>NC_056746.1:1070077905-1070202905 GCF_019279795.1 Protopterus annectens
TGCATGCAAAATTCACTTGCTGTCCCAAAAAAGAAACTCGTTTGCAGGGAAAGCTTGAGCTAGAGGTTCATTTACCCACTATGATTATATCGTGAGCAGAATGCTTCCTACCACTCCATGTAACAGACCACACAGCTGGGGAATCTATTTGAAGTACAGTTTGGAAGAAATATTGGGTGCTGCTTTGTGATGTGGGAATGACAGTTAACATTGTGGTATGTGTTTAAGAAATATTTGAACAGAGCTTTAACATCTGTGCTAACTGAGGGGGGCATTTTTATGCTTAGATTTATCACCGACTGAAAAGAAATCTTTACAAAGTCATCTTGAATTTGTTACTTTGCAATGGTTATTATTTGCAGGTGGGAATACCACCCCTTGGATTAAGACCAAAACAGGTGATACCATCATCTAAGGTGGGGTTGGTGTTTTCTATCATTCACTAGTGAGATTAAGCATACAAAAAGCATTTCCTGGGACAGTCAGTCACTTTTCTGAATGATATAAGCATGCTGATGCCCTGGCCACTTTGAAGTTCATTATACGCTGGCATCTCTACATAAATCGTACAATCAGAAATAGAAGTCACAGGCCTACAAACATCTGCAAGTGCAATGTAAAGGAAGCCAAAGCTCTCTACCTTCTGTATGCAGTCCTCCTACACACACACACACACACACACACACACACACACACACATGGGTGTAGGTGGTTTTGTTGGAGGTTTGGTTCATCGACATGGGAATTTGATGCATCTTTCTTCGGATTCCCATTTCATTGAATAATTACTAACTGTTTCGAGTGTTTATGTCCAACATTGGTGAACAGTAGGTAAGGGGAGGGAAATTTTTCCTTTTCCCCACTGCTGTGTGATCTTTGAGTTGGTATTTTTAATGACGTAAGTGTAGCAGAGGGTGCTAGCCCCTTGTAAAAATTGTTTTCTTATTTTTTAATTATTTTTGATGTATTAGAGCTATGATATTATGATATTGTAGGCTGATGTAATGCTGGTTGATGCAATGGATGTGCGATGAAGGTGAGTATAACCGTGTGTGTGTGTGTGTGTGTGTGTGTGTGTGTGTGTGTGTGTGTGTGTGTGTGTGTGTGTGTGTGTGTGCGTGTGTGTACATATATATATATATATATATATATATATATATATATATATATATATATACATATATGTATGTATAAGGTGTTATTCACTTGATCAAACTGTATGGAAAGTTCACCCTGGGGATCACTCCATTGGCTTTACTTGATAGAGGCACTGGGAACTAACATCGGGCGGCACGATGCCAGGGCACTTATATGGGCTAGGCTTGTAAAGGCTCCAGGGCCATTAGCCTAGTACACACCTATAAACCTATGAACATGGTTGAACATTTTAAATACTGTGTTACATCACTGAAGTTTATTACATTGATGTAAGCATTTGACTTTTCTTGTGTAGCTTGTTCAGTGTTAGCTGAGTAAGTGAATCTATCTGTTCCATTCACTTAATACTTCTAGTAATTAACATGATGGTATGTGTCCTGTCTGAAATCATACACAGTGGGGTAAAGGAATTTCACTTTTCTTTTCATAGCTGTGAGATCACAGAGCTGATATATTTAAAATATTGAGGATGACATTGCTCATTAGGCCAGTATCCATATTTGCTCATAGCCCCATCACCTCAAAATTAATTAAACAAGAAAATGATAAGGAAATCCTGCTTATCCTGGTATCTATCAGGCTATCACATCTGTGCTTACTACAAAACACCAAAATGCTCTCCATTGCCCTGGCCTTCCATGATTCCTACCATGTCAAACTACAGTCCTTAAGTATTGAAACCAATGCAATATTTTTCAGAGATTTCAATTAACTGACTGTAAACTAGCAATCATACATCACAAGCTATAAATAAGCACAACAGTTCCTGAGCTTTGTCATTGCAAACACTTGAAAAAATAGTAACCCCCAGAGGATTAAATCTACTTGATTTAGTTAAAATAAAAAAGTGCTGGAAGGACTCCAGAAACCACTCCAACCAATATATGTTTACCACTTTCATTCATTTATTAACATGAACTTCAACAGAACAGATGACAATGAACTGTATTACTGCACTTATATACAAAAATTCATTAATTATCTAGCCAATGAATATCCACTGCCAATTAAATATTTAAATTAAATCGTGAAACTAAAAAAATGAACGAAACATTTCAATAAAAGAAAAAGTCAATATAAAAATATATATTGGGCCGGATTCATGAAGGCTTGCACAGAGTCTAAGAGTAGAGTAAGAATCCAGCAAGCCAACATGTCCGCCGAGTGATCCAGGAACAGCCGGCAGGGGCGTGCAACTGAGCTCTCCAAACTAGTCCTACACGGACAGGGCTGGGATATGCAAATTACCTCAATTGCAGGTGAAAGCCATGCAAATGAGGTAAAATTGCGATCCAGGAAACCCGAACCTGTCCGAGTAGAAGTAGTGTTATTTGTAGAAATGTACTCAGTTGATAACTGAGTACGGTTCTGCAAATAGCCAAACGGAGCCGTGTCAGCTGGATAAAAAGCATGCATTCACATTAGAAAGCATGCCAATGGCCAAAAATATGGCCATTGGCAATGGGAAGTGATGCAAATTAAAAATAAAATAACTTTTTTTTTAATCCCGATTTCTGAGATTTAACCATAGCACAGCACCGCACAAACTCGCTGTGCCCTAAAAAGCAGAAAATTAATAATTAAGATCCACAAATGTGGATTTCATAGCTAAAATGAATTTACAATGCAAGGGAATGGCAGGCTGAAGACAACATGGCCACCAAGTAGAGGTTGCTAAGGGGGGAAGCTCAGTCTAAGAGATATAACTAAGCATTAGTAGGCAATCCTATGCAAATGAGAGTTATGATAGTGAATCGCAAGTTTACATAGCAAATGAGCACAGTCAGTGGAGTGTAGGAGTAGGATAAGGGGAGTAACAGAGTAGAAGATATGTGACATCACGAGGGGGTATGTATGAAAGGAGTGCAGCTCATTGGAGCACAGTGACATGTGTCAGCTTACATTTACATAATTCAAAGTAACTCCACAGACAAGGAGAACCAAGCCAGCAAAAAATAAAATGAAAAGCATTTATTAGCCGTACAAAAACAACAAAAGGTGACAAAAATGACAAAATGAATCAAGTGCTTTCACCTGGTTAATACCAGGCTTTATCAAGATAAAAACACTATGCAACCCAAATGTTTAAATACATTCTGGAATCCAAAAACGTACCACGGAGCCCTTGTACCAGCAACAACAAGTAGGTAGTCTTAACGAATTTATTTATCACAAACGTTTTCGCCGCACAAAGGTGCAGCTTCCTCAGAGAAAACAAATTAACAATGAGGTAAAAGTGCACGCCCCTTTTATACAAAGCAAAAGGGAAATGACAACAGGATAAGGTGAAACTCATTGTAGTAATTGGTGAACAAGTAGAAGCCTTCACAAGAACAACTTGTTCCTCAAAGAGAAAATGCAAACATTAATTCATGTTAATAATAAGCATTTCAAAGTGTGGAATGTTACCAAAGAAATAAACATAAAATTTAAAATAACATATTTAAAATTCTTAAAATATGTGGAAGAAATCATAACATTAAAGTAAAAATTCAACATAAAAAGTCATTCAAATAGCAACTCATAAAAAAGTGAGTGTAATATGCAGTAATGGATTAAATCTTAGTAAAAAAGTAATGGTAATCCATTATAAGTATGAACCATAATGAGCAACTGTGTACCTTAAAGATATTAATGTATAAACAACAATAATAACTAAAATCTAGGCAATATTTAACATGAGAGGTGCTACAACAAAGGCACGTCACATGAAGTCAGAAACAAAAATTTGTATGTTTTAAAAAAAGTCTTTATGTATGCATAAGAAAGTAAGGGATATCTACAAAGGGGGGTACTACCTTAAATAGCTCCTCAATTTGAGTACTGCAGAGATGTTACAGTTTTCGTTTAAACCCGGGTAGCAAAATGCGTCTAAACGCAGTTGCCACTCCAGTTCACGTACTTCTAAGAGTAGAGTTATTGGGCCTCCCCGGATGTTATTGGTCACTTGATCTATGGCCATAAACGAGAAAGAGTGCCCAGGGTGGTTGGCAATGTGTTTAGCCAAAGCGTTAACGTCAGAGTTTTTCTTAATTGCATACATATGCTCATAGACACGGTCCCTAAGTCTGCGATCAGTCTTTCCCAGATAAAATGAGGGACAGCAATCACAAAGAGCCAGGTATACAACTGATCTACTTTCACAGTTGAGTGGAGCTTGGATTAAAAACTTCCTGTCCCTTATAGTGTAGGTCTGCCCTACCTTCATTTTATAACACCAGTTGCAAAAACCACATGGGTACATCCCTGTGTGCCTGTTAAAGGTTTTTTTAGTTAGGTCCCTCTGTAGAAGTTCCTTAAGATTGTTGTTCCTCTTGAAGACAAAATTAGGACAGGGGCCTAATTTCTCAGAGAGGCCAGGACTCCCCAAGATAAATTGCCAGTTTTTCTTAATCAATGCAGTGGTAGTCTGAGTGTTAAGACTAAATGTGTGGACGTAACTAATGGCAAAATCGCGTACATGGTTGGTCAGAGAGATGTCATTAGGAGAGGGGGAACACTCAATGGGTGACAGTAGTGTGTTGTTAAAACTAAGGTCAAGTAGTACATGGCTTTGCAAGATAGGTTTATAAACCCCATTTATCCTTTTGGCTGTAACTTCAAGCCTAATTTCATCAATGAGATTCTTCGGGTAACCCCTATTAAGGAACATGTTACACAAAAGTGTGCATTCATTCTGAAAGGTGTCAAAATCACTACACATTCTAACAGCCCTAACCATTTGGCCCTTCACAATAGATTTCTTTTGTTTGAAGGGATGGTGGCTTGTGAAGTGCAGGAACGAGTTACAGTAAGTTGGCTTTCTGTAAACACAAGATGTGTAGGTGTTCCCTTCCTTTCTCAACTTTACATCGAGGTAATCGATTTCTACAGGTGAAAAATTAGAAGTGAATTTCAAGAAGTCAGTAGTACCATTTAGAAACTGTAAGAAGTCTCGGCTTCAGTGTCATTACCATGGAAGAGGATGAAAATATCATCCAGGTAACATGTGTAAAATTTCACTGTCTGCATCCTTTCACTGGAAAAAAGGAAGTTCTTTTCCCAAAACCCATAAAAGTTGGCGACTGAGGCCCACAAGGCGAGCCCATCACCACGCCTTTTTCTGTAAAAGTAATCCTTATCAAAAAGGAAATAATTACATGAAAGGACTATGTCCAAGACTTCTGTAACCAAGTCAATTTCAGTCTGTGGTGCTCCACAGTCTAAAAGCAGGAGGAAATCCATTCCACAGCTTCTTGGTGTGGAATGGAGGTGTATAAGTCAACAACGTCGATGGTGAGAAAATTATTCCCATCATCGAGCGGAATGTTGTTGAAGTTGTCTAAAAGACCAGGAGTCTTTACATACACCCGAAGGTCCTTCAGGTATTTAGACAGGATAGTGTCTACCAATCTGGCTGGGATATGTCATAGATGATCTACCATCAACCAGCGCCGCATGGGGGATTATTGACATCCTTATGGACCTTGGGGATGCCAAACATGACTGGGATTTTTGGCATAGAGATGTCGATGTAATTGTAAGTTTCTATGTCAATCTTACCCTGCAAGAACAAGTCACGGAAGACGCCCCTCATCATACTATGGGTACGATGTATTTCATTGAGAGAAGCAGGGGAATAGGCAGGTGTGTTAAGGACATCGAGCATTTTTTCGTTATAGAGTGAATTGTCCATAATTACAAGTCCACCCCCTTTATCAGGTTTGACTACTCGAACTGGGTAATGGCATAATTCATCTAAGAGGGAGACTTGTTCTTTAGTAATGTTATACCGTGGAGTTTCGGTATAACTATTACACGCCTTAAAGGAATGTCTGATGTCTGCTTCACAGATCCTTTCAAAAAGCTGGAGAGAAGGGTGAATGGGGGGATTATACACACTCGGTAGTTTGAGGGAATCATGTGGCAAGGCAACTTCATTGCTAAACAGTAACTTGAAATTTAACTTTCGGACAAAGCATTTTAGTTCAATAAGTTCCTTGGATATGTCACCCATTTTACTAGGGACAAATGTGTAACCAAGGGAAAGTAACTCAACTAATTCCTCCCTTAGTTCCAAGTCTGTGAAATTATAAATAGTAAAGTCCCCTTTACGGTTAAGTATAATTCTTGGACCTTGATGTAGGAAACAAGGGTTAAGGTCAGCAGTCATGGTGAAGGAGGAAGAGACACCTGCTGTGTAAGAGAAATGAGACTCCGAACAGTCAAGAACTGAGAGACCAGGGGAACCGCAACCACTGACAGTTTCACAACAAGAGATAGAAGTGGAAGAAGCTTCCCCTGGTCTCTCAGTTCTTGACTGTTCGGACTCTCATTTCTCTTACACAGCAGGTGTCTCTTCCTCCTTCACCATGACTGCTGACCTTAACCCTTGTTTCCTACATCAAGGTCCAAGAATTATACTTAACCGTAAAGGGGACTTTACTATTTATAATTTCACAGACTTGGAACTAAGGGAGGAATTAGTTGAGTTACTTTCCCTTGGTTACACATTTGTCCCTAGTAAAATGGGTGACATATCCAAGGAACTTATTGAACTAAAATGCTTTGTCCGAAGTTAAATTTCAAGTTACTGTTTAGCAATGAAGTTGCCACATGATTCCCTCAAACTACCGAGTGTGTATAATCCCCCATTCACCCTTCTCCAGCTTTTGAAAGGATCTGTGAAGCAGACATCAGACATTCCTGAGGCGTAATAGTTATACCAAACTCCACGGTATAACATTACTAAAGAACAAGTCTCCTCTTAGATGAATTATGCCATTACCCAGTTCGAGTAGTCAAACCTGATAAAGGGGTGGACTTGTAATTATGGACAATTCACTCTATAATGAAAAATGCTCGATGTCCTTAACACACCTGCCTATTCCCTTCTCTCAATGAAATACATCACTCCATAGTATGATGGGCGCCTTCCGTGACTTGTTCTTGCAGGGTAAGATTGACATAGAAACTACAATTACATCGACATCTCTATGCCAAAATCCCAGTCATGTTTGGCATCCCCAAGGTCCATAAGGATGTCAATAATCCCCCATGCGCGCTGGTTGATGGTAGATCATCTATGACATATCCCAGCACCAGATTGGTAGACACTATCCTGTCTAAATACCTGAAGGACCTTCGGGTGTATGTAAAGACTCCTGGTCTTTAGACAACTTCAACAACATTCCGCTCGATGATGGGAATAATTTTCACCATCGACGTTGTTGACTTATACCTCCATTCCACACCAAGAAGCTGTGGAATGGATTTCCTCCTGCTTTTAGACTGTGGAGCACCACAGACTGAAATTGACTTGGTTACAGAAGTCTTGGACATAGTCCTTCATGTAATTATTTCCTTGATAAGGATTACTTTACAGAAAAGGCGTATGGCGCTTTGTGGGGCCTCAGTCGCCAACTTCTTTATGGGTTTTTGGGAAAAGAACTTCCTTTTTCCAGTGAAAGGATGCAGACAGTGAAATTTTACACACGTTACCTGGATGATATTTTCATCCTCTTCCATGGTAATGACACTGAAGTCAGACTTTACAGTTTCTAAATGGTACTACTGACTTCTTGAAATTCACTTAATTTTTCACCTGTAGAAATCGACACTCGATGTAAAGTTGAGAAAGGAAGGAACACCTACACATCTTGTGTTTACAGAAAGCCAACTTACTGTAACTCTCTGCACTTCAAGCCACCATCCCTTCAAACAAAAGAAATCTATTGTGAAGGGCCAAATGGTTAGGCTGTTAGAATGTGTAGTGATTTTGACACCTTTCAGAACGAATGCACACTTTTGTGTAACATGTTCCTTAATAGGGGTTACCCAAGAATCTCATTGATGAAATTAGGCTTGAAGTTACAGCCAAAAGGATAAATGGGGTTTATAAACCTATCTTGCAAAGCCATGTACTACTTGACCTTAGTTTTAACAACACACTACTGTCACCCATTGAGTGTTCCCCCTCTCCTAATGACATCTCTCTGACCAACCATGTACGATTTTGCCATTAGTTACGCCCACACATTTAGTCTTAACACTCAGACTACCACTGCATTGATTAAGAAAACTGGCAATTTATCTTGGGGAGTCCTGGCCTCTCTGAGAAATTAGGCCCCTGTCCTAATTTTGTCTTCAAGAGGAACAACAATCTTAAGGAACTTCTACAGAGGGACCTAACTAAAAAAACCTTTAACAGGCACACAGGGATGTACCCATGTGGTTTTTGCAACTGGTGTTATAAAATGAAGGTAGGGCAGACCTACACTATAAGGGACAGGAAGTTTTTAATCCAAGCTCCACTCAACTGTGAAAGTAGATCAGTTGTATACCTGGCTCTTTGTGATTGCTGTCCCTCATTTTATCTGGGAAAGACTGATCGCAGACTTAGGGACCGTGTCTATGAGCATATGTATGCAATTAAGAAAACTCTGACGTTAACGCTTTGGCTAAACACATTGCCAACCACCCTGGGCACTCTTTCTCGTTTATGGCCATAGATCAAGTGACCAATAACATCCGGGGAGGCCCAATAACTCTACTCTTAGAAGTACGTGAACTGGAGTGGCAACTGCTTAGACGCATTTTGCTACCCGGTTTAAACGAAACTGTAACATCTCTGCAGTACTCAAATTGAGGAGCTATTTAAGGTAGTACCCCCCTTTGTAGATATCCCTTACTTTCTTATGCATACATAAAGACTTTTTAAAACATACAAATTTTGTTTCTGACTTCATGTGACGTGCCTTTGTTGTAGCACCTCTCATGTTAAATATTGCCTAGATTTTAGTTATTATTGTTGTTTATACATTAATATCTTTAAGGTACACAGTTGCTCATTATGGTTCATACTTATAATGGATTACCATTACTTTTTACTAAGATTTAATCCATTACTGCATATTACACTCACTTTTTATGAGTTGCTATTTGAATGACTTTTATGTTGAATTTTTACTTTAATGTTATGATTTCTTCCACATATTTTAAGAATTTTAAATATGTTATTTTAAATTTTATGTTTATTTCTTTGGTAACATTCCACACTTTGAAATGCTTATTATTAACATGAATTAATGTTTGCATTTTCTCTTTGAGGAACAAGTTGTTCTTGTGAAGGCTTCTACTTGTTCACCAATTACTACAATGAGTTTCACCTTATCCTGTTGTCATTTCCCTTTTGCTTTGTATAAAAGGGGCGTGCACTTTTACCTCATTGTTAATTTGTTTTCTCTGAGGAAGCTGCACCTTTGTGCGAAAACGTGTGATAAATAAATTCGTTAAGACTACCTACTTGTTGTTGCTGGTACAAGGGCTCCGTGGTACGTTTTTGGATTCCAGTTGTTCTTGTCTTTTGCATTTGCCTGTTTAAATACATTCTAATATAATCACATGATGTCTTAATTGATGCATTAGTATACCAATTAATGAGGCATTAAAAAACTTAAAAAGCCCCTACCTGAATCTAATTTTTTTTTGTGCTACTAAAAATAAATATAACAGCAATGAAAAAAAATTATTGTTAGTAAAAACAAAAAATAATAATAAATGATAATTATACAAACATTATCGTTAAGGCCAGGGGGGGAGATTGGGAGACCTGCCTTGAATATAGAGAACTTTTATGGCAGCTTAGGCTAGATGCTGGTAAACCCCCTGGCCTTAACAAGAATATTAATATTAGTAGCGTGCTTAGGTTAAGGATGGTTAGACTGTAAGGTTTTAGTAAAGTTTTTAACAATGTTTTTTCAATAATGTTTGTATAATTATCATTTATTATTATTTTTTGTTTTTACTAACAGTAATTAATTTTTTTTCACTGCTGTGTTATATTTATTTTTAGTAGCACAAAAAAATTTTAGATTCACGTAGGGGCTTTTTAAGTTTTTAATGCCTCATTAATTGGTATACTAATGCATCAGTTAAGACATCATGTGATTATACTAGAATGTATTTAAACATTTGGGTTGCATTGTGTTTTTATCTTGATAAAGCCTGGTATTAACCAGGCGAAAGCACTTGATTCATTTTGTCATTTTTGTCACCCTTTGTTGTTTTTGTACGGCTAATAAACGCTTTTCATTTTATTTTTTGCTGGTTTGGTTCTCCTTGTCTGTGGAGTTACTTTGAATTTCTTGGTTTTTGCTCGTTCGTTTGAGTATCATTTTCTTACATTTACATAATAGTGAAAGAGGTGTGTCAACAGGTAGGCCAGGTAAAGTCAAGAAATTGAAGGTGTATGCTGTGGATAACACCAAAGTTTCTTGCTGAGCGTGCATGCGCACGTGTGCATGCCAGTAAACCCGAGTAAGACAGTGTGCACGTGTGTCAGCTTGTGTGCATGCATGTAGGCTTGAGTAATCATATGTATGGCTGTGTAAACAGTTGTAAGTGTGTTTGCACCGGTGTGTGTGCGTTTTAACAAGAATAAGCAAGATTTAGTCCGTGTAAGCATGTGTATGTGCGTGTGAGCTGGTGTGTGCATGTTTGCGCTTGTTTGTGCGGTGCTGCCCCCTGAGGAAACAGAAAGGGAAAAAAAAGCACAACAAATAGTAGGAAGTTAACCAGGGAGTACTAGCAGAGCTAGCAGGTGAAAACAATCAGAATCAGGCAATTACACAGGCAGTACACTAGCCCAGCCCAGCCCAGCACTTAAAACTTAACAAAAACCATTCCAGTATGTTTTTCACAGACAGACTGCAACACTGCAGTAAGCTAATTGAAGCGAAAACTGAAAAAACTTTACTGAGACAAAGAAATGTTAGGGGCTGTCATTACTGTCATAAGGTGATATATGCAACATGCTGAGGGTGGTGACAATGCAAATGCTGCTGAGCAACCCACAGTGAGGAGACGGAGAAGAGTGTACAGGCCTAGGGTAACCTACCAGGGGCTACATGAGCTGGAGATAGTGGAGCGCTATAGAGTAGACAGAGACCTCATGCAGCAAATTGTTGAGCTGTGCAGGCCACGCCTCACATACAGAACCAACAGAGGGGAACCCATCCCAGTGGAAACCAAGGTATGTGTTGGCCTAAGAATATTAGCAACAGGTACCTTCCAGAGACCAACTGGCGATATGATGGGGATTTCACAGGCATCAGCATCTAGGGTACTGCACCAGTTCCTGAATGCCATGGCAGCACATGTCGATGATCATGTATATTTCCCCAATTCCCATGAGATATTGTCCAGCAATATGCGTCTCTTCCAGCAAATAGCGGAATACCCTGAGGTAGTGGGTGCAATAGACTGCACGCACATTCACATCAAAGCACCAGCCGGTGAGTGGGGTAGGGTCTACTATAACTGCAAGGGTTACCCCTCCATCAACTGCCAAGTCATGTGTGATGCCCAGGGCATAATAATGAATGTGTGTGCTGGCTGCCCTGGAAGCTACCATGACTCCCATATCTGGCATCTGACACAGCTGTACCAGACATTTGCCAATGGGGACATCCCTCATGGTCACCTAGTGGGGGATGCTGGATATGCACTTGAGCCGTGGCTGATGACACCCATCAGAAATGCACACACACCTGAACAGGAATGCCATAATGAGGCACACGCACAAACACGAAATGTAATTGAGCATGTGTTTGGGCTGCTCAAGTCACAGTTCCAGTGACTGGACACATCTGGTGGAGCCTTGCAGTACTCACCAACTACATGTACCCAAATAGTCATGGTATGTGCTATGCTACACAATATGATCCTGCGAAAACAGCTGCAGCAGGAGCAGCATAGGGCCGGGCACAACAGCCCCCCAACATTGCCAAGGCCATCACAGGCAGAGCATGACTCAGAGGAGGAACAACCTGAGCCTGCCCCAGTAGGCAGAAGGAGGCGTGCCCAGTATGCTTTGGCCTTGGCAAAGAGGCAACACATAGCATATACACTGGCTCAGTAGGAACCCTGGAAATTATACCTCTCTCCGACTCGCACATATAGTAAAAGCAATGCCTAACTTGACACTACCTGTTAACAAACATGTATAGGGAGTGTAAAATGTGCATCCGACATAGGCAGCCCTGCAGCACCACCTGAGGCATGATTGCTATGTGTTAAGCAATATAAAGCACTGCTAAACAGCTCTCACCACTATTTAGTATATGTAAACAAAATTACACACACTAAATAGCACAACTACAGACAATGTTCAGCAATATTGTGCACTGTCCAGCAATGTTGGGCAACATTGAGCAATGTTGTGCAAGTCTGGTCAAATGTGGGTATAGTTCATCAAAATCAGGTTAACAAGTTCATATTTGCTTCACTTTTCATGAAGCAGACTGTTCTGGCATGTATGAAAATGTGAAGCAGTGACAGTCCTCGAACCCAGGATACAGTGCATTGTAGTCAGAGTACAGAACCACTAAACCATGACAGTATGTCAATGGTCAGCTTTGTATGAAAAAAATGTTGATAAGTCAATGCTAAGTATCTCATGGAAACTTTGCAGGCATAGCATAATCCCTGTTGAGTTAAGACACAAAGGTGAGGCCTGCAGTAATAATAGAACCTGATATTCAACACACATATAGTATAAATGTTAATATTGGTAATGTTCACACACATCAACAAACGTAGTGGACCTCAAACAGCAACATACTGCAAGGTCACACTGGGCATGCTCACATACTTGAAACTATGAGACAAATGTTAGGCAACAAAACACTGAAAGTCTGAACTGGGCATGCTCACACACTTAGGGCAAGTTTGAGTACAGCAGTGGACCACACATATCCGTCAGTTGCATGTGTCAACCCAGGAACCTTGCACTATTCACCAATCCACCATGTGCACACAGTGATATGACAACAGGCACAATATAATATAGTGAAATCCTGTCACAATCAAATATGTTATGCAGAAACCTAGGTTGCTCATAGGAAGTGGTAAAGCAAATAAGAAACAAAACCTGCAATCAGTACCATCACTGAACAATGTGCATCCCGAACATTAGCATAGGTTCAGAGGTTGACACTAGGCTATCTGCCCTAGGGTATGTAGAAACCTAGCCACAGTGTGCTTGTATTCTGCAACCATGCTAGATCAGTAGACTGTGCCTGTTAATAGTAGGTCACACAATATATCTCACATATGTTCATTTCATTCTGCCTCTGTCTAGCAAGGACCCATAACATATCCCAGGGCTAAACATACAATCACCCATCCACCTGTGAAGATGTCACCTGTAGGTGGTTAGTGTGGGTCTGTGCATATGTGTGACTATGATCACATTCCCGAGTGAGTGGATCCTCTGTGATGGTAATATGCCCCTCCAGCATGTCCTATTAACATCATTGCTCACATACCTGTCCCTGGAGCATGTAGCTGTAAGGGACTTTGATATCCTCATGTGGAGCCTGTCCATCAATGCTGTGATGGACATGGCTTCAAACAAAAGGCACAGACTGCATCCAAGTAGGCAGTAAGTAACTGAGGAGAGTTGGGGTCACCATAGCCAAGCTGTGCATACCATCTGTGTGAGTCCCTAGATCCACTTGGTTATGTAAATCTGTGTACATTCCAGTTGCTGCAGGTGTTGGGTAAGGTACATCCGAAATGGGGCACTGTATCCAAGCATGTGCCTCATGACTATAGGGTCACAATGACCCCACCTGATCTGGATGTAAAACCGTATGGGATAAGGTTGGCTAAATAGAAGGTGTGTCCAACAACATTGGCAACGTGAATGTCAAAGGCGGGAGTACTAAGTATTTATGTCCCCAAATCACAAATCACACACACTGTACATGATGTATCATCACCTATGTGGTAATGTGTGTGCACGATGTTACTACCAAAGGTGATGACTATGCATCTAAAGGAAGGTAGCTGTAGGCCATGGCACTGGCACCAGTCATCCATCTCTGTGAGACCCTTTCTGAGGATGCTTGTGCCAGCTGTGGAGTCGATTATGGCACACAGTTTGCAGTCATCTGCAAGCATGGTCATCCATATTCTTCCTGTGTTAGCCAGTATGTATCAGAAATATATACAGAACAAGAGAGGTCCCAGGACTGAGGCCTGTGGGATGCCATGTGTAACTGGGGTATAGTCAGACATGGCACCTGCAGTACTGACCATGTGTGTGCTATCCATGATCCAGTTAGCAATCCATCTTGTGACATATGTGTAGATATTGAATCCAGTGATCTAATGTGTAAAGGCCAAGTGTAGAAGTGGTGTGCGAGCTCCAGGTAGGCTGTGTGGACAACTCTGTCTATGTCTATGGACCTGTTAACTGTTTAAAGACATCAAACATTTGCAAGAGGCAAGATATGCCCACAACAACACCAAATTGTGTAGGATCCAGTGTCTGTAGGTTCACAATGTGTATGTGTATGTGTTCCATGATGATACACTCCATAGCATAGCAGACCAGGATAGTTAGGCATATATTGGGATAATGTCCAGGGTCCCTTGTGGCAGCAGCACTGTGGAGTGGGTACACCATAGCTGTACACCATTCCATGGGTACACATCCTGTAGTAACTGTGATATTGAACAGTGACATAATGTGAGTGTGAAGTTTGTCATGAATCTCGTGTATGCCACAGTCTGGGACACCATCTGGTCCCACTGATGCTGTATTGTCTGCTATGGAGAGGGCAGCACACACATGTTCGTCTGTGATGTCAGGGAGGCTACACCCTGTTGTGATGGACATGTGCACTGAGGGGGGATGGTGGGGAAATATTCCCACTGAACCTGTGGTCCAGGATGTTCGCAATGTCAGTGGGTTCACTGTATCATTTGTAATTATGCAGTAACTCACAGCATATCTGTGAGTTTCCACCCAGGTCCCTGATATAACTAAATAAGGCCTTGTGATTGTCCATAGTGTCTGTTGCAAGTGTCCATTAGAAGTGGGCCTTAGATGAATCAACAAGTGATCATAGCTACACCATAGTACTGATCAGAGATGCCTTCCTGATTGTGATTGTGCTCTATAATGTAGTAGCCTCCTCCTGTCCCTGTATAGCTCATTAATGGCTGTGGTCCAGTAGACAGGTCCCCTGCCTTTGGAGGAGTGAGTCTTGTAGTTATCTGGGATAGCATGATCCATGCATTCCAGTAGTTGTCCATAGAATGTGTTTGTAAAGTATGAAGTGGTCTGAGTCGTAATTAATACTGTCCCAGGGTCATTGAGGGATACCACCTCAGTTTGTACAAGTGTGATGTTTGCTCATGAGAAGTATGTCACTGAGATCACATAGGATGTGTGTGCCTATGGGATATGTATGTCTAGTGAGATGAATGTATGTTCTGACCTTAACAATTACAGGTATACCTCTGTTGTGGAACATAGAGTCCCCATGTGGGTGATGATCAGGTCCCACATGTTTAACCCCCTGTGGGTGTGGTGACCAGGTCTGCCATAGCATTTGAGTGTAACAATCCTAGCAACTGTTGTGCGAGGGTGTCAGTGCTTGAGTAGTATACCCAGTCAATGTTTGTGTAATTGAAGTCACACAATATAATGGTGTTTGGTGAGACCTTCACATTCCCCAGTGTTCCCAGGAATAACGATTGTTGTGCCCAAGTTTGGGAGTGTGGTCTGTAACAGTCTACAAACTGAAATGCAGTTTTGCCCACTCTTAGTTGCACATGTACGTTCCCCAATGCTTTGTGTACTGCTACCAACCTGAAGGTGTGTGTATGAATGATGTATATGGATACCCCCCTCTTGTTGTTGTCCGGTCCGAGTCTTGTGTCTGAAAACCATGGTATGATGTAAAACCTGTTAGTGCTGCTGTGCTTTTGTGAGCCTGAACCAGGTGTTTGTTACTGCACATATATCGACAGATTCCATACTGATGTGAGTCCTGAGTGCATGCATTCTGAGGGTTAGACATCGGTTGTTGAGCACCATCACTCTTCGTTTCCTGTACCTTGTAACATCTATGACTGTGGTTATGTCTTCTGACCCTCGCTTCAAACAGCCACTATGTGTGTGTCAAGAGCCTAAGGCAGTCTGTGAAAGCCTAGGGGGTGACAGGTGCATGGCATCCATAGCAAATGTACGTGGCATGTTGAGCATGTAATCCCAGGCTGACAGACACTGGATCCCCTATGAATGACAACAATATGTTAGGCAACTGTTAAAAGTGATCATGTCATCTGTATACTGTGACATAGTACTTGGTGAAGGTAAGATGCTACACAAGGTCAGGGTCATACTGTCCTGGGCTACATGATCAGAGAGCTCCTCTATGTCTCATGTCATGTAGTCCAGGGAGGAACGTCTGAGGGTTTACACACCAGAATGGTCAATGATGGAGCCATATTTGTACTTGCAGTGGACTGACAACAGTGCATGTGTCATGTGGCATATCCTGGCACCCGACACACAGCACAAAGTGACCTTCACCTTGTTCAGCCTGGTGAGTGGGATGTCAGTGTGACCAACAATTACAGTCACCTAATACAAGTGTATGAGGTGTGTTGTGTAGGCCTAAGGGCAGTGACTGTGTGGCACAATGACTTTGTGAACTATGTGATATGTGTGTATGGTTGTGTGTTAGCAGTTGTTTGTGTGTCTGCTTTGGATGTCTCAGCTGCTTAGGCAGAGTATATTTAGATGCTCCAAGTATGTCATTGTGTGTTAATGTATATGGTTTGCTGTTGTCATAGGTGCATGTGCGACTGTATTTGTGGTCTGTGTGGTTACTGTCACCACCCGATAGACTGTGCCAGTCATGGCTTGGGAGAGCTCAGCCTCCTGTCTGTCTATACAGTTGCACCTCTCACATATATCTGAGTTTGTTGGTAGGAGGACAGTATTACCTGTGTACATAAGGCAGTTGTAACAATGTGTCAGAATTCCAATATGCACCAGCTGGACTGGAGAGTACACACAAAACCGACCTTTGGACATGCCAGGATATGATGATGACATACACTGTCGACTGATCACAAAGGATCAGTAGTGTGTCAAGTGTGTAAAAGAGTATAACGGGTTTTAGTGTTCACATTTGTTGTTGCTGTGGAAAGATAATCTGCAAAGGAGTACATACAGAAACATTACACCTCCTTCAGCTATGTCAGAAATATCGATGTACAGTCATATATGTCCTGAGTCAGGGTCAACTGTACCTGACTGACAATGTCAAAATCCTGTCAGACAGGCCCATACATACATACCCACCTCCCAGTGACAAAAGGCCCTAACATCATACCAGGAGATATCACATGTAGAATGTGTAAACTGGTTCTCCCAATGCCAAATGAATCCCATCATGTGGATAACATTGTTTCCCCATATGTGTCATAAGTGAACGACAGGACAAACAGACACTGCACCCGAACAGTCTGTTGAGCCTCACTAAGTGCACACATATTACCATGTCCAGTCTGATGATGTCAGCAACCTACAAATATAGCATGTGAATAGACACCACACAGTAAAGCATATAGTGCATCATGTTAATGCGTATCTCACTAGTATCATAACATAGGTAGGTGTTTGAATCTTGCAAATGCTGAGTGTGAATGTGTGTGTGTGTGTGTGTGTGTGTGTGTGTGTGTGTGTGTGTGTGTGTGTGTGTGTGTGTGTGTGTGTGTGTGTGACTGCCTTTGAAAGGAGTGGTCTTTTTGGAGACTGTGGAAACACATTAGGAGTGGTGAATACCTTTTTGCCAAGTGTGATGATGTCAGCATCCTACAAACAGAGCTTTGGAAATGAATGCTCCCAATAAAGCGAATAGCAAGTCGTGTTAATGCATATCTCACTAGTGTCACAACGTAGTCAGGTAGGGGTTTGAGTCCTGGAAACGCCAAGTACATGTGGGGGGGATGGTATGTGTGTGATTTCTTTTGAGAGGAGTAGCCTTTTTGGAGACTGTGAAAACACATTTTAAAAGAGGTACATCCCTCTTCGGAAAGTCTGATGATGTCAGCATCCTACAAATATTCAAGGAGAACAGAAACCACCCAGTAATGCATATAGCGTGCTGTGTTAATGTGTATCTCTCTAGTATCATAACATAGTTAGGGAGGGGTTTGAGTCCTGCAAACGCTGAGTGTGTGTGTGTGTGTGTGTCGCAGGTGGTCAATGCAGTGTGGGTTTTGCTTTTACTATGGTATGACATATGTTTCAAACAGTATGTGCACTGCACACATCGGGTATCTGCGTGTCAAATAGATTTGTGTACATGTGACCTCAATCAGTACATAGGTGTGAAGCCTGCATACTACATGAATACATTTGTAACATTCGACAGATTGTGCCGCTGCTTCTCAGATCATAGGTCACATATGTATGTATGCATCAAGACCGGCCAATGTAGTGATCTGTGGCCAAGGACATCCCTGCCACACACACCCATGATACGTACTATAGAGTACTGGGAGTGAGGGTAATTGCTAGGGTATATGTCAGACATGTTCATACACAACAACGACTGGCAATAATGGACAATCATTATAGGTGTGCACCAGCCCTGTGGATATGCATGCAAGCCCCTAATGTGTTATGTGAAACACTGAGTGACCCCACAATACCTATGGATATGTGGATACCAAGGGACAGATGACATCACACGTGTCTGTCTGTACACATTGGTACCCAACATACATGTTCAGGGCTACCACCTATGTGGCACTGTTGGGATAGTATGTATAGTAAATGTGGATGACTATGCCATAGATGGCGTACTGCTATACAGCATGTATTGGACAACAGGTATCTGTCTGCATGATACCCTTGTGTAGGATATGAGTCCCATCCGGGGAATGCAGTGTAGGCCAATGCATGCATTTCCAGATGTGTATGGACATATCTCTAGTATGTTTGCATGTACCTAAGAGGGCTATATGCCACACAGGTGTGGTCCCAGGAACGTGTGGCGGTCAATACCACTGGTGACTGTTATAGTATAGTACTGGAAGGATCCAACTATTGCTGAGTTCCCTACAACTGTGAGTCATTTGTCAGGACATCATCTAATGATTGGTTATAGTCATGCTGTTGAGGTGGTGTATACTGCCAGACTGCAGATCATTGACAGATATCAACGGTATCACCCACAGCATAGTGCCAACCCATGTCATACACACATGTGTACCCATGTTAGTACATATCTGTAGTAGAATGCATACTGGCCATCGAAAGATACCATGAGATGTTAACAATGTGTAGAACAGGGTATGTCACGCATCCCACATGTCCACTATGCACGTACATGCAGACAGTGAGCACACACCATGTTCACAGATGTACAGCCGCTAATTTGTAATGCACACATCACACACATACTGTCCACTCACTAACACATGCTGGCAACACTGTACACTTTAGCCAAGTGGCACATGGGTGGACAATACATACTTAGACCTAACACTGGTGTAAACAATGCTACAATGACTATCAGAGCTGTGATGCATAATGCCTGCTCAGATATACCTACAAGGATATCAGTGCACCTTCCTGTTGGCAACTTGCTACTATTGATACACTGCTATAATGTCATCCTGTGCATCAGAACCATGTTAGCCTATTCCTGCATCAATGTGACAGATGACAGGAGGTGGTACAGGTGTCATCATATGCACTGGGTGTGTTGTAGGTTTGCCAGAGGCCGACATTGACCCATCCAATCGGCACGTGTGTGTGTGTGTGTGTGTGTGTGTGTGTGTGTGTGTGTGTGTGTGTGTGTGTGTGTGTGTGTGTGTGTGTGTGTTTGTGTGAGGAACAACAGTACTGCATGGGCCAATGTTGATGTAATGCGTGTGTGTATGTGTGAGCCCTAGTTGTATGGTAAATGTGTGTGTGTGTCTGCATGCACACAACTCCACCATGTGACTGCCATATACGGGCAGTTGTGGGACAGCCACAGACTGTACCTGCTAGCCATACAGATCACTGTCTCCGGCCACGAACACAGTACCTGTGCCTAGCAGGGGTGCTACAGGCAGTATCGGGTACCAACCCTGACTGGGTGCTATCATCAGAGGCAGAGGTATGATGACTGGACCCATGTCCCTTTTGGGACTGGCCAGCACCACATGCACGTGGTCTAGTAGGACGGTCAATGGACAGGCCAGCCCCAGCATTGCTGGGGCTGGTACTGCCACTACGGGAGCAGCTGTGATCTGTGGTCCATCCGCGACGACTGCCAGCTGATGCTGTTGCTGGCATGAATCCGCATTGGCTTCTCATCCTTCCCGCATGGTCCTGGCTCATGGCTAACACATTGTGGAGGACATCTAATGTCTCCCTCCAACAGCTATCAATGACCTCGGTGTAATTCCAGATGGCACCAGCAAGGTCACGGATGCTGTCATTGATAGCAGTGTAATGGGCCCTCTGCGCCCTTAGTCCCTGTTGGGTGTACCGTTCCATACGTGCCTCTGCCTGCATTACAGCCTGGAACATACTGGAGGTTGTAATACCTCTGGGGGCACGTCTGCCAGGGGCAATACGACCAGTGGTGCTCCCCCGAGAACCCCTGGACATCCGCCTATGTGGTACTGTTCCAGTAATCCGGCTATGGCTGCTGTGAGGAGATGCACATGCCATAGGTACCACACTCTCCTGGTCAATGCCAACTGTATGCTGTCCCTCAGCTACGGCCATTAGTGACGAGGAATGTATTGGCAGTATGTGTGTGCACATAGATGGAGTTGACCGCTGTGTACTGTTGATTGGTGGGCCAATGACAGACCCTGTCAGACCTTCCTGTGCCACAATACATGTCTCATCATCTCCACTATTAGTGGTGGTGACATCAGGTTCCCTGCTGCATTCAGCCACGCCTAACTCAGCACCTGTGGAAGGAAGACAGGAAACACACTTTACAATCTGTACATGATGTTAGCACACATGCACACATGAACACATGAACACATGAACACATGCACACATGCATACATGCACACATGCACACATGCACAGAAATACACTGCTCACCACAGCACATACACACACACACACACACACACACACACACACACACACACACACACACACACACACACACACACACACACCAGCAAGCCAACACATACACAATACTGGGTGATGGTGGGTGGCAGTATCACAAGGCAAACAGTCACCACACACGTGTCAGCAGGCAGACCATGTGTTAGTCAACACCATGCAGTGCAAATGTAGACAGCCCTATCTAATGACATTATACATGGCTTTGATGCATGTGTGTAGTTGTTCAGTGATTGGCTACACCCTGGCACACAATGTGTACATGGACACAACATTGCTGTGCAAGTATTATCTGCTCTGCAATGTCACGTGCACCATCACTCAATGGTATACATACCATGGCTGCATGTGTTATCTGTGTGTCACATAGATTGCCATGTCTGCTGACAGTGTCTGTGTCCATAGCACATAGTAGTGGGCACAGGTGTAGCAAATGCATGCAATGTACAGACATGGGATGAGTGGTGCATGTAGATGTGAAGGAATCCCAATGCACAACATGGACATTGCACAGTGGTTATGGTGCGTGTGGGACATATTGCAGATATGTTGTTGCCAGCCATGACATGGCATGCTACACGACTGCAACATTAAACACCACACATAACCAATGTGTGCCATGTGACCTATACACCCAATAGCATTCCAGGACATATATGTGACTCTTTGTACAGATGGTGACTGTTGTGCAAAATGTGTATACTAACATATGTAAGCACACACACAACATGCTATGCATGGTGTGTATAGGTGCATATGTTTGCACACACAGAACAATGAGGTGCACAGCAAAGACTGCTATGTGTAGTAATGTCGTCACTGTAACCGGATGGGGTGTAGTACCATGTGCCATCATCATCACCATGCATCTTGTGGTCACTCATGGCTACTACTGTGTGACAGACCACTGCCTAGCATGCTGTACCTGAACTGCAGTGCCGTGGATACGTTCACTATTACACAGCCACTTTGTACATGGGTGTATGAGGTGCCCAGTAGGGAGCATTGCCTAACATGACTGAGTTATGTGTTGAAGAGTGCTGCACAGCCCCATGATAGGCCTCTACCCCTGAGGTACATCATGTGTGTGTGGATGACATGTGGGATACTGAAGTGTGACCTTACAGCGGGTGTGTGGTTACACCATATGTAGCATGACTTTGTGTACTGCATGTGATAAATGTCTTATGTTGTGTACAGGTGTTGCAACTATGCCTATCCAATGTGCAGTATGGGGTTGCCACAACTGTGTGTCATGCTGTGTGTATTGCATGCCATTGAGGCAGCTACAGACATTACTGAGCTGTGCAACATCTAACAGCAAACATGCACGGCATGCATTATGCGTAGGTGTGTTATGTGTACATGGCCTACACCTCACCTATGACATGCATATTTCATTACCAACATTGCAGGTATAACACACTCATCAGCATGGATCGGCTGCCCTGCCATCACACCAGAGGGACCTACGAGAATATGAGAGGGTTCGTCAGTGGCCACAACTTTGGCATTGCTACAGTGGGTATGCTAAACTGCAGTACAACAACAGTCAACAGTCACAGGTGTAGGGATATTATTCAAACTATCCGTATTGCACAACACTAGGCAGCTGAACTGCTAAACACACAGTACACATCTCACGTACACGTAATCTAACAATCCAGTTAACTGTAGTCTACAGATAGGGCATGTTACCTGCTTGCTCCAGGTGGATGTGCTGGGTGGCTCTGGCCTCCATTACAACACATGTCAGAGGTTGATGTAGCTGTTGTCCAGGAGCCACCAGGCTTAGGAGCAGCTCCTCCGCTCTGGTGAGGGGGGGATGAATGGCCACCCCACCACCTATGGCAAGCTGCTGTCTTTGGATATCAGACACACGCCGCCAGACTTGTCTAATTAAATCACTGCAGTGATGGTGTACCTGCTCATATGTCCGGTTATGCATGCCTATGTCATTTACCTGACTAACAAGTTCCTGCCACAGTACAGTCTGCTCCTGCGGTGCTGGCTGCTTCTGGAGAAGAGCATTGTGTACCTCTGCAATAAGCTGTCGAGTATCACCTCTTCTTCATCCGCTGTGTATGCTGGGTTGCGTTGGTGGGCCATCTGGCTGAAAATGATATGAACAATATGTGTGAGAGTGTCCTGTGGCACACTTTACACCTTTACCCACAGATATCACTTTACTGACATATACATCATCCTATTGTCTGTCAGAGGTTACACACGTTCAGTACCACTTATTGGTTCTCAGGCCACAACTAACTAACACTGCCTGGCAGACTCTATATATCACACCACTATACAACAGTACCCGACACACTGTCCGTGACACATTGCACAACCTCAAGACAGGGGTGTATATCACACCAATGCATGAACAGAGATGTCATCCATTGCAATGGATGTAAAGTACAGGTACAGTAGTACCAATCAACCACCCTAGTCATTGATGCCATAGCCCTGCCTAACAGATGTGTCCAGTTGTTACTATAGGTGGCATACTGCTGTAACAGACTATATATGTTGCTGAATACACACATTAACCCTGTAACACACATATGATTGCAGCCATTGTACAGGCATAATCACGCACACATCAGGCAAACATACAATGCACCACTGTATGCCAATACAGATGAGCATTACCTGTGTACCATATGGTACTGTGTGCCACTACTTACACACCCTTATGCCTGCAGTCTGTCCTCTGTGCAGACTAAAGGAAACACACATGACAGTGTTTCCAAGCAATGTGAACGCACACCATACTGTGCTGTTTAGGCCTACAGCTTCAGGTAGTACTACAGTTCATATTGGTGATGGATTCACCAGCAGTACCACTCACTAAGCATACATGTATTGCTTTAACATACAATGAGACACCACATTCGTCAACGGAGAACTACGTCACATCATATGCCGTACTACTATGTCTGCCTAACAGTACATTACACATCAATTGCTGTCCTCACAGCTAGGATAAGCACTACCATGTCAAATACAACATCACACTAAGCTATCACACATTTACAGACATTGCACACATTCAGCGTTACACTTATTCAACCTCACATAGCAGCTATTGCATTAAGTACATGGGTGAGTGCGTAGTGTCATAGGTAGGTAATACGCTATTGGCCCTAGGGCCTACGGCAGCCTAGCCATATGCTACCCTGGCCTTTGACACACATGTACTTTGATTTCACTTGCCCCTGTCAACCTGAACCACAAAGGTGTTTTCTGGGGTGTATTACCAATCTCCCACACAATCATCAGGGGTATTTATAACAACTGCTAAGGAGGAACATTGTTTGCTATTGCTATGTGGTCTATTCTGGTGTATGGCATATCTCTGAGATGGGAACCTATCCCTCCAGCATGTGCTGTTTATTGAGCTAACAAGGTTTAGTGCCCTACAGCATGTATCCCCGAGGGATTGTGATATGTTGCCATGGTGGTTGTCACCCAGCTATGGGTGTGACATACCTCTGTATGTCCGGCAGAGGTCACCTCTGTGTGGCCAGTATGCAGCACAGTGTAGTTGTGGTTTTGTGAGTCAGTCTGCATAGGGCATCTGTTTGCGGACAGTATTACCCTTTGGGAGGTCTGTCTGTGGCCTGTTCACCTGGAGTAGTTGTCATGTGAAGTACATACCACACAGGGCATTGTGATGAGTAGAGGGGAACTCTACCCTATACTTCCATAGATGACACACCTGTTGTCATGACACATACCACACAGACAGATTACAGGTGTAGTGTGGCACTGTCTTCATCAAAGTGGAGGCTACTGTCCACTTGTGTCCCATGTTCCTTTATCACACCTTCACTGTTAGGTAGATCTCTACCTATGTGGTAGTTAATGGGTACATTGTTTTGGGAAGGTGGAATGGCACTGCAGTATCAACACTTGTCTACAGTCCATGCCTTGGTCACCACACACCTGTTGTGATACATATGACCCTGTGTCTCTTTGTTTCTCTCTCTCACTCTATATATATATATATATATATATATATATATATATATATATATATATACATATCTATACACATACATGTACACATCCAGTGCTGTACACATGGATGTACATATAGGCACATGTACAGTCCACCTTTCATGGTGGGGATATCACTTATGCGACAGTTGTGGGATGTACAGGTATGTGATTAAATTGCACAGTGTTGTGCAGAATGCATGTGGGTGTCCTCAGCCCTTGTAGCATTAGCAGGCCTCACTGTTTGTAACACAGCAGATCTGACAAATCTGTCCCACAGCATTTAACCACCATATGTCATATATCAACACTACCATAGCTGGCCTTAGGCATAGGCCTACTGGGCGGCCGACTAGGGCGCCGCTCTAGCAGTGGTGCTTTTCCACTATTTATGTGGACACAAGGATGGGGGCACCAGGAAGTGTGGTAGGGGGTGCCTTGGAGCCCTTTTGCCTAGGGCACCAGTTGACCTAAGGCCACTCCTGCGCACTGCATGCTGTCTTCTAGGCCACACACTACGACCTACATGGATATATGCACATATCAACCTTCACTGACAGATAGCTCTCCACCCTTCACTAACAGTTGCAGTATGTCCCTTGCCCTATGCACATGTGCAGATACAGATAGATACATACTGCTGCCACACATGGATGATTTGCAGTGTGTAGAGTACTCTTCAGGAACATCTACAACATGCCAACACATACAGGTTAGTTACATACCTTACCTTTGTATTTCCCTGCACCATGTGTTATGGTTTTGTAGTTTTTTTTTTTTTATTGGTGGCTTGTTTTGGGTTTTTGCCTCCTATTTAACCGTCGGTCTCTGTTTCTCACTCTGTTCTGTCTCTGTCTCAGTCTGTGTCTCTGTCCGTTTCTGTCGCTTTCTCACTCTCTATCTCACAGCACCTGCAATTATATAATTGCATGTGTGGACTGCAGGTACAGCCTGCTTTTCTAGGTATCTGAACTTGTGCATGTGACAGCCTCTGCACCAATTGCTGCCCACCATTCAGTAATTGCATGCAGCCTGCTGTTTGGTGATTGCAATACTCACTGTGATTGCAGCCCACTGCTATAAAATGCTAGGTTAGGTAGGCGTAGCCCTTTCAGATTTCCAAGGTGGGGCCCATGCTTGTTTACTCTGGACACCGTTGTGTCAGTCTGGAGGTTGGTATATGTCTCTTATCTGATGCTAGGGTTGTAGCCAGTTATATGCATGTTGTACTGATACCTGCATGTTGCTGCTTCCAGTACACACATCTCAGTGTAGACATGTATGCACCCCTCCAAATGCTAACACAGGATACATGGGAGTATGTACTTTTTTCTCACTTACACAATTAACTGCCATACAAATGTGGTTATTGCACTGTATTCCTGTGGCCAGTATTTATCCTGGTCTGATACTTTGTGGTGTTTATAAGGTGCTACTGTAACATTATTCCCTGCAAGGATGGCTGGTTCTCCTTTCACAGTCATGTCATGCAATTCCATAACCACTGCCGGTGAAGGCCCATAGAAAAGGGTTTGTGTTATACCATTCCTAATTTCCATTTACATTCCCTCATTATAATACATGATATATTTATTTCAGAATAAAGTTATTTGTATATCTGCTGTGGCTTAGTGGTAATTCACGCAGTCTATTGTGTCAATGGTCTGGGGGTCGGGACTGGCAGAGGTTTTTTTCTTTTGCTGCTCAGCAGAACAAGGGCCCTGCCATAGAGTGACTAAGGCACTTTTAAGCAGTTGTAAGCGGGTTTGCGCGGGTTTGCGTGACGCTTAGTGATGCTTAGCTAAGCGTACACATGCGCACACTCGCTTAATACCGCTTACTACTGCTTAAAAGTGCTTACTCCCGCTAACCCCCGCGCTAATTTCTTTGAAAGAAAAGAAAATGGGGAGATAGGAAAGTGGTGAAAAAGGGGGCACAGAGATGGAAAGACATTAGGAAAACAAACTCATGATGTGCAGGATGGGTGTAGGGAAGGTTCATAGCTGCCCATTTCTTTACCAGCAACAGCTGTGCATATGTTGAAAATTTGGAGTGAAATTTGAAACCTTCCACCCCTGAGAGAGGGGTGAGGACAACATAGTTTGTTGTACTGCCAATTAGAATTATCAGTGTACATGTGTGCAAAATGGGAAGCTATGTATGGGGCATATTTTTTTTTTGGGTACAGATTGCCCTTTTTGTTATTTTTCTTTTTTTTCAGGGGAGAGTGAGGTAGAGGAAGTAGGTATGTTTGGGGAGGTAGGTTGGGTAGGTAAACAGACAAGACAAACAAGACACATACAGGGGCGGAGTATGACACATTGGGTGGGTGAACACAATTGATGGGGACAGATGTTTGAAAATCGCAAGCCCATGAGCCCACAGATGGTAACAGTGGGACTGAGATCCCCACCTATGGGCAGTCACCACTGGACCTTCACAGACCCAAGGGTTGCTGTGCTGCAGACTGCATAGGAGGGGCTGGCTTACCCGTGAGTCATGCCACTCTCGCCTTGAGCTGGCATAGGGGATCAGTGACTAAACGCTGGATCTCCCTATGCACCACAACCCGGACCCTTCAGAGGGTGACAGGAGGCCCTTCTCTGCCCACGCTTGCAGGGGGTGAGCCCCATCCCCTGCAGCGCTTCCACCCAAAGGTGGCACAGGACCTACGGAGGAGGGTGGCCCGGGCTGGGCACCAGACCTGCTGGTGCCAGGTGCAACTGCCAGCTGAGGAGGGACAGGTGGGTCCGCTGGGACCGGCCTTCCCATATGTTCTGTGATTAGGTGTGTTTAATTGCAGCATAGACAACAGCATTCCAAGTTAGTTGTAACAGCATGCAGTAATATTCCCATTAACCCAACACACCAGGGTTACAACAGTTGAACAGCAAGCATAACACATGCATGTATTGAACAACAGTGGATATTCCAACAGCATGCAGGGATGATTGGTGGCAACAGGCCACCAAGGTTCATAGGTTCATAGGTTAGTACTAAGCTAACTGCCCTTGCGAGCCATTTTAAGCTTAGCTAATTATCCCTTGTGAGACTCAAACCCTGTACCTTGTGTTTGTAAGGCAGACACCTTAACCATTAGGCCATCCTCCCATCCTTAGAGAAGAATCAAACCCTGTACCTTGTGCTTGTGAGGTAAACACTTTAACCATTATGCCAGCCTTCAGCCCGTGGTGTTTTAACAGGGGACATGCATCAAAGTAAGTTCAGATTTTATATAACAATAGGACATATGTCCCAACAAATGTTATGAGATTAGACATACCCATTGAGGTGTGGAATTGCATTGTTTATGCACATGGAGTAGGGTGTAAAAAGAAATCTCCATTAACAACGTATTAGTATTTTAACTGTACACTACATTCCTATTGACTGCAGGTGTATATCCCCTACATGTATTCTTCCACTAGGCAACATGCATTTGATTGTGTTATGGGTTTTGCTACTTCATGATATACCTGGCCTATAACTGTCCAGGATGCAGATGTTACTGCTACATACTTGTATTAAATTGACTTGTTTATGTATCTGCACATCTGGATGTGTTCACATGTCTTTTTCATTTGTTTTCTACACAACCCTACTTTTCAGGTAGCACACTAACATTTCTGGGGAACACCTTGACAGGCTACTCGTGTGCCACATTTATCTATGCATGTCAGCCATTTCACAACTGTTTAGGATTGTTGCATACTTCACAGTTACTGACACTTCCTTCATCCACTTTATATGGGACTGCACTACTGGGGGTTGTCAGCACTTACTACAACAGAGTAACATTTCTTCACTGCATGGGTACAACAACATTTCTGAGTAACTGGCACATACACACTGCAAGTATTATACCTTTCATATTTACATTAAAACTCTTTTCTACAGGCTCTCCTGTATTTGACATTACACTGCATACAGTAGACCTATTTAGGACATGTTATACCTTTATTGATAGGTTACAAGACTGTTCTACAGGCTCACTCACTTTTTATCTATGACAGTGCATGCAGAGATAGTATTCCAGACATGTTTTTGCTTTATTCATGGGTTACTATACTCTATTCTTGGCTATCTGACTTATGATATGTAACAGTACATGCAGAGGATTTATTCAGGGAATGAATGTTTTATACTTTGCAGCTACTGCCACTTCCTTCATCCACTTCCTGTGGGACTGCACAACTATGGGTTGACAGCACCTAATACAACTACTATTTTTTTATTGCAAGGGTACAACAACATTTCAAAGTAAGTGAGACAGACACACTCCAAGTTTTATACCTTTATTAATTACATTGAACACTCTTTTCTACAGGCTGTCTCCTTTACTTGTTATTACAGTGCATACGGAAGACATATTCAGGACATATTATACCTTTCTTGATAGGTTACAACACTCTTTTTCAGGCCTGCTCACTTATATGTTATGAAAGTACATGCAGGGATAGTATTCCAAAATTATTTTACCTTAATTGGTGGGTTAGTACACTCTATTTCTGGCTCACTGATGTTTGTTATATAACAGTAAATGCAGAGGATTTAATCAGGACATTTTATTACTGTATTATTGGGCTTAAACACTTTTCTCATGCTCACTCACATATATCATATAACAGTACATGCAGAATATTTACTAACCTGCCTGGTGGTGCAGCCTTAGCAGCCTATCTGCATAGGCTTGCTGATTCATAGCTCAATCACTTGCAGCTGTGGAATAAATAAAGGGATATTGAGACATACCTATCCATTATTTAGACTATATTAGCTTATCTTACATACTGCCTTCCATGGCTACCTACTTAGTAGTGGGGCATCCCGCATTTGATGGGCCTCCTAGATCCACTGGTTCAGAAGGTCCTGCTTCCGCCTCTTCAGTTCTGCATGGTGGTGACGGACCTGCTCACCAGTCCAAGGGACACCTGTGGCACTGGTGAGTTCATGAGCCAACCGGTTCCAAGCCTCCGCCTTATACTCCGTTTCTTGGAACTGGCCCTGCAGGAGTCGATTCTCATGCCGATGGACTAGGAGCCAAACCATATATCTTGACTCCTCGATGCCCCAGCGTTGCACTCGAAAGCATGTACCCTCTCCAGCACCAGACATTCTAACTGCAGATTTGAGCTACAATCAGTTATGACGAGTATTCCCGTCTATGCAGCTTAAATATGCCGCATTTCCCACACTTTTCTGTGATTGGCCATTTTTGAATATTCTCGGCTGACTGCAGATCTGCTTAGCAATGGTTAATCAAACATTTATTACTATATATATATATATATATATATATATATATATATATATATATATATACTTAGTGGTTCAGTACTTTGATTATGGTGCACAGTGTCCTGGGTTCAAACCTTATCATTGCATTTTATTTTACTACTGTCCAGACAAGTTAGGGGGCGTGGCTGTGTTTAAGCAACTTTGCTCTGCGTTGCTCCACGTTGCCCAACGGTGCGCTGGTTGGTGCGGTGGTCACCTCTGCGCAAACCGATTGCACTGGGTAAAGCGCTATTTAGCTTTGGGCAACTATTTTGTGCTGGGTAAAGTGCGATTTAGCTATGGGCAACTACATTGCACTGGGTAAAGCGCGAGTTAGCTAGGGGCAACTATATTGCGCTGGGTGAAGCGCTGCTTAACTGCGGGCAATTTTATATTGGGATTCTTTAAAATATTTATTTTGTTCACTGATACATTGGCCATTTCACTGCTTTTTAGTTATGTTTAAACATATATGTTGGGTATTATTCCATATACTGATTTAAAAAATAAATACAAAAGGGAGTGGTGGGACGCCAACCGTGAATGCCTCTTCTTTGTGCGAATGCTCTACCATTATGCTATTGCTATTTGGTGTGATTTGCATTAACATTCTTTCTTATGCTCTTCCATGTCAGAATTGCTAACTGTAGCTAAGCAATGGGCACACATTCGCACACACACGCAAATACGGGCAGCTATTTTGGGTATTTAAAAAAATGTTAATGTTATGTGTTTTAGATGTGTGATGGGGGTTTACAATATCAGACAGTGAGGTGTTGGGTGCAGGGAGATTTGAGCGGACTCGCTCTTGTTTATTTCCTTTTATTTTCAACACTTGCAGGGGGGTGGACATTTAGACTGCTTGGCAGTCAGACATGCCCCCTGCTTTCTTACACGGTCCTTGTAGGACTTACGGTTGGGTCAGCGTGCCCTCATGCATATTCATGGCACGCTGACATCATACCGTTCTGCAGCCTCCGAGTAAGACTTAATAAGACTTACACGGAGGATTCATGAATCCGGGGCATTGTGTGTATGTATATTCAATAAATAAGCCTGTTTTTCAACAAACACTTAATATTTATTGTCCCATTTAATCCTGGGGCACAGTCTGCATTGAGAAACACTTGCCATTTTAATTCTTTAATCTCCAGGACAGTGTTAAAATCAGCTATATATGGCTCTGGGTCTATAAAATTAAAAATGAAAAAAGTGAACTTTCTAAAATTAACAGTCATCAGCATGTTTAGCTAAAGTGTTAGTGAAATCCCTTTTCTTAATAGCCAGTCGATGTTCATAAATCCTTTTATACAGGGCTCTAGTAGTTTTCCTTATATAGAAACTTTCACAATCTGTGCAAGAAACTAAATAGATAATTCCAGTACTCTTACAACTAAATCTCCTTTTACTTTGTACAGTTTTATTTAAGTGTTTGAAATAAACACTTTGCAAAGAATTAATGGATCTACATTGCTTGCAGTTATAATAGGGGTATGATCCCATAGGACTCCTAACCCCTGTAAAATGTGACAATTCACCAAATTCTAACATAGACTTGATATTAATCACCTTTTTGTAAATAAATGATGGATGATCTCCTAAAACTCTCACCAAATCACTGTTCCCTAAAATTGCTTTCCAGTTGTTAACCAACACCTTTTTGACATCATGTGAGTCAACACAATTAGGAACTGGAAATTCACTACCTATAAACATAGAGCCTGGACTTTGTTGTCATTCTTTAGGGGTAAATCCACTTAATAAGATTGGAGGAAACTTGTTCAACGTAGCTTTCATAATTTCATCTTTAATGTCTAATAATTTTGAAAGTGGTACCCCCATTGTACACTGGGGGTCTTCACTGTGTCATGTCCAGACAGAGGCACAGTAAAGTAAATCATAAATTGCCATAATATTCACCTAGCAAGGGGTGGCGAAAGCCACACACACTCTGGCTAGGCTTATAAATGCCCTAGGGTGGATAGCCTAGTATGAACCTATGAACCTATGAAGATACAAATTGTACAGGACACTAAGGATAATCACAAGGCTTTCTTAACTGATGGTAGGAACCTTGTTGGGAATTCACAGATATGCTCTGAATCACTCAAATATTCCAAACAACATACCAAACACACACACATATTGCCAACATCCAACCTGACAGGCGCAGTGCAACCCCCCCCCCCCAAATGCAAAATATCTATCCCAGCAGAGTGCTGGCCCCCTGACATTGCAGATGCTGAGGTAACAGCCAGCATCTACAAAGCAAAACACACAGCATCAATGGTATGAGATGGTGTCCTGGGCTGAGTCCAACATGGACTCCAAGAAGAATGGAATGCCAAATAACACTACTGCTCAATGTCAGCCTTACCACAGGATATGTACCCAAAGAGCAGCGTACAACAACAGTGGTCCTTCTCAACAATGGTGTTGCCTGAATGGATACTGCAAACTACCACCCCAGAATCCTGACAAGCTTGGTCTGCAAAGCTATGGAAAGGATCAGCATGTACCACAGACATAAAGATATTGGGGACCTACTGACACTCGACCCTACCCAGTGTTCCTTTCTTAAGTGCAGATCCTGCCCCTTAAACATGTTTGACTCATTTGAAACAGTCATTAAGGTCATTGATGAGGGGAATGTGGTCCACACAGCGTAGCTGGACCTTGCAAAGGCTTCCATACAATACCCCACGTGTTCATTATAGATAAGCTCACCAGCTTAAATATAAACCCCTATGTCAGTAGAGGGGTTGCAAACCAGACCAAGGACAGAACTGACATGGTCAGACATGTTGCAGCCATGTCAGACTACAAACCAGATATAAGTGGCATCCCACAAGGCTTGGTCCCTCGTTTGGTATATATGTCCCATAGGTACAGGCCAACATGGAAGGGCTGTGTCTGAACAAGTTTGCAGAGGACTACAAACTGGTCACCATATCTGACCCTCCAGCTGATACAAGCATCCCACAAAAGGGCCACATAGAAACAGACAACTGGTGCCATAGCCATGTTAGCAAGCTAATTGCAGAAAAGTGTATAGTCAACCCCTGTGGATATACAGTAAGTGCCCATCAATTACCACATAGGTGTTAACCCATTAAGTACTTAACATGTAATGAGAGACCTGGGGACACAAGTTGATAGATATCCTGCATTGGACAAGCATGTGGCTGCAGTGGTTACAGAAACATACCGTATACCCACCTAATCATGAAGGTTGTCAGATCTAGATAAGGGGAGGTCATTGTGGCTCTGCAGTCATCCTTCATCAGCGTTACAATTGACTACAATAGCCCCTGTGGGATGTACCTCAGCAGACACCTCCATCAACTGTAAAGTCCCCAAAAGTACCTCACCAGGAGTATCAAAGAGCTTGAACAGATGTCATGTGTTGCCTGATTAAACAAACTGCAGCTCCACACACTGCCATACTGCCCACCCAGAGGCAAGCTGTGCCTGATGTATAAAGCCATGTCCAAGCTGGAATCAATGAACATGCTGCACCTTGTACAATCTGAATGGCAGTGAGCTATGCACATGAGAGACCTGAACCCCAGCGCTGACATACATAGGACAAGATGTACTGAATGATCCATAACACAGAAGCCACCCCCCACTCTTGAGTAAACTCCCAGTACAGGTTAGCCAGAGAGTCACTCATCGACTCTCCTCAAGAGGAATCTTGATGAGTGGATGGGAGATGGTAGATTTACCCTGGGTATCACTGTTATGTCACGGGTAGACGGAGGCACGGTATACTAACCATGACATATGTCATGGCAAACTCCAGTTACAATGTGTGTCGAAGGACAAACACACTCTCCGACTAGCATTAGAAATGGCCTAGGGCACATCGCTAGTGTTTGCCAATGTACACCTATGTTGTGGAATACACTACCAATGTTGGACAAGCCTGGTTTAAATAGTTCATATCTGAACATAATGCAACATGGTCAGATATGCACAACTGGCCCCTAACCAGTCTGTTGTGCTCACTATGAAAATGTAAAGCAGTGATAGGACTAAAGCCCAGGATACTGTCCACCACAGTGAAAGTACTGAACCAGTACACTATACGGTACTACAGTGTTAGGTCAGTATGAAAGGATGTTGACAACTGTATGCAAAGTATCCCATGCAAACCCTGCAGGCACAGTATAATCCCTGTTGTGTTCAGACACAAAGCAGTTGGACAGTAAGTACACAACATGACACACAACACACAACCATAAACGTGAGATATTGTTGAAGTTCACACTCATCCACAAATGTGGTGGGCTGCAGAGTTCAACATATGGAAAGCTCACACTGGGCATGCTCGCACACTTTGATAAATGAGACATATGTCAGACAACATGCCATGGAAAGCCTGAACTGGGCATGCTCACACACTTAGGCCAAATCTCAGTTAAGCAGTTGGTCACACATATCTGGTATTTGTATGTGTTATTCCAGGAACCAACCACATTACAGCAATCTGCCCAGTGCACACAGTTAAATGACTACAGAAACATAAGTGATATAGTGGATCCCTCTCATATTCAAACATCTTCCACAGATACACAAGTTGTTCATAGAAACAGGGAATGCTATGGCAATAACGACCTGCAAACAGTCTATCAGCAACAAATATTGTGCATCTGACAATTAAACATATGGGTGTAGAGGTCAACACTAGGCTGTTTGCCCTAGGGAATGACAGCTTAGCCAGAGTGTGCTTGGTGTCTGCCTCCCCAGTACAGTAGGCTACTGTGCCACTGTAAAGTAGGTCACATAAGGCACCGTGTAAGGCTAGTGTGCTGTGCCTCCGTCAAGCAGGGACACAGTGGAGATCCCAGGGGTTGAATTTGCTAAGCCACATCCATGTTGTTGGTGTGTGCTGGAAGAGGGTTGGTGAGGACCTCTAACAGTAAGTGGGCGTCAATAACAGACTGAGGGGAGCCTTATCTGCATTGTCTGGACAATTTCACTGTCAACACTTTGTCGTGATGATTATGAGGGACTGAAGTGCCGTGCCAGTACTGTTCAGAGATGTCCTCCCTCTGTGGGCTACTGCTCTACAATGTATTAGCTCACTCTGTCTGTTGGACAGCTCATATATGGCTGGTGTACACCTGACAGGTGTCCTGTTGTGGAGAAGTCATGGGTATATTTGGGATAGCATGATCAATGCAAACCTTCCACATGCTCATAGAATGCAATTGTCAAGGATTATACAGAGTGGCCTGTATACTCCCCCAGCATGGGTCCTTTGAAGTCTTCCACCCCAGTCTTCACAAGTGTAAAGTCTGCTTTTGATAAATACACTTTGTTTGCAGTGACAACCTTGCCTGGGGGTGGGTATGGGATATGGATGTCCAGGGAAAGGTAGGTATGGTCAGATATCAACAATGGTGGTCTACCTCTGGTGTGGAACAGTGAGTACCCATGTTGCAGATGGTCAGGTGCAATATGTATTCCCCCTTGTGGCTGTGGTGAGTGGTTCTGCCATAGCACATGGACTCACAAATTGTAGTGGCTGTAGGGTAATGTTGTAGAGGCCTGAGTAGTTCCCACACACAATATACCTGTACCTGACATTAACAACTGGAATGGTGTATGTGAACACCTGCATATCTTGGCACTGTTCCCAGGGAAGCAAAGTGTGTGTCCTGGATGTGGGAGGGGTGGACCAAACTGGTTGTGTTGTGTGTTACAGTTCCTGCGGTCACGAAGCATGGTATGGAACATAACCTGCCAGTGCTGATCTGCATATCTGACCCTGAAGTAGGTGGCTGCAAATGCATATATATGCTATCCCCCACCTGACAGGTAGTACTAGATGTACATACCTCTGTAGAAATAATGATGTCAGCACCCTATAAATACTGCAGGTGCAGAACAGATGCCTAGTAATTTGGATAGTGTGCTCTGCTAATGCGTCTTTCTCAAGTGTCATAATATAGTTAGGTAGGCTTTTGAATCCTGCAAATGCTCAGCGGGTAAGCGGGGTTGGTGTGTGTGCAATTCTGTGTGAGAGAAATGTCCCTTTTGGCAACTAGGAGAACACACTACAGGATGCACATTCCCCTTTCTAAACAGTGATAATGTCAGCATCCTATAAGTACAGCAGGAGAAGGAAAACCTCCCAGTAATGTGAATAGCGCGCTTCGCTAATGCGTCCGTTTTGAGTGTCATAACATAGTTAGGTAGGGTTTTGAATTTGGCAAGTGTGTGTGTTTGTGTGAGGGGGGGTTAGTGTGTGTGCAATTCTGTGTGAGGGAAATGTCCCTTTTGGCAACTGGGAAAACACACTACTGGATGCACATTCCCCTTTCTAAACACTGATGATGTCAGCACCCTATAAGTACAGCAGGAGAAGGGAAGCCTCCCAGTAATGTGAATAGCGTACTCTGCTAATGCATCCGTCTTGAGTGTCATAGCATAGTTAGGTAGGGGTTTGAATCCTGTAAGTGTGTGTGTTTGTGTGAGGGGGGGTTAGTGTGTGTGCAATTCTGTGTGAGGGAAATGACCCTTTTGGCAACTGGGAAAACACACTACAGGATGCACATTCCCCTTTCTAAACACTGATGATGTCAGCACCCTATAAGTACAGCAGGAGAAGAGAAACCTCCCAGTAATGTGAATAGTGCGCTCCACTAATGCGTCTGTCTTGAGTGTCATAACATAATTAGGTAGGGGTTTGAATCCTGCAAATGGCAAGTGTGTGTGTTTGTGTGAGGGGGGGGTTAGTGTGTGTGTGTGCAATTCTGTGTGAGGGAAATGTCCCTTTTGGCAACTGGGAAAACACACTACAGGATGCACATTCCCCTTTCTAAACACTGATGATGTCAGCACCCTATAAGTACAGCAGGAGAAGAAAATCCTCCCAGTAATGTGAATAGTGAGCTCCGCTAATGCTTCTGTCTTGAGTGTCATAACATAGTTAGGTAGTGGTTTGAATCCAGCAAGTGTGTGTGTTGGTGGGGGGAAGGTGGAAGTAGGTTGTGTGCAATTACATGTGTGAGAGAACTGACCCTTTTGGCAACCAGTACAACACACCAGCTGCTGCATATTCCAATCTCTACACAGAGATGATGTCAGCACCCTACAAGTACAGCAGAAGAGGGCAAATCTCCCAGTAATGCAAATAGCACGATCTGCTACTGGGTCTCTCACTACTGTCATAGCACAGTTAGTTATGGCTTTGAATTCCACACATGCCACGTGTGTTTTTGTCACACAGAATGCCCATGTGTGTGGGTTGGGCAAATCTCCCAGTAATGCAAATAGCACGATCTGCTACTGGGTCTCTCACTACTGTCATAGCACAGTTAGTTATGGCTTTGAATTCCACACATGCCACGTGTGTTTTGTCACACAGAATGCCCATGTGTGTGGGTTGGGCAAATCTCCCAGTAATGCAAATAGCACGATCTGCTACTGGGTCTCTCACTACTGTCATAGCACAGTTAGTTATGGCTTTGAATTCCACATGCCACGTGTGTTTTTGTCACACAGAATGCCCATGTGTGTGGGTTGGGCAAATCTCCCAGTAATGCAAATAGCACGATCTGCTACAGGGTCTCTCACTACTGTCATAGCACAGTTAGTTATGGCTTTGAATTCCACACATGCCACGTGTGTTTTGTCACACAGAATGCCCATGTGTGTGGGTTGGGCAAATCTCCCAGTAATGCAAATAGCACGATCTGCTACTGGGTCTCTCACTACTGTCATAGCACAGTTAGTTATGGCTTTGAATTCCACATGCCACGTGTGTTTTGTCACACAGAATGCCCATGTGTGTGGGTTGGGCAAATCTCCCAGTAATGCAAATATACGATCTGCTACTGCGTCTCTCACCACTGTCATAGCACAGTTAGTTATGGCTTTGAATTCCACACATGCCACATGTATTTTGTCACCTAGAATGCCCATGTGTGTGGGTTGGGCAAATCTCCCAGTAATGCAAATAGCACGATCTGCTACTGGGTCTCTCACTACTCTCATAGCACAGTTAGTTATGGCTTTGAATTCCACACATGCCACGTGTGTTTTGTCACACAGAATGCCCATGTGTGTGGGTTGTTGTTCACAATAACGCATGACATCGATTAAACCAGTAATGGCAATGGACACAGATGATGTATGTGTGCCAAATACACATATGTACCTGTGACCTTCAATAGTTCCCATGTCTGACGCCTGCCACATGTGAATACATGGTATTTGCACTGGATAACATTATGACTGTGGTCTTCTGTGCAGGTGTTGCATGTGGTATGTGTATGTACAGTGTGAGTTGTATATGGTATCATCCTAGCAGTGAGGGATACACATCTGGTCTGGGGCGATCTGCTACTGGGTCTCTCACTACTGTCATAGCACAGTTAGTTATGGCTTTGAATTCCACACATGCCACGTGTGTTTTTGTCACACAGAATGCCCATGTGTGTGGTTTGGGCAAATCTCCCAGTAATGCAAATAGCACGATCTGCTACTGGGTCTCTCACTACTGTCATAGCACAGTTAGTTATGGCTTTGAATTCCACATGCCACGTGTGTTTTTGTCACACAGAATGCCCATGTGTGTGGGTTGGGCAAATCTCCCAGTAATGCAAATAGCATGATCTGCTACTGGGTCTCTCACTACTGTCATAGCACAGTTAGTTATGGCTTTGAATTCCACACATGCCACGTGTGTTTTTGTCACACAGAATGCCCATGTGTGTGGGTTGGGCAAATCTCCCAGTAATGCAAATAGCACGATCTGCTACTGGGTCTCTCACTACTGTCATAGCACAGTTAGTTATGGCTTTGAATTCCACACATGCCACGTATGTTTTTGTCACACAGAATGCCCATGTGTGTGGGTTGGGCAAATCTCCCAGTAATGCAAATAGCACGATCTGCTACTGGGTCTCTCACTACTGTCATAGCACAGTTAGTTATGGCTTTGAATTCCACACATGCCACGTGTGTTTTTGTCACACAGAATGCCCATGTGTGTGGGTTGGGCAAATCTCCCAGTAATGCAAATAGCACGATCTGCTACTGGGTCTCTCACTACTGTCATAGCACAGTTAGTTATGGCTTTGAATTCCACACATGCCACGTGTGTTTTTGTCACACAGAATGCCCATGTGTGTGGGTTGTTGTTCACAATAATGCATGACATCGATTAAACCAGTAATGGCAATGGACACAGATGATGTATGTGTGTGCCAAATACACATATGTACCTGTGACCTTCAATAGTTCCCATGTCTGACGCCTGCCACATGTGAATACATGGTATTTGCACTGGATAACATTATGACTGTGGTCTTCTGTGCAGGTGTTGCATGTGGTATGTGTATGTACAGTGTGAGTTGTATATGGTATCATCCTAGCAGTGAGGGATACACATCTGGTCTGGGGCGATCTGCTACTGGGTCTCTCACTACTGTCATAGCACAGTTAGTTATGGCTTTGAATTCCACACATGCCACGTGTGTTTTTGTCACACAGAATGCCCATGTGTGTGGGTTGGGCAAATCTCCCAGTAATGCAAATAGCACGATCTGCTACTGGGTCTCTCACTACTGTCATAGCACAGTTAGTTATGGCTTTGAATTCCACACATGCCACGTGTGTTTTTGTCACACAGAATGCCCATGTGTGTGGGTTGGGCAAATCTCCCAGTAATGCAAATAGCACGATCTGCTACTGGGTCTCTCACTACGGTCATAGCACAGTTAGTTATGGCTTTGAATTCCACACATGCCACGTGTGTTTTTGTCACACAGAATGCCCATGTGTGTGGGTTGGGCAAATCTCCCAGTAATGCAAATAGCACGATCTGCTACTGGGTCTCTCACTACTGTCATAGCACAGTTAGTTATGGCTTTGAATTCCACACATGCCACGTGTGTTTTGTCACACAGAATGCCCATGTGTGTGGGTTGGGCAAATCTCCCAGTAATGCAAATAGCACGATCTGCTACTGGGTCTCTCACTACTGTCATAGCACAGTTAGTTATGGCTTTGAATTCCACACATGCCACGTGTGTTTTGTCACACAGAATGCCCATGTGTGTGGGTTGGGCAAATCTCCCAGTAATGCAAATAGCACGATCTGCTACTGGGTCTCTCACTACTGTCATAGCACAGTTAGTTATGGCTTTGAATTCCACACATGCCATGTGTGTTTTTGTCACACAGAATGCCCATGTGTGTGGGTTGGGCAAATCTCCCAGTAATGCAAATAGCACGATCTGCTACTGGGTCTCTCACTACTGTCATAGCACAGTTAGTTATGGCTTTGAATTCCACACATGCCACGTGTGTTTTTGTCACACAGAATGCCCATGTGTGTGGGTTGTTGTTCACAATAATGCATGACATCGATTAAACCAGTAATGACAATGGACACAGATGATGTATGTGTGTGCCAAATACACATATGTACCTGTGACCTTCAATAGTTCCCATGTCTGACGCCTGCCACATGTGAATACATGGTATTTGCACTGGATAACATTATGACTGTGGTCTTCTGTGCAGGTGTTGCATGTGGTATGTGTATGTACAGTGTGAGTTGTATATGGTATCATCCTAGCAGTGAGGGATACACATCTGGTCTGGGGCGATCTGCTACTGGGTCTCTCACTACTGTCATAGCACAGTTAGTTATGGCTTTGAATTCCACACATGCCACGTGTGTTTTTGTCACACAGAATGCCCATGTGTGTGGGTTGGGCAAATCTCCCACTAATGCAAATAGCACGATCTGCTACTGGGTCTCTCACTACTGTCATAGCACAGTTAGTTATGGCTTTGAATTCCACACATGCCATGTGTGTTTTTGTCACACAGAATGCCCATGTGTGTGGGTTGTTGTTCACAATAATGCATGACATCGATTAAACCAGTAATGGCAATGGACACAGATGATGTATGTGTGTGCCAAATACACATATGTACCTGTGACCTTCAATAGTTCCCATGTCTGACACCTGCCACATGTGAATACATGGTATTTGCACTGGATAACATTATGACTGTGGTCTTCTGTGCAGGTGTTGCATGTGGTATGTGTATGTACAGTGTTAGTTGTATATGGTATCATCCTAGCAGTGAGGGATACACATCTGGTCTGGGGCATAGAGTCTACATGTTGTTAATGAGCAGGTGCTGCATGTTTTTACCTGTTGTGGGAGTGGAAACAAGTTGTTCCATAGCAATGCAGTGACTACATGCTAGGAACCTTTCAGCTAGGGTGTTGTAGCTACAGTAATTCATCAGCATTCAGCAATACGTCAGCATTCCTGGTGAGGGTATGAGGCCAACCAAGGTCAGGCTCATACCAGCCTGTGCCACATGCTCAGAGTGCCCTTCTATGTTCCCTATCATGTAGTCCAGGAAGGTACATCACAGGTCAGCCATAGTGGCATGGACAATGACTGAGTCATATGTGCCCATGCCTCTGACAGACCTGTATGCTTGTGTTATGTGGTGGACCATAGTGCCCCACGGGCATATCACTGTGACCTTCACCTTGTCCAGCCTGGTGAGCGGGACCTCTCTGTACCGGACAATAAAGGTACCTAACACAACTGTAGCAGGTGTGTTGTCTAGCCGTACAGGCTGTGACTGTTTGGCACACAGGATTTGTGTGCTATGTGTTGCACGTGCTGTGTTCCAGCTTAATGTATGCCTGTGTGCCAGCTGCAGAGGTGTCTGCTGCTCAGATAGGATGCTATTCTGAGGCTCCAAGAATGTCCCAGTGTGTTCACATGTTTGGATTGCTGTCAGTGTAGGTCTACATCAGACTGGTATTGTAGTCACTGTAGTATTTCATGCCACCTGACAGGTTATGCCAGTACTGGTTTCAGAGTGCTTAGTCCCCAGTTTGGCTATGTGGTTGCATCTCATACATGTGTTGTACGTCCATGTATAGGGGAGAGGGTTGACTGTGTACATGTGGCAGCTGTGACATTGCCACATGACCCACATATTCCACAACTGTACCATAGAGGTGACTGACAAGTGACCTTTGCACATGCTACCATAGTATTGTGATTGCCATGGTGATTAACAGCACATAGGGCCAATGGGGAACAAGGTACAGAAGGTGAGTATGTGAGGGTGTAGTGCCTGTGATTAGTTAGCACTGGCATATATGACTGCTCACGTGGACAAATGCCAGGTAAGTCATATGCAATGTGTCACAGGCAACGTACATGTGAACAGGACAAACAGTGACGTTCTGTCTAATGAGACATGGACATACATATAGTAAGCTATGCAGATGTCACTAGGAGTCCACAGAAGCTCTGTAACTCTGCATTTCAGGTGGGATCAGTGTTCCAGGGTAACTGCAAGCAAACATGCATGCAAACAAAGCTACAGTAAGCAGGGCTGCATGTAGTCCATTGTACAACAAACAAGCTGTACCACTTCCAGTAGGTAACAGTGCAAATATGCAGGCACTATACACATGTACATGGAAATACACAGGTCAGATGGCTAGGGTCCAGTCTCAGCGCACACAAGTGTACAGACCATGTACCGTCAGGATGTACAATAACTGGATGGAAACCCAGGTGCTCATACCTGCAGTAATACCCATGTCAAATAACAGACACTGAGCCTTCACTCAGTGGGTCCATACTTAGTAGGATGTATGCTACCTGTCCTGCCACCACAGTATCCCTGACATTTATGGGGACTCTCCCTCCTGTGAAAGTTAGTTTTGTGTGTTGAGGCTGTCTAGCATGGTATGAGATGTGAGCTTGCAGTGCTAGGGTGCTCCTGTGTGTCCTGTACCAGTCGTGTAGTACTGCACACATATCAACATCCTCAAACATCCGCATTGCAGAATCCAGTGTGGGCAACATGCCACTTGTAGTTTACATGTCCATCATTGCGTATCAATACTTTCATTACCTTATCCCCTGTGCTACCTATGTACGTGGCCTTCTGTTGCCATCCTTACCACTAGTATGCCAACATGTGCAGATGATACACTATGGTACTTACCATGGGTGTAGACAACAGTACAAGACAATCATACCCTTACTGCATCAGGCATGCTGGGATATACCCACAATTATATCAGCACACAGTACTGTTAACAACATGATACTATTACTACATGTCTATGTAGTCACCCTGTGCATCAGCAACATGTTAACCTGTACCTGCACTGATGTTACAGATTGTAGGAGGTGGCACAGTTTCATCATATGCACAGGGTGTGAACTTGGTATGCCTGAGTCTGCCACTGATACCACCAATTGACATGTATGTGCGTTGGTGAGGGGCAGCAGTACAAGGTGGGGGCAATGTTGATGCAGTGTGCGCGTGTATGCGGTAGCCCTAGGTGTTGTCAATTCGCATGTGTGTATGGATGCACACAGTTCCACCTCATGGCTGCCATATACTGGTGTTTGTGGACAGCCACAGACTGTACCTGCCAGGTCATACAGATCAGTGTCTCTGGCCATGGACATGGTACCTGTGCCTTGCAGGGGTGCTACGGACCGTATCCAGTACCAATCCAGACTGGGTACTGTCATCAGAAGCAGGTGTTCATTGACTGGACACAGATCCCTGTCTGGCCTGTCCAGAGCCACGTGCATGTGGTCTCTGGGGGCGGTCTGATGACAGCACAGACCCAGCATTGCTGCGGCTGCTGCTGGCACTATGGGGGCAGCCGCGGCCCTGTTGTCATCCCCGATGACTGCCAGCTGCTGCTGTTGCTGGCATACGCCCACGTCGATGCCTCAACCATCCACCATTGCCCTGGCTCATGGACATGTAGTTGTGGAACCGATCTATGTCCCCACAATGTCTGTCTATGACATTGGTGAAATTACGGATGGCAGCCGCAATGTCACGCATACTGTCGGTCATGGCTGTGCGACATGCTTTTAGCTCCCTCAGACCCTGTCTGGTGTACTGTTCCATATGTGACTGTGCCTGCATGACAGCCCAAAACATAGCTGAGGTTTTAAGACCTCTATGGGTACGTCTGACAGGGGCAGTTCACCCACGGATGCTCCCACGAGAACCCCTGGACATCTGTCTGTGTGGTACCATCTCAGGGCCATGCCCATGGCTGTTGTCTGGGGAAGCATGTGCCACAGATACCACATTACCCTGGTCAATGCCCACTGTATCCTGTCCATCACCTAGGGACATTGCTGACAAAGGGTGTATTGGCAGGATGACTGTGCGCATTGATGGGGTTGATAGCTGTGTACTGTCAATTGGCTGACCAATGACGGCCCTGGCATACCTTCCTGTGCCATTACACAGATGTCATCATTATCAGTACCCATGGCACCTGATTCAGGTTCCCTGCTGCATGACACCAGAGAAGCACCAGAACCTGTGGGAGGGAAACAGGAAACACAGTTTACAATGTCTACACAAAGTTACCAGTGATGCACACATGCACACATGCACAGGTGCACACATGCACACATGCACAGGTGCACACATGCACACGTGCACAGGTGCACACATGCACACATGCACACATGCACACCTGCACACATGCACACATGCACAGGTGCACACATGCACACATGCACAGGTGCACACATGCACACATTCACAGGTGCACACATGCACACATGCACACAGTTGCACACATGCACACTTGCACACAGTTGCACACAGTTGCACACTTTCACACAGTTGCACACAGTTGCACACTTGCACACAGTTGCACACTTGCACACTAAGTATGCGAGATATCAACACACAGACACAGACACACCTGCATGCATACACAGAGCACTACTAAGTGAGCCTAATATTACTATTACTATCAAGACTATTAAAGGTATTGTTAATACACACTCACCAGCATGGATAGGCTGCATTGCTGTTACACTGGAGGGACCTGCAGAAGTGAGGAAATTAATGTCAGTGGGCACAACTGTGCCATTGTTACTGAGTATGACACAGGTCAGTAGTACAACAGTTGCCTTTCACAGGTCAGCTGCTGATATTGAGAATATCACACTTGCACATTAAATACTATGATGACAGCTACAAACCAAGGACACACCTCACACATGCATTAACTACCAGTGTACACAACTATACATATGGCATATTACCTGCACGCTCATAGTCTTGCTGCTGTGTGGCTCCAGCCTCCATCATAATGCAGGTCTGCTGCTGTTGTTGTTGTTGGCAGGCTGGAGCCACAACACTTATGAGTAGTCCCTCCAGTCTGGTGAGTGGAGGATGTGTAGCCACCCCACCACCTGTGGCAACCTGTTGCCTGTGGATATCCGATGCACGCTGATGGACATTTCTGATTAAATCACTGCAGTGATGTCGTACCTGCTCATATGTCCTATTATGCGTGCCTATGTCATTTACCCAACGGCCCAGGTCTTGCCACAGTGCAGCCCTCTCCTGCTGATTCTGGCTGGTGCGGGAAAAGAGTATTGCATAATCCCGCACCAGGCTCTGGTGTATTTCCTCATCCTCAGCTACAGAGTACGCTGGATTGCGCTGGTGAGCCATGGTCCTGAAAAAGGAAATAACATGATATCAGCAAAATATGTCAGCAGAATTTGGCACACATACTACACATGCTACTCAACTGTTGTGATACAACATATCTCACATATATAGCATCTGTCTGTCTATTGGTGGATACACATGTAAATGGCCAGGTATCAGTGCTCAGCCAACAACTGTGCAACAGTACCTGGCACACTCCATACGACATACTACCAAACCCCAGCAGTCAGGACACTGATTCAGGTCCAAAGCACCTCCTCACTCTGGGGGTTTGTATCGAGGTACTGTATGGGGTACATCATCAACTACTGTGAGCTGACCACAAACTAATTGCCCTGGATATACATATCCCACCTCCACCACCAGCACAAACAACTACAGTGAATAACATTTCAAATGCAAACTTTACACTTTGTAACACTGACATGGTATCCTTTAAGCCCACTGGGCCAGTGGAAGACACAACCCACAATGCTGACTCCTTCACAAATGATTTCTACGGACATCTCCGAGAATGCATGGATCATGCAATCCCATATAAGACCAAGACACTCTCCACAAAGGGAAAGCATCCTGTCTGGTGGACCCCAGCCATAGACAGATTGTATAACAAAAGATGGAATCTACTGCAAGACAGAGCATAATTCCATAAAGGGAAGGCATGTCTGATTAGCACTAGTAAGGAGCTATTTTCTCTCATACAAACATCCATGGGCAACTTTGAGAGGGAAATCAACGGGGACACTACAGATAACCACAAGGCCTTCTTCAGTTATGTTAGCAACCTGGTCAGAAACCCTCCAATATGCTGATAGTTAGTACACAACAACAAATAATTCACTGAACCCACAGATATTGGCAACATTGTGGCAGACAGGTTCAGTGCAAGTTTCCACCCTCCCTCTCCCCCAAACTAAGACATACTTATCCAAGCTGACTGTAACCTCCCTGTCATCACAGATGTCCAGGTGAGAGCCGCCCTCAGAAAAGCAGAAAACACAGCATCAATGGAACCTGATGGTATCCCCGGTTGCATGCTACATGACCTCCAAGAGGAGCTAAACACACATATAGAAGTGCTATGTAACACTAGCCTGACTACAGGATATGTACCTGTACACTGGCATACAGCAGCAGTGGTTCCACTCCACAATGGAGGCACCTCTACGTACCAATACCATACAACACAATACAATACATTACAATACAATACAATACAATATACTATTGCCCCTGGGACTACAGCAGCATACTGTCCTGCTACCCTGACCATTGTGACACATGTGATGTGATGGTACCTGCTCCTGTCAAACAGTTACACAGGGTGACTCATATGGCATACTACCTATCTGACTAATATTCAGCAGGGGTATGTGTGACATGTACTCATGGGGAGTCTTGCATCTTAATGCTGTGTGGTTTATTGCAGGGTATGTCTTATCTGTGGGTAGGAACCTGTACCTCCGCCATGTGCTCTCTACTGCAGTGTCACGGACGACACACAGCAGTCATTTAGGTTGTGGATGGTGTGAGGTGTTACTATGGTTGTTGGACATCTGTCATGGGTGTGACTTAAGTATGTAAATCCAGGAGTGGTAACCTCTATGTGGGTAGTATGTGTGTACTCTGTGGTGTTGTCAGTCACTGTGCATTGGTAATGTGTTTGAGTGCATTGTCACAGTGTTGTACATGTCACTATGTCCTTCTCCATATCTGTAGCTGTCATGTGAGGTACATACCGTGGCAGCCATTGTGTGGTGTGGAGGGGTACACTGACCTACATGTCCATAGCTGACACACCATGTCTGCTGACACATACCATGTGCAGGAATTCCAGGAATAGTGTGCCACTGTGACTATCATTGGGGGGACTATTGTACACATTTATGACCCTGTTCACCCCTGACACATGCAGTGGTGGGCAGCCAATCAAATATCTGGTGGTTACTGGTGTAGGTGATTTGAAATGGCATATGTTGTCACCAGGCACCTGTTGCAATACATCTGTACACATGTGCCTCACTCAGAATATATATACATCTCTCTCTCTCTCTCTCTCTCTATATATATATATATATATATATATATATATATATATCGACATGTATATATATATATATATATATATATATATATATGTCTGTATACATATACGCATATATATATCAATGTACATATATTGCTATAGCTATGGAGAGGGGGGGTGACAGAGAGGGGGTGAGAGTGACAGAGGGGGTGGGACAGGGGGAGTGTGAGATCGTCATATACAGTCATATCTGTAGATAGTCAGATCTGTCTGTCTATGTATATGTATCTACATATATCTATATCTGTATGTGTGTATTATATATATATGTTTCTACATATTCTATCTATCTACATCTGTCTATGTATTCCTACATCCCTCTCTATGTATGTATACATATATGCATTTTTTATATATATATATATATATATATATATATATATATATATATATATATACATACATACATATATTGACATACATATGTATCCATATGATAGATAGGTATATCAACATGTTTGCTTACAAAACTGTATACACACACTAACATACTGCTAAACATACATAACTGTGAAACCTACTTTGTACATTGCACTACAACCTACATTCAACCTACATTGATATGTGCACATAGATGGCCTCACATATATATGTATGTACAGCCTTCACTGATAGTTGCTGTATTGCCCCTGCCCTATGCACATCTTCATATACATATGGATACAGACCAATGACACATATGGAGGGTTCACAGTATGTAGACTTTTAAAGTATTACTTTACATTACCTGTGTTTGTCACAGCTGCTTGTGTTGCTGTTTGGTTTGGTGTTCTGCTGCTCCAGTTGTCAGTTGTCAGCTTTTGAGTGGGTTTTGATGACTGGTTTGTTTGTGTATGTTTTTTTTTCTCTCTCTCTCTCTCTCTCTGTCTCTCCCTACCTCCACAGGGTGCAGTGAAAGTATTGCATGTGTGGACTGGGAGTACAGCATGCTTTTGTAGGTATCTGCATATGTCCATGTGATGGCCTCTGCACCAATTGTTAGCCAGCATTTGCTAATTGCATGCAGCCAGTTGTGTACTGATTGCAGTTCTCACTGTGATTCCAGGACAGTGCTATAAAAAGGTATGTGAGATAGGCGTAGCCCTTTCAGAGTTTAAGGGCAGGGACCATGCTGGTATGCTGTGGACACTGTTCTGTGAGTGTAAAGGTTAGTATCTCTCTCATATTTCTGGCTGTGTTGTAGATTAACATTTCTCCATTCATTTCTCCAGTTTCCTGTACTAAGTGTGTATGTACACTGACACCTAAGACTACTACTACTGTTAATGTGGGTGTGTGTGCTTTCCTGTGGGACATGTGGTGTAACTGGTATATAGCAGTGGCTATTGCACTTTGTTGCTATGGCTTCAATATTTGCCCTTTACATTCACTACTTGTATGCCTGCTAGGTGTCTTGACTGTAGTGTGTTGCTGTGGCTTTCCTAATTTCCATGTACATTCACACCTTGGAATGCTTGCTATATCTGCTAGGGTGTTACTGCATGCAGTGTGGTCTGGCCATGATGTGGGCCTTGACATCTATTAGGGTATTTGAGTATGCTGCTGAGCAGGCCCCAGAGACTCTCAGGTGCATCTTTTATCTGCCTCATGAAATGGTACATATCAGTGGGGTACACCTATTAAATTGTCTGGCATTCTGCAGTTGTGACTGTGGGATAGCATGAGCATATGTATTACTACACTATTTCTGCCGTGCAAGTGGTGCATGCCTTCAGTACTTCATAGTTACCATTGCATGTGTTGTAACACCTTTCTGCCTACTGTTTGTACATTTCACAGGGAGTCTGTGGGGCATCCCTGTAACTCAATCACTGTTGCTATGTCTAGGCTCTTAACTATTCAAATATGGCAGTTTCAGACAATATATTTGCAGGTTGTCCACATTTTTGCCTCATATTTTGGTCAATATCTCATAAACAGCTTTTTCTGGCAAATCACACTGGGCTCAAGTCAGACTATAGTGACAAACATTTCAGTTTCAGACTTCATACCCTTCCAAACATCCAACAAAATGCAGAACCTGTTACTCTCTCAACTGTCTAAGTTTGTTGTAGCATTATTTGGAATGTGTCCCTGTTTTTGGGCCTTTGCTACACATTTTTTATTACTTAGTCCGGATGTGTTCCTGTAAGAGGTTGTGGGGTATGGCAGTGATTATCCTGCTGTGAGTATGTCTGTGGCTTGCGAGGTGACATTATTACCTACTAGCTGCCAACTAGCATGGCTGTTTCTGTTCACACACTACTATTCTAGAAATCCACTACATTTCACAGTAAATATACATGACATGCTTTGTGTACTACACATCCTATATTCCCTTTACATTCATTCCTACTATTACATGATATATTTATTGTAGCACAATGTTCTTACATAACAGTCATGGCTTAGTGGTAAGTCATGCAGACTACTGTTTCCAAGGTCCTGGGTTCGGGACTGACACTGGGATTTTATTTTGCTTTTGAGCAGACTACAGGACTTGTCATTCAGAGTGACTAAGGCACATTTAAGCAGTTATAATCAGGTTAGCGCTGGTTTGCGCAGAGCTCACACATGCGCACTGGCATTCAGCTCCGCGCACACCCGCTTACAACTGCTTATAAGTGCTTAATCTTGCGCACACCTGCGTTATTTTCTTTGACAGAAATGAAAATGGGGAGACAGGAAAGTCATGAAAAAGGGGTCACAAAGAGGGTAAGACAGTAGGGAAACAAGCTCGGGTTTTGCAGGAGGGATGTAGGTAAGGCCCATAGCTGCTCATTTCTTCATCAGCAACAGCTGTGCATATGTTTGTAATTTGGTGTGACATTTGAAATCTTCCACCCCTGAGAGAGGTGTAAGGACAACAATAATACTTGTTGTACAGCCAATTGTAATTGACAGTTTCCATGTCCAGCAGACATGTGTGCAAAATGGGCAGCTATGTATGGGGCGTAATTTTTTTGTGGGTACAGAGTGCCCTTTTTTCTTTTTTTTTTTTCAGGTGAGAGTGGTATGTCAGGTACGGGAAGTCAGTTAAGCTGGGGAGGTAGGTTGGGTAGGTTAACATACAAGACAAACAAGATGCATACAGGGGCGGTGTATGACACATGTGGGGGGGTTACACAATTGACGGGGACGGATGTTTGGATATCTAGAGCCCATGAGCCCACAGATGGCAACAGTGGAACTGATATCCCCACCCATGGGCAGTTGCCACTGTGCCTTCATGGCCCAGGATGGAGCTGTGCTGGGGGCTGTGTAGGCCGGGCAGCAGGCATGCCTGTTAGTTGTGCCACCTGTGCCTCAAGCTGGTGTAGGGGCCCAAGAACAGCTTCCTGGATCTCCCTACGCACCACAGTCCGGACACTACGGAGGGTGAGTGGATGTTCTCCTCCGGCCATACTTGCAGAGGGGAGATGAGCCCCATCCCCTGCAGTGCTTCCACCCGCAGGTGGCACAGGGCCACCAGAGGAGGGTCCAGCCTGGGCACTACTGCCAGGTGCACTCGCCAGCTGAGGAGGGAGAGGTGGGTCTGCTGGAACCTGCCTTCCCTGTCGTCCTATGTTTTGCATTATGTCATGACAGTTTGGGTTAGTAACGTACAATACCATTCACAATTAGTTGTAACAGCATGCATTAGTATTCCCAGTAACCAAACACCCAGATATTCAAACCATTGAACAGCAAGCATAACACATGCATATTTTGAACAGCAATACACAGTCCAACAACATGCAGGGTTGATTGATGGCAACAAGCCAACAGGTTTGGATGTATGAACAGGGCAGATGCATCAACGTACATGCAAATATGTATGAACCAACAGGACAAATGTCCAGGGGTGTTAATTGTGATTGCACATACCAATTTAGCGTGGATGGGATTATATGTGGTTATAGGGTAGGGTGAAGAAAATTTAATTAACAACTTCAAATACCAATACATATGCTGTACATTTCTAATAGCTGCAGATATATACACACTACAGTTCTGCCTACAGTTTCCTATGTGATAACTACTTCAAGTTGGTGATAGGAATGTTACTGCTACATCATTATACATTTTCATTTTTATTCATACACATTCATATCTGGCTCTGTTCAGCTACATCATCCTGCTACATTTGCTTTATATAGCTATAGACAACTGTGGATGTTTGGTATTTCAGACAACCATACTATCTGCATATTGCAGACTGAGAGCAACATATCCAGATTTTGGGATACACATTCCAGCTGCAGTAACATTTTCAACACATTTTACTGTTTGGTTCTGCTTGTCACATTCATTTCATTCTATACTGACTGCAGTATACTTTATTCAGGAGTTATTACTACTTTATTGGTGGATTCATAACTCTTTCTCACACTCTCTCACTTGTTTTATTTTTACAATTCAGGATGGTACTTAATTCTAGGCTTTATTGACATGTTTTACCTGTAGTTATAACAATCCTTTCCAACAGTCTCACTTCTGTCATGTTTCTGTATTTCAACAGGGATATATTTCACACATGTGTTTTACTCAGCTTCTGCAGCTGTACTTTTCAGCCTGCTGCAGGTTATGTACTATTATATTACAGGTGGGACATCTTTATTTCAGACTTTATTTCAGACTTGTTTCATTTTTCTGTTTGGATTACAGACTGCATCACACTTTTCTAATCAAGCAATACTTGCAAACCCTCTTACACTGTTACTTGCACATTTTATTACTTAGTGACTACACTGCACTCTTTTGCTAACTGTCATACTTATATATTTATTTACAGTTACAGGGAGAGGATTACTGACCTGCCTGGTGGCGCAACTGTGGCAGCCTATCGCCATAGGCTCTACGGTTCACAGAACGGACACCTGCAGCTGTAATATAAATAAAGTAATATTGGAATACACATCTCCGTAATATCAGCTAGGTTAATTTCTTACATAAATAATTAGATGTAACTTACTCAGTAGTGGGGCGTTGGGCATTTGCCGGGCCTCCTGGATCCAACGGTTCAGTTGGTCCTGCTTCCATCTCTTCAGGTCCGCATGGTGGTGACGGACTTGCTCACCAGTCCTTGGTATCCCTGTGGCACTGGTGAGATCATGAGCCAACCGGTCCCATGCCTCAGCCCTATATGCTCCCCACAGGACCTGGCCCTGCATGAGTTGGGCCTCATGATTGTGGACAAGGAGCCAAACCATATATTTGGACTCCTCAATGCCCCACCTCTGTGCTCGAAAGCAACTACCCTCACCTACACCTGACATTCTGGCTGCAAGTTGGTTCTACTATTGGGTATGCTGTGTATTCCCGCCTATGGGGCTTATATATGCCGTTTGTCCCGCACTTATCTGTGATTGGCCATTTTGGAATTGTATCAGCTTCACAAAACCTGCTTTGTCATGCTCCTCTTTCTATTCATTCCTATATATATTCTATTACTGCATTTCAAAGTGCAACTGTCGTGGCTTAGTGGTTCAGTACCTTGACTATGGTGCATGGTATCCTGGGTTCGACCCTGGCCACTGCTTTTTATATTTTATGACTGTCTACACAGGCTAGGAGGTGTGTCTGTGTAAAGGCAGTTTTGTTACAGCTTGCTCAACGTTGCCCGTCAGTTAGCTTGTTGGCGTGGTGCGCAGCTCCACGCAAATGGGTTACACTGGTTTACGCATCATTTGGCTGTCAGCACGCATATTATGCTCAACTCAGCCATGGGCACACAGTTTCAGCGTGTTAAACCACTACTCACCTACAGGCACTCATTTTACACCTGTTAAACCACTGCTCACCTATGGGCACTCATTTTACACCTGTTAAACCACTGCTCACCTATGGGCAGATGCACTCAACTTGTTAAACTGTAGCTCAGCTATAGGCACATCTGACATTTTTTATTATTTTGTTATCTCACATTTCTTCAAAATATATGGCCCATTTCATTACATTTTGCATAAAATATAATTTTATATGTGTACATATATGTCAGGGACTTGTTTCGTGCTTATTTCACTAAAAATAAAAATTGATGGTGGGGGGGCTCAAACCACGACTGCCTGCTCTTCAGCCGACATCTCTACCGCTATGCTATTGCTTCTTGGCTTACTTTGCATATTTAGTTCTTATATGCTTTTCCACTGACTGCTAACTGTGGCTAAGCTACGGGCATGCCCGCGCAAACGAGTGCACTCACGGGCAAACATCTTTACAATTTAAAAAAAAATTTATAAGATGCTCATGTGTACATTTTATGTTCGTAGTCTGTGGGGGCATATGTTGTGTTGTATTTATTCACATTTACATGGGCTCTTTCATGGGGGTTTACTTTCGGGACTTTTACTCTTCTGGGGGCGTGTCCATTTGCAGGGCTCGGCCTACGGACACGCCCCCTACTGTCTTCCACGGACCGTGTAAGCCTTAGGTGTGATTCAGCATGCCCTCCTGCCAAGGGCGCCCGCAGGCAGGTGCAAGGGGGTGCACTTGCACCCCCCCCTGGAATCCGCTGACTAATTAATATTTTAATTTAAAAAAAAAAGTTGTTTTTTTTTTGTTTTTAGGGTGTTCTTCTTTAAGAAGAAAGAAGTCCAGTCATGCTGACATCATCACGCACAGTGCGGGAATGTACAGAGAATGCTGACATCATATTTGCAAGCGGGAACGGACGGTTTAGAGGACTTCACTGAAGATGGGAGGCGACTCCGCAGGAACTGAAATGGATGGAAGACGGCCGGGATACTTTCAGAAGGGAACTGAAATGAACGGAGACACATTCAGAGCAGGTGTGTGAGCAGTGAGAATGGAAGATGGGACACCTTCAGAGGTGTGTGTGTGTGTGTGTGTGTGTGTGTGTGTGTGTGTGTGTGTGTGAAATGCCCCAGGTGCTACATGGTGGTGGGTAGAGAATAAGGCTTGAACCCTATACCTTAGGTCCAAGTGGCAAGAGCCTGAATTCCCTACCCACCACCATTTGTAAAAATGTTGTAGGTTTTTCCCTCATACTTGTTTTGCTCCTCATAAAATCTGTGGTTTCTGTATTTGTGTCCTTGAAAAGCCAATAGTGCATTGGTGCAGTGGTAGCATTGTTGCCTGACAGCTGCATGTTCTCTGGTTTGATTCTTGGCTGGGGTGCCTTACCTTCTGTGTGGAATCGGTATGCCCTCCCTGTTTTTCTTTCCTTCCATCTTACAAAAACATGTCTGTCTGGAGTGTTTCTCCCTGGGCCTCTGCTAAAAATTAGCTTTTGTTCCAAGTCAGACTTTCCTGGTTAACAAATGTTAAAAAAAAATGACACTCAATTTGAATATCAGACTTCATATTCTTCAGAAAGTGCATGGTAACACAAAAGCTTTTATTCTAGCAATTTTCTAAGTGTATACGATGGATATTTTGGAATTTATCCCTATCTTTGGGACTGTATTCCCCCCCGTTATTGGCTTCATCCAGGTTTTGTGCTAAGGTTGAGAGCTATGGTAAGAACTGAATTCACTGAATATGTTTAGGGGCTTTATTCCCCCATTACTGGCTTTGTCCAGGTGTTTTTTGCTAAGAGGTTGAGAGCTGTGGTGAGAACTGAATTCACTGAATGTTTGGGGGCTGTATTCACCCATTATTGGCTTTGTTCAGGTGTTTTGTGCTAAGAGGTTGACAGCTGTGCTATGGTGAGAACTGAATTCGCTAAATGGTAGCCATTTAAGTTTCAGTATTCCTCTTTCACAAAACAGCTGATTTGACGTAGTGGTATGTTGCTCTGACTGTTTTGCACAGGGTCCCCTGGGTTCAAGACGTGGCAGTGAAATGTATGGTGGTAACGCAGCATTTTATTCTAGCAACTTTCCAACATTATACAATGTTTAAAATGTGTCCCTGGTTTTTGGCCTTTTGTCCCCCCCCCCCAATAAATTTTGGCTTTTTCCAGATGTCTTGTGCTGCAAAGTTCAGAGATACAGCTGAGTGTCGAGTATATTTTTCAAGGAGCTGAGAGTTGCAGGAGAGCAAAAGTTTAGTGCTGCTTAAGCTTAGTCTGCTTGCATTGTTAATAACACAACAGGTAGTGTACTTGCTTTTGATGCTGAAGGCTGTGGGTTCTACTCCCACAGTAGGTAGATGCATTGCTGATACTGTACTGTATTGTAAAGGGGGTGGATGCTGCAGTCCTCTTTGGCAAAGATACCTAGTAACTATGAACCTATCAGTTTGCTATCCATTCCCTATTACGGTATTACTAGCTTATCATTTTTTTTAATGCATGCGACAAAGGCAATTTATTCTTCAAGGCAACAGGCACTTTATTTGTAGATGAAACAATGACATATAAAGTTGTTTGCTAGCAGCAACCTCTTAGTTACAGATTTCTTTAATGTGGATTTTACTACTTCAGAGATTGTGCATATTTACTTATACTGGTGGACTATAGAAGGTTGAATAGACTTTTTATGATGGAAATGCTCTGAATTGGGCAGTTTTGTCATTGGTGTATGCATTTTGTTTCATTGTTTACTGGAAAAATGTTCAAAACAATAAATTTAAAATGACCTCTAACAACTGTACTGTATTGTACAAGGAATATAATGTAATACAGTCAGGAAGGTGTATCAAAGAGCATGCGTATGTTTCATGTTTAAGGGGCCTATGATTTTGAAAACAGCCCAGAGTTAATCTGCCACTGGCAAAATGTATTTTCTTTGAATGTGGGTTTCAATGCATGTGAGTTTCAAGGGCAGAGAAGTTTTAATGCTAAGTCTATTTTCATTGTGAGACTGCATTGCTTTGTTTAACAGATATCTATTAGGGTTTGTGCTGTAAAATGCAAAATAAAACTTTCAAATGAAATCTAAATCATCACAGAAGTAAAGCAGTATGCACATTACAGTGTTTATGGTAAATGGGGCAAAATAACCAAGGAATAGGACATTGGAATGGCTGTAGGGGGAGGCTCCATTTGACCATAATTTTGTGAGGGGGGTGGGCAGCAAACTCAGACAGCCCCGGTTGAACTATACCTCTCAGTTGTCCATATTTTTGCAGAATGATTAGATATTTGCTTCTTATTTTTGGTTTGTTCCTCATAAAATTTGTGGTTTTCTAACAAATCATTTAGGAATGAAGTCACTAAATGACAGACATTGAGTTTCAGACGTCATAACCTTCAGAAAAATGCATGCTAATGCAAGACCTGTTCTATCAACTGTCTTAAGTTTATACAAGAGCAATTTTCAGTAGTGTATGTATGTTCCCCAAATATATTTGGCCTTGTCCAGATTTCCTGCATTAAGAGGTATGTGCAAATCGCTTCGTAGAATTCGAAATATCCAAACCTCTCCATTGTCCCCAATTTTGGCTCAAAATGTTGCTCTCCCCTAATAATCCCTCCTCAAAATGGCAATTTTGGAAGAAAACGTGGAGGGTTTACAATTATATATAACTGTAATGATGAGAGTTATTACTTTTATTTCAGAAATGCATGTAGATACTCAAAATTGTTAGCTGCTCAAGTTTATTTGTGTCTTTCGGCTTTTCCCTGTTAGGGGTCGCTACAGCAGAACTCCGGTCCGCTAATGATTGGTAGTGGATTTTTACGTACCGGGTTACCAGCCCTGATGCACAACCTTTAATGAAGACACGCCCCATTCATGCATGCCTTCACACAAGACGGTCTAGCTGAGAATCGAACGGGACAACATCTTGCTATGAGTTAGCTGCTCAAGTTAACAGTGTTAATATTAAAAAGGTGTCCCTTTTTTGACAGGTTCCCAGCTGTATTGTGTGGCAACTTTATATTTTTGCATCACATTTTTGGTCTGTTTTTCATAAAATTGTGGTTTTATGGCAAATTAGTGGCAAGTCATTAAAGATTGAAGTTAGAAAATAATGGCAGACATTTGAGTTTCAGATTTCATACCCTTCAGAAAATTCGTACTAATGCAAGACTTTCTATTGTTCTATTATCTAAGTTAATAAGAGCAATATTTAAAAACTGTCCTTATTTTTGGGCCTGTGTCCCACTTCTAGTTTTATGTATGGCTTTGTCCAGATTTCTTGCTCTGAAGTTGAAAGGTATGAGTGTCAGAGCCATCACTGTCAGCCAGAGACATTTCAAATTGTGACGTACTTGTTGCACCCCACTCCCCATTGTAGTGGCTCTGGATGTGTCCAAGCAAGGCAAGGAGCAGTTATGCACTGTAAGTGTGCACTCTGTATCCCCCATCCAAGGTAGACCACAAGTATGACCATGGCTTTTCATCTGTCCTTGATTTTGCAGAATGTTCTGGTTTTCTGTCATTTTTATACTGTTGATTTATGCTTCTTATTATTCAGGAGATGCATGCTGTCATGGTGCCCTGTTGCTCTGTTTAAGTAGCAATGATTTAATGACATCAGGTAAGCTTGTCTGAGATTGTAAGATGCAAGTAAGCTTTAATAAGCATACTGTTAAATAATTACCAGCATTGAAAGCCTTTTCGTTGTTGCCATGCCGAGAATATTTACATAACTAGATAATGTATAAGCCTTGGGTATTGAAATGCATATGGCAGTATTTGTAATAAAAGGACGGGATTACAATATTTTCAGAAGCTCATTACATTTGTTGGAGACTTGCAGTCATCTTTTGTTGGAGGCTTGCAGTCATCTTTGCAGGCTTACCCGTAAACTAAACAGAATGCCAATCTATCATGTGTGGTCCATAACTTGTGCAGGAATCCTTTAAGCAATTTATCTTGAGCTTGTTTCTTGCTTGCTGTTGATTTTTTACTTTGATCATGTCTTCCCCATGAACCAAGTAGATAGTTGTGTCAGGCAGCAGGTCTTTTTTGGATAAGAAACAAATATTGTCTATATAAGAAGGAGGTAGCATACCCCTCAGCTGTCCAGGTTTTTGCAGAATGTCCAGATTTTTTGCCCCATATTCTTCCTAAAAGGATTGAAGTTGCTAAATGACAGACATTTGAGTTTTAGATGTCATACTACCCTCCTACATATCCTGTACCACTCTTACATACTTCTCTGACACTCCCGACTTCCTCATACAATACCACAACTCCGATCTAGGCACCCTGTCATATGCTTTCTCTAAGTCTACAAAAACACAAGGCAACTCCTTCTGACCTTCTCTGTACTTCTCCATCAACACTCTCTCAGTGCAAACATCGCATCTGTAGTGCTTTTTCCTGGCATGAAACCATACTGCTGATCACTAATCATCATGTCCCTTCTTAACCTAGCTTCCACTACTCTTTCCCATAACTTCATGCTGTGAATGATCAATTTAATCACTTGTAGTTACTACAGATCTGCTGATCACCCTTATTCTTAAAAATCGGTACAAAAACACTTTCTCCATTCCTCAGGCATCCCGTCACTTTCCAAGATTTCATTAAACAATCTAGTTAAAAACTCCACTGCCATTTCACCTAAAACACCTCCGTGCATCCACAGGTATGTCATCTAGACCAACAGCCTTTCCATTGTTCATCCTCTACATAACTATCCTTACTTCCTCCTTGCTAATCCATTGTACTTTGAGTCATTATCCCCACATCATCCAACCTTCTCTCACTCTCATTCTCTTTATCAGCCCCTCAAAGTACTCTTTCCATCTCCTCAACACACACTCCTCACTTGTGAGTATGTTTCCCTCATTATCCTTTATCTCCTTTACCTGCTGCATATCTTTCCTAGCTCGATCCCTCTGTCTAGCCAATCAGTAAAGTTCATTTTCTCCCTACTTATTGTCCAACCTTTCATACAACTTTTCATATGCCTTATCCTTAGCCTTCGCCATCTCTCTTTGCCATGCACCTCATCTCCATATACTCCTGTCTACTTTCTTCATCTGTCTGACAATCCCACTTCTTCTTTGCAAACCTCTTTCTCTCTATACTCTCCTGTACTTCCTCATTCCACCACCATGTCTCCTTATCCTTCCTCTGTCCAGATATCATACCAAGCACCTTTCTAGCCATCTCCCTTACTAGCTCTGCTGTAGTTACCCAACTATTTGGCAACTCTTCACTGCCACCCAGTGCCTGTCTTAACTCATCCCTGAATTCCACCTCACAATTTCCTTTTTCAGATTCCACCATTTGATCCTTGGTGCTGCCCTCACACTCCTCCTCCTGTTCTTGATCACCAACGTCATCCTAAAAACCACCATTCTATGCTGCCTAACTACACTTTCCCGAGTCATCACTTTACAGTCTCCAATCTCATTCAAACTGGCCCTCCTACATAAGATATAATCCACCTGTGTGCATCTTCCTCCACTCTTGTATGTCACCCTATGCTCCTCCCTCTTGTTAAACTACATATTCACCACAGCTATGTCCATCCTTTTCGCAAAATCCACTAACATCTGACCTTCTGCATTCCTTTGTTTAACACCATACCTACCCATCACTTCGTCATCCACTCCTCTGTTCCCTTCATCAACATGGCCATTGAAATCTGCTCCAATCACCACTCTCTCACCCTTGGGTACAGTCATCACCACTTCATCCAACTCACTCCAAAACTTTTCTTTCTCATCCATCGCACACCCAATTTGTGGAGCATATGCACTAACAACATTCATCACTGCACCATCAATTTCCAGCTTCATAAACATCACTCTATCCGACACTCATTTCAATTCCAAAACACTCTTAGCATACTGTTCCTTCAGGATAACTCCTATGCCATTTCTCCCCCCATCCACACTATGATAAAACAATTTGAACCCACCTCCGATGCACCTAGCCTTACTCCCCTTCCATCTGGTCTCTTGCACACACAATATACCAACCTTCCTTCTGTCCATCATATAAAATGCATAGTAACATAAATCCTGTTATTCTAGCAATGTTCTAAGTTCATGAGAGCAATATTTATAATCTGTCCCAATTTATGTTGGGCTTTGTCCAGATTTCTTGCAAAGGTTGAGGTGTGTGAGAGCAAGTGAAATGCTCTATTTAGAGTTAGCAGGTGGAATTTATTTTCAAAGAATTGTGAGCTTCAAGGGAAGAGAAGTTTACTGCTGCTCATGCTAAGTCTGCTTAAAATGTGCAACTGTTTTGTTTAGCAAATGGTATCATTGTTGTAGTATAGAATTTTAAAGCAGTGTTAGTAGTACAGCAGGTTGCATACTTGCATCTTGATGCAGAGGGCTATAGGTTCTACTCCCACAGCATGTAGATTTGTATTTTAAGGGGGTGGAGTGCTGCAGTCCTGGCTATGTCCTCCTTTGGATGAGATGCCTAATAACTATGAACTTGTTTTTCAGCTTACCACCCATTCTGTATTGCAAATATACCAGCTTACCATTTTTAATGTAACATAGGCAATGTATTCTTCAAGGGCAGCAGGCACTGAATTTGTTGATGAAATGCTGAAGTATAAAGTTATTTTCTAGCAACAACCTCTTCATTAGTTTAAGATGTCTATAATGTAGAATTATTCAGATGACTTTTACTTCTGCAGAGATTGTGCATACTGACTGACATTGATGGATTGTAATGACAAAAGTTTAAGTGGCCTTTTATGGTTGAAATGTTTTGAATTGGGCAGTTTGTCATTATTGGCTCATATGTTTTGTTTCATTGCTTGCTGGAAAACATTCAAAACTATAAATTTAAAACAATCTAACAAGTGGTGCTGTATTATAGAAGGGATATAATTAAATTATTTTATATTATAATTCGATCTGTATGATCATGCATAATCATATGTATAAATATGTACACTTATGCATGGCTACTCTTGCTTATCACAGTAACAGGAAGGATACTGTAATGGCTGTGTCAAGAAAAAAGGTCTAAAGCTTTTAGTTAAGCATATAATGAAGTTGTTCACATTAGTGATAATGCAGACGCAGTTTAAGGGTCAACCACACAAAATCAGAAAACCCCCAGAATTTCCCTTGCCCACTCAGTAAAACTAATCTTGAAAAGATAATTAATAATGTGCATATATTAGGGCTATTGGAATTATCTATAAAAAGATGAAGTGATGATTTGCAACTATGTCAATGTTGGGATTATGAAGATATGCTTGATTAAGCATTAATTAAAAGATAAACATAATTTAGTGAATGCACACCGTTTAAGTTAAATACAGCTATAATGTGTCATGCATTCAGAGCACAGATTGCCAGCTTTTATTTAAATAGCAATTTGTGTTACTGAGAGCTAATCTTGGAAGCCAAAGAACACTAGTGTTATAAACTAGTCTGTTTAAATCTGTAGAATCTGAACAGGCTCATGAGCCTCAGTTTAGTGTCCTACATGAAAAATACTGAGCTAATGAACACTATTCCCCAGTAGTTTCTAAGTCACTTACAAATAAATAAATAAAACAAGGGGAAGTATTTTGAGGTAAATCAAATATCTTGTCGTTATGGTAGGTAAAAAGTAAAACTCTGTTAGTACCCAAGTAAATAAAATTATTAGCAATGAATGAGAAATTATTCCAGTATAGAGAACTAAACAGCCAAGCCTTCTTGATAAGAATTCAAAAGGACTGCCAGCTGAAAGTTCCCTTGAGTTAGTTGCAATGTACATGGGGTATGTAAAAGAAAATTATCATGGATTCCTAATTAAATCTAGATACCTGTAATCGTTGTAGAAGTAAAGCATAAGACAGTATGCACACTGAGAATTTTGAACAGTGTTTATGGCAACTGGAGAGAAATAGTGAAGTAATGGGACCCTGTAATGGCTGTGTGGGGGTGGGGCTCTGTGGGTGGAGGGGGTGGGGCTCTGTGACTGGCGGGGGTGGGGCTATGTGGGTGGGGCTCTGACTATGTGGGCTGGGCTCTGGATTTGCACCCCCCCTGCAAAAAATCCTGCGGGCTCCCTTGCCTCCTGCATATGCATGACATGCTGACGTCACACCATTTAACTGCAGCCTCCGTGTAAGCCTTGTAACTCTTACACGGAGGCTTCGTGAATCCTGCCCATTCTGTCAAAAATAGTGCTACAGCAGCTAACATCCCATCACCTACACACTACTGCAACTAATATGGAACATCTTGGTGGTAACAGTATTAAAAATATTTATTTGGTGCAACTTAAACTCTCTTACAGTATATACTCACTCCATGATTGCAAAAATCCAATCAAAGTAAAATTTACATTATCATGATTTTCAATGCCCATTTTAGAACTAATTTTTCATCTTATTTGCACATTGTATGTATTTTATTTTATGTCAGTGTGCTCAAACATTAGCCATAGTGTGAAGTATAGTTCTTTAAGTGAAACATTTTCTTGAAGAAATCAACATTAAAGGAAATTATTTTGTGAGCATAGGACTAAGCCTTGTGGGGGCAGGGGACAAGTTTAATAAATCTCTTCAGTACTGTCCTGTTGATGTTTCTCAGAACCAGTTTTGAGAGGTATGAGCATGTGCATTTGCCCTCCAGGAAGAGACACTGGGTATGCCATTACTGTAGCTTCCAAGATTATTCTGAACAGATAAGGTATCGTTATTAACCTGGCAAGAGGAGGCACTTAGCTGGTACCATATAGATCACTCTTGTATTTCCAGAGACACTTCTACCATTTGTTTCAGTCTCATGACTGCTGATGGGATAAAAACACTTTATGCCATCTTGTGCTGTATATAAGAATGTTACTATGTACTGAGTAATGTAGCAAATAGCAGAGTAGGAATGTTACTATGTACTGAGTAATGTAGCAAACCGCAGAGTAAGAATGTCACTATGTACTGAGTAATGTAGCAAACAGCAGAGTAAGATATTACCTAATGCAGACAGCATTTATTAGCAAAACAATGAATCTTTTCTAAATATGTGAACATTTCTACTGCCTGTCTAGTTAATTTTATATGATCATTTTTAAATATATAAAACAAAATTTTCTCTACATACATCTTTAGCCAGAATTATAAACATTTGCAGTTTTAGAATATGTATTTATCAATATATGTATTGTGTGTGTGTCTACTTACTGCATCATCTTTAGTGCTGACACCTGTATGGAAGCATTGAAAAATGTATTATGAAAACAACTTTCAAGGAGAGAAAAATACACCCTGGAATAAGCTAAATAGCAATGGAAGCTATATTTTTTACCTTTTATAGTTAAATCTTTTTGGAAAGATGATCTAAAACTCATCAATAGCATTTTGCATTCAGAGTTTTCAGGAACGTGTCTTATATACATCCATATGGATTAAGAAACTTTCACATAAAATGCAATATCTTTAGCATGTAGGTATTTTTTACAGAAAGATGCATTTTTTCTTAGGCTATTTATATGGTAAGTTATTGCTTTCACTGATGTTTGATCATGTAGTTTCACGGTTTCCAAGCTACTAGGCTAACCACTGGAATTCACAGCCTCCACGTGGTTTGCAAAGACTTGACCACTCATACTGCAATGACATGCTTCAGTTTTTAAGCAGATTTGCACAGCTGTGCCCTTTAACATCATTTTTCAGATAAAATGCACTGAACATTTGAAAACTGAATGCGTTTTAACAGTCATCTGTTTTACATACTTATATGGATTTATATTGGCAAGCATGAGTCTGTCTGTGATCTCACTTATTCTCCTAAAATCAAAATGATTTTATGAAATATACTTTGACTGGGCCCTTGAAGTCTACAAACTTTATATCAGAATTCTAAGTATGTCAAGCATTACCCACAGCCAGGGAAGGTTGTACAATGAGTCAGTGTACAGCTGGGAGGCTTGTGTTGATACAATCACCTCACAGTATGTAAGGTGTGCTTGAAATGACATACAACCTTATGCACTGCATTGGGTTGCTATAGTTACATGTGCTGTTTCTAAAAATGTAAAGGAATCTTAATCCTCTTTGAATTACAACGATTTAACCATGTCCTTCCAGTGTAGAAGGAATCAGTCTGAACTCACTGAATGGTGCATGTTTCATAGTTTATGGGTATGCATATCTGGAAAATGGTTTATTGGGGTAGCATCTCAGAAATAGTGAAAGAAAAACATGGTCCCCACTCTGGCCTCCACCTTTACAACAAACAAACTCAAACATTTAGCTATGAGAGAAAGAAAAAGGAAAGAAACTCTGTACAATGCACATTACTTTTTCGTTCAGCTTGTGTTATGTTAGCCTGCCGTTTCTGCTCACACTCCTTTCTTTTCTTTCTTTATTTGTAAATAGCTTGTTTATATCGTCATTTTTATTTTTCTAGAATGTCATTGAGTTGACAAATGCAAGCAAACAGAAGGAATGTAATAGAAATGATGCAGTTTGTGATCACACAGTATAGCAAAAAGCAAACAGAATGTAATGAATCCATTAAAGCAGAAAATAAGATTTCATTGACGTCTGTTTGTTTTTGCTGTAGTGCAGACCATTTCTGCATGACACACATATTGTGTATCTTTAGGATCATATAAATACTTGCATTGTACACCACTGGATATGAAAGTGCCCATGGTTTAAGAATCTACTTAAATAATTTACTCCTGGATATTTCTATTCCTTGGATGCTTAATCATTCTCCCCCAACATGGTCCTTTCGTGTATGAAGTGCATTTCAGAATTCCAGTCAGTTTTATTATAGATGGATGTCTTCTTTATACGGACTGTTTATTGATGCAGTAGTACTAAAAAATTAAGAAATACAACATTTAATCAGAAATCACCCGATACTCTTTGACCAAATCGATTGCATCATTTTTCAGCACTCATTGAGCTCAAGACAGAAAAATGAGTCCTGGATATGAACTTACTACATTTAGAGCTAAACTAATAGAACACCTGTTAACAAATTCTGAATGTGGATGATTCAGAGACTATGGTTAATGGCAAAAACCCACCAACTTAACAATGTTAACAATATTTAAAATGCACTGGATCCATTCCAGTTTGGCTTTGTCAAAGGAAAGCCATGCTTAATGAATCTGGGGACTTCTTTGAAAAGCTCACTAAGGCAGTGGATGAGGGCAAGGGCAAAACTGTGCATACTGCCTACCTAGATCTGGCTAAGGAGTTTGATACAATACTTCACTCGGTCTGTGTCAACAAACCTACAGGACTAGGTATAAACACCTTTATAACAAGCTGGATTGTTACCTCACTCACTGTTGGGATCCAGAAGCCTAGAAATGGTGAGGCCAGCTCCACAAAGAGGCCAGTCACTCATGGAGTCCCCCCAGAGCTTTGTGCTAAGCCCACTCTTCTTTGGCATCTACTTCTTGGATGTCAAAGCCAATGTCAAATTCCTCTGGCTAACCAAGTCCACAGATGATTGCAAACTGGGAGGAGTCATTGAAATCCCTCCCAAGATGGGAACACCCTTCAGGAAGGTCTAATACAGACAAATGCTTGGTGCCAAAGCCATGGCTTAAAACTCAATTACCAAGATATATATTATAGTATCTTTTGGGAAGTCTGCCACCCCAGGTAACTATGTCATCAATAAAACACACTTGAAAGTTGATCCACTAGTCAGGGATCTGGAAACTGATGTGGATGATAAGCTAGCCTTCAACCAACATGTATCCAAGGTAGTAGAAGTAAGAAAATCCTGTGTTGCTCAACGTATAAGCAATGGCATGTCATCTAGGTTCAGAGAGGTCATCATACCACTGTACTTGGCCCTCATCAGGCCCATCATAGAGTATAATGCCCCCTTTGATATGTATCTGACCAGACATATGCAGCAACTGGAACTTCCACAAAGGTTCCTTATAAAAGGAATACATAGAGTAAGCACAATGTCTTATGCTGATCACCTCAAAGCCCTGTCTCTTTACTTTGTATCATACAGAATTTTGAGAAGTGATCTTTCCCTGGCATACAAGGCATCCCTGGGCCTTGTTTTGATGATGTTTTTGCACATTTGCAAAACAAACAGCATCAGAACTACTAGATTAAAAAAAAATCATAATTTTGCTTGTAACATAAATAGGACATGCTGGAGAGACAGATATGTTTCTCAGAGAATTTCCATTCTCTGGAACAGGCTCCCCATCCATGTGAAGCAGAGTTCCTCCCTATCCCTATTTAACTACAACTTGGACCAGTGGCTGGGTAATTGGAAATTCACCCCTGTTCTGGCTCCTTGGTCTCTGATGGGCAGAGACAGTCAGTAAATCAACCCCTATAAATCAAATATAAATCAAATTTGTGGGTTATATTTGGGTTGCATGGCTAGGCTTTTAAGGGCCCTAGCAGTCATTAGACTAGTATACACCTATGAACATATGCTGTAAATACATATTGTAGATACTGCAATATTGTTAGTGCAAATAAGCATCTTGTGGAGTGTTATAAGACAGATAATATCTTGTTATATATTATCTAAATGCTAAACTGAATGCAATTATACTGTCTGCTTGTAACCTGCCAGTGTGTACTGCTCCTATGTGCCCGGGTCATGGCTAAAAAGGGTTTGTGGAGCAGCTAGTAAACAAATAATAAATAAGCAAATAAATAAATAAATACATAAATATGATACCAGTAAATTGCATAAAATGTGAACAGTGCATAGTTAATTTAGCTATAATTGTTTTATATTCACTGCAAATATAAGTGTGGCTGGAATTTCACGTAACACCTGATGGTTCCCTGCCTCTATCTTTGCCTATTCTGATGTGTGAGCATATCATTAATAGTTATTCTACTACTAGGGGTTTACCAGCAACTCCTATGTTAAGGCCATCATTCATTTTGCATTCCAATACCTTTGACAGTTCTTTTTCAATTAACAGAAAACTCTTACAAAACACTTACAATTCATGATAAAGTGATTTTCATTCCTGGAAGATTTAACTGCCATGCAAAAGGGATTGTTTATACTGCTGTATACCAACTTTGTAATAGTAATAGTTTTTATGTTGTCAAATCAGAGCACAAAGTTAGTTCATACAGCTAAACCTCAGCACAAAAATAAATAGGACATGCTGGAGGGACAGATTCATTTCCCAGAGGCTCCCCTCACTCTGGAACAGAATCCCAATTCATGTTAGACATAGCCCCTCGCTGACCCTCTTCAAGCAAAATCTGGACGCGTGGATGGGAAATCGCAAATTCACCCCTGGGATCTCTTCTGTGTCCCTGCTAGACAGAGGCACAGTAAACTAATCTTAAAAGGGTACCTTCTGTGACCTACTTTACAGAGGCACAGTAGGCTAATCTAATAGGGAGGCGGAAGCCAAATACACTCTGGATAGGCTTATAAATGCCCTAGGGCAGATAGCCTAGTATCTACCTATGAACCTATGAACCTATGAGATCATATATATAAGCACAATTATGAAATAAGGACTGCTAAATCTATGAATGCACTCTATAAACATATTCAGCATTGGCTGTACCACCATTTTCTGTTTGTTATTTTAGAAAAAGTGGAACTTAGTCCTAAGGGTGGTCTTTGGAAATTATTGTTTGAAGAGAGGGAACTTTGGTGGCAGATTTTTTTGAATGCTTCAATCCCCTGTACACAATGAAGTTATATCAATACAGTGTTTACTTAAGTGGAAGGTGTATGAAAGGTGATAATGTTTGCAATTTTTTATTATTTATGTTTTATTTATTTTGCATTTTATGTATTTTGTATGTATGTTATTGTATTACTGTAATTTTAAGAGTCATTTGTTAGCCTGAGTTAATCAAAATACATTTGGGTTGAATAAGATTTGTATCTGTGATTTTGGACAACTGTTGCTTTAAGAGTTTGGAGCCATGTTTGCAGTAGAGTTGTCATGTGATTTAGAAGCTTATTTACGAACAAATTTTAAACTTGGCAAGTTTTATTTGAAGAAGTCTATATGCTTTTAGATGAAAGGGCTTATTTGTTGCATATTTTGACTATTAAAGTTAATTTTATACGTTTATTGAGCTTCGGTGTTCTCCAGCAGAGTTTTTAGCATGGTGTATTAGTTTGGTTTGTTTGTTGCTCAGTATGTCAGATAACAGAAAACTTAGCTAGGAGACTGTGTTCGTCTATTACTATTTTCATTTATGATACAGTGATGATCATATGCAGAAATGTGAAGATACAAAATCTCAGGAAGGTGATAAAAACTTACAGAAGTTTTACACATTTCTTTCATACAGCATGTAACAAATTCACCAAATCTATAGATACATTTCAAAGAAAGCAATTAACAGCTGCATGAAAGTATAAAACAATTCAAAAGATGCTGCTGTTTCTTAAGTTATAAATGCTAAAGCCCCTGTTCAAGCAAAGTCTAGGCCCACATATGAAACACTGAGGTATTATGTTTGACAGCCAGTAAGAAAGGAACATGTACTACTGTATTTGAAAATTATTTGGGGAAAATATTGTTTCTATAATTTTTGAGAAAGTTACCAAAATGAAAACATGATAGTTTTTATTGACTTTCACCACTGCAACAAATCAGCTGTTGTTAAAAACATATATATATATATATATATATATATATATATATATATATATATATATAGCTTTACGTTTATGAATTACAATTTCAAATATTGTATTGCTCCTCCAGAAATGTCTATAATGAGTATGTGATTCAGTTTTGCCAGTGTAACAGAACTGAAGAAATAGAGGGAAGGTGCAAACTATGGGGCTTAACTAGTTCTCTCTGACATTGAGCTTAAATTAAATATCTAGCTGGTCTTTTCCACTAATAGTCATTACATATTTGAAAGGCGATGTCATGGAATTTGGTTTTATTTACCAGAAATACAGTTTTCATTGTGCATTGTCACATAGACTTCACAGCTGTTGGTAATACTCATTCTGTAATGTATGGGTAATGCATATAATACAGCTCCAGTAACATGCATTATTGCATTATACTGCATACTATTTTCTTAGCACACAGTGCATGCAGTATGCAGCATGAAGTCCTTTACTGTATCCCCTCCTTTACTGTCCACTGCTCTGCACTCAAGCCCCCAGCACCCCCACACACATATTTCTACCTTTCTCTGACACTGGTTCTAACTTCCTTAAAGGGTAGTTTCATCAAAGCCATAATGCTTTTCTCATTACAAAGTGTGTTTTCTTCTCTTAAAACCAGCCCCAAGATTGCCACATATAGAATGAACACAATTCAAGTAATTCAAGGTTTGGGAATCTTGAGAACACTGTAGTTCTTCAAGTGAGTGTTATTTGTTTATTTTTGTTGTACTTTACAGACCTGGAGATCTCATTCATTCACTCTGGCTAGTAATTCTGTTTTTATTAGTTCATGTGTTCCCTACCAGCACTCTGCTTCAGTCTGCTAATTTGTGTTCTCAGTACACAACACCCCTCATATTGCCTGACACCTGAGATACTATTCTGAGCTGATTCCCATGACACATTTCTCCAGGTGTGTTCCTTCTACATCTTCTCCTTCATTAATAGTGGCAGGTACTTTGAAGTTGTTTTATTTCAGTTGCAACCTCAGACCCCTTTATGAATGTTTGCGAGAGCAGATCTGGTAGACAATTTTCTAGCTTCAGGCAGGCTATTCTATTTCTCACACTTCCACTGTGTATACCTGTTGGTATGAGATAACTTTTCCACAAATTAGTTGCCAACAGCTTGCTGTAAAATTTGTGAAACTAACTTCAACAGAGGGCTGAGCAATGAGCATCCTTTTCCCATCAGCCTGGTACCCTTCTGGGGTCTTACACTTCTCCAATTTCCAATAGACTGATATGCTGTCTTAGAACAAAAGCATTTGCCTAACATTTGTAACTTGAATATTTTGATTCCAACAAAGTGAACACACACTGTATTTTCCTATGTGTTTCCTTTTGTGTATGTATGCATGCATGTGCATGCATATATGTGTATATGTGTGTCTGTGTGTGTGTGTGTGTGTCTGTGTGTCTGTGTGTGTTTGCAGAATATATATATAATACACACACACACACACACACACACATATATATATATATATATATATATATATATATATATATATATTATATACTATATGCTATATAGTATAATATATATATGTTTGTATATGACTGTCATTCATTATGTCGAATCGTCTGCTAATTAACAGAGTGAATAACTGTAAAATGTGGTTAATTGTTCTGTTCATCAAAGTTTAGAGCAGAGACGTGGGCTGTTAGCACAGACACTTGGTAGTGTTGGTACCTATTAGGAAAAGAGGTGTATAAAAGAACCACTTTAGGCATCACCTGTGTGTGAGTATTCTCTAGATAGGAGAAAATTGATGACAGACTGTGAACAATGTCAGTGATAGCTACTTGACAATGTAAAAACTGGCTCAAGGTGATTTAATTACTTTCACTAATGCTGCCAAGAATGGGCATGGGTATTTGCCAGTGATAACTGGGTTGAGGACTTGACCTACTCCAACCTAAACTAGGGACCCAAGTTAACAGTGGGTAGGGTCTATGTGCATCCACTGACCAGTGGTTGTTGCCACAAAGCCCAGCAGCCCTGAGTCAATAAGCTACTGGTTGGCCAGTGAACAGCTGCTTGGCTTGGGTTACCTGAGATAGCTATGCTGAGCAAATGCTAGATGTAAAACACGAAACAACTCCAAAAAGCTCAACTGGTAAAACACACAAGATGGGACTGAAAATGATCAGAGCAGACTGCAGTTAATTAGAAAAACTGTTTTATTGTTAGCGCTTTCGGCTCGGTCACTACCAAGCCTTCTTCAGACAAAACAGTATGAGCAAGTCAGTTAAGATTTAAATAAAAAGCTTAATTAACTCTCAATTAATGCTTAAAAGAGCAATACACAAATAATATATAAACATTGTGATGAGTTTTAAAATAGAACATTAGAATGCATAATTTCACTACCACTCTATGAACAAAGATATAATGTGTGAAAAATAATATATATATATATATATATATATATATATATATATATATATGTACAATAAATTATGTAAAACATTTAAAAATAGAAATGATAATCATAATAATGAAACGGTGCTAGTCTAGAATGCTAGCCTACCTATAAAATATTTTTCAATAATAATGTTGTTAAATATATTATTTACCCAAGTATAGTATTATCAAGTATGAATAAAATAATAAATTATTAATTCATTTGATCTACAGATAAAAAATAATAATATGTAATGTATAAATACAGTTTTAAATGTAACTTTAATGTAAAGCAGTCAGTCTTTCAAACAGGAGCTACGAATTGCTACACTCAATGTAGTGTCATTGACAGGATGTAGCTTGAAAATAGAAGACTGTATAATGAAGAGGATGCTGGACAACTTCTGTATTCAGGAGATGAGCTGGAAGTCTAGTGCAGCAAAGCCACTTGGTTTGGGATAGAGTCTAACTCTCAGGGGAAGGAGAGATTAGAAATGGTATGGGAACTGTGGTTATGGAGAAGCTTCAGAAGACAGTGAGGAGTTTCATCATAATTAGTGTTATACTTTTGGCAATCAGACTACAGTGTAAAGATAAGGGGAGTATTCATCATCTCAGTCTATGCCCCACATCAGGACTGAGATAGCAAGGAAAGCAGTGCCTTCAGTCAGCACTTGCAGGACCTACTAGATAAATCATGACAACATGAGTTGGTGTTGATAATGGGGAACCTGAATGCTCACATTCTGACAGAAAACAGGATATGAGGACTGTCCCTGGGTTCACAAGGATGGGATATCAGGAATAAAGAAGAGGTTATTCTAGACCTCTGTCTGGCAAGGAGACAGTCACAAGATCACATACAAGAGTGGCCAATGTGAAAAAAGGTAGAGTTCCTCCTAACAGTAAAAAAGCACTGGGTAGAATCAGCAATTGTAAAATCATCATCAGTGAAAGATTTGGCTTACAGCATAAACCACTTTTGGCCACAGTCACCTGCAAGCAATGGTCAAGGGAGGCTCTAAGGTGAAAAAACACTAGTCTGAAGACCTGGGAGTTGACAGGAGCAAAAGAACACAAGTTAAAATAGATAGTTTGGGGTCTTGAACCTCAGGAAGAGGTGGAGCTGAAAAATAAAAGCAGCTTCTCAAAACAGCATGCATGGGACTACAGAATGGATAGACATGCAAGCCAGACATTGAAATAAGATACATAAGGAAAGCTGGTGGAGGAATGCTGAAGTCCAAGAAGTTATCAAAAGAAAGGACTGCATAAAAAATTGGGAAACAGAAAAAAATGGACCAGGCTAAGAAGGGATGCATTTTGGCTAACAAAGAAGCTAAGAGAGGAGTTGCAATAGCAAAGAACAAAGCATCAGTGGTAGTCTACCTGCCTTTGGAATGTGACTGTAATGGCACAAATAAATTTTATCAGGTTGCAAGCCAAAGACAGAATGATGAAGAAGATAGTCACCAGACACTCTTCATAAGGGATGCCAGCAACAACCTTCTCACCTGTCTACAGGACACCTAAGCAGTTATAAGGAGTACTTCCAGCAGCTTCTGAATGAAGAAAATCCCATAGAAACTGCACTGCCCTATACACAGCCTGCAATGAAAGAGGAATAAGAACCCACACAAGAAGAAGTAAGAACATCACAAAGGAAAGTGAAGTCAGGCAAAGCAGCAGGCTCAGATGAGGTCACGGCAGATATGATCAAGATGTTAGGTGAGTTAGGGGAGAAATGGCACCAGAAGATACCCATAGCAGTATGGAGAGAAAAGCATATCCCAGATGACTGGAAAATAACCATTCTAGTACCAGTATGCAAGAACAAGGGGGATATTCACACCTGTGGGCAGTACAGTGGTGTCAAACTCTTATCACACTGCATGGAAGTGCTGGAGAGGGTGGCTGGCAAATGAATACCTGGAGTGTTAGAAAGTAAGATGAAGATGAGCGGTTTGGATTCAGACCAAGATGCAGCAAGAAGGTCTGGTGACATAGAGGGATAAAGCCATAAATATGGCCCAGCTGATCCAGGTTTGATTAGCTGTCCAGACCACCAATGGAATGGCAGGGAGGGAGGGAGTTATGGGTTTTTCTGTCCTGGGGCAAGGGCACTCGCTGGTGACACTTCCTAAGGGGAGGTGTAGTCCAAAGATAAGAGTTTCCCTCAGATGCAACCAGCCAATGTGGGGGCAGAGACAAATGGGTAGTGCATTTAAAGAAAAAAAACACTGGACAGAAACACAGACAGCTGAGCCTCCAGGATGCCCTTAATATCATGACCAGACTCAGCAAGTTGGCAGGTAGGAGGATGGTGGTAGATCTGGCATGGATGTGGGCATTGAGGCTGGGCCAGTATAGATGAGGTTCAATAGGACCAAAATGATACAGAACAACTGATAGGATATTTGCAGTAAGACATATAGCTGAGAAGAAGCTAGAAATGAGGAAAGAGCCCACTAGGCATTTTTAGACTTGGAGAAATCATATGACAAGTTCACAAGAAAGTTGATTTGGGCAGTTCTGTGATGGTTTAGAGTCCTGGAAACATTAGTAGAATGAATGTAAGATATGTACAAGGGCATATTGGCACAAGTACCAACAGTAGTCAGACACACAAAGGGGGTTTTCATTGGGAGTAGGTGTGCCTCAAAGCTCAGGTCTAAGCTTGCTGCTGTTCATACTGGTGTGGACTACATTCAGGACAGATCAACAAAGCTGCCGCATGCAGAAGATGTGGCATTGGAAGCAGACTCTGAACAGGGTCTTCAACAAATGATGGGGAAATTAAATGCACAATTGAAGGCACATGGGATGAAATCAAGTACAGATAAGTCCATGGCAGCAAATGGAGGAAATCAGAAGAAGGTGAAAATTGAGAAAGAAGGGAAAATGTAGAACAGGTTAACAGCTTCAAGTATTTGGGAGAGATGGTTGAGGGAAGTCTGAATGAGGAGATCAAAGACAGAATCAGAGAGGCTGCAGACAACTGACACAGAGTGCCAGGGGTGATGTGTGATGGAAAAAGTGAAAGAAGCTGAAATGTAAGGTGTATAAAACAGTGGTATATCCAGTACTACTTTATGGTAGAGAAACATAGGTACTGGAGGCTGAGCAGTCTAAGAAGCTAGAAATAATGGAGATGAAGTACCTGAGATGGGTGGTATGATGCACAGTGAAGAAATAAGGGCATCATAGCAGAAAACCAAGGAGCTCCAATTGCTGAGAAGGTCAAAGAGATCAAATTGTGGTGGTTTAAACACATGTGCAGGAAGACAAAAGGCAATCTAATGAAGATGATTTGGGAGACAAAGGCAGAAGCAAAGCAGAAACAAGGGTATCCAGCAAAGAGATGGATGGGTTTATAAGAGAATACCTGTGACAGTCAGGCATGACAATGAAAGAAAATAGAACAGTGACAGTGAATCAACAGAGATGGTGACAGTTGACACAACACCCTGATCCCATGTAGAAAAAAAATTGAAAAATGAGGGTAGGTTGGTGATAATGATTCACATGAAAGTTGCACGTGTGATGAACAAATCCAAAAACACCGCTCCCCTAAAGCTTAAAACACCTCCAGAATCTGTAAAATCTATTCCAATGAGTAGCAAAGTGTAAGTTAAACTTAATAAAAGCAAATCCAAGCAGACACCTCAGCCAGGATGTACAAATGATCAGCACAATACACAAAAGAAATTAGTGTGAACAGTAGTAACACACAAGGTGAGAGTGATTCAGAGATACAGATAGCAGGATTATATCAGGATCAAAATACCACAGTATGTAGAACATGCTAATGAGTGCAGATGGAATGAGGAGTGTTATCCAAATGATTCAAATTGCATATCCGAACGACAGAGCAAAATGGCACACTACTTCAGTAATGTAAAAAAAAGGTGAGCAGTGCTGCAAAACACAGGCATGTTTTACATTAGGAAGCATAGTGTACAAGACTGCTGTGCTGCAACATACAGACATGTTTTACATTAAGAAGCATGGTGTACAAGACTGCTATGCTGCAACACACAGACACATTTTATGTTAAGAAGCATGGTGTACAAGACTGCTGTGCTGCGACACACAGACATGTTTTACGTTAAGAAGCATGGTGTACAAGACTGCTGTGCTGTGACACACAGGCATGTTTTACATTAGGAAGCATGGTGTACAAGACTGCTGTGCTGAAATACACAGGCATGTTTTATGTTAAGAAGCATGGTGTACAAGACTGCTGTGCTGCAACACACAGACATGTTTTACATTAAGAAGCATGGTGTACAAGATTGCTATGCTGCAACACACAGATACATTTTATGTTAAGAAGCATGGTGTACAAGACTGCTGTGCTGTGGCACACAGGCATGTTTTACGTTAAGAAGCATGGTGTACAAGACTGCTGTGCTGCGACACACAGGCATGTTTTACATTAGGAAGCATGGTGTACAAGACTGCTGTGCTGCGACACACAGGCATGTTTTACATTAAGAAGCATGGTGTACAAGACTGCTGTGCTGCGACACACAGGCATGTTTTACATTAAGAAGCATGGTGTACAAGACTGGAGTGGTGTTTGGATTAACGATAGCAGTCACAGCTCAGCATTATGTGCAATCAAACCAAAGTCTGCTAAGGTTCATGGCCATCTCATCTCGTGTGCCCTCAAAACCAGTGCCTGCAACATTGTGATTCATATTCATCTCGTCTAATGGAGGAGGTACAGACAGTATCTGGCATAGTACCCGCTGAGTGGCAACAGATTGTCAACCATTTCCATGTGGACAGGGAGACAGTAAGAGACCATGTTGAACTGTGTCAATGAAGGGGGTGTATGCTATGCTGATACTTGTGACTGGTAACTTATGTGTAGCTTTAGCTGTCTTAGCTACAGGGATCTTTCAGTGACGTACTGTGGATATGTTAGGGATATTACAGGCATCAACCTAGCAAATGCTGAACCAGTTCCTCTGTATTATGTTGGTGCATGTGGGGGAAATAATTGGCTCTGTAGGACTGCAAAGAAGAGAATCAGCACTACATAGACATTTCTTACTTTTTCTCCCCTTGGCTTCACAGCCATCAATCCTCCTGCTATCACGCTTGAGGCCATTAATTACATTTGGGTAAGGATGTTTTTCTCCCCCAGATCCTCCAGAGAGTGAGCCTTCTGGAAGGGCTGTTATCCAGGCAAATGTTTGGGTGTTTAGTGCTCTTCCTAGCATTCTGGCCATGAGTACATTTTATCTGACTGGCCCTAACCCCTTTCCTTGGGTGGTGATGTGGACACCTATGTCATGCTCCCATTTGCACAGTCATAAAGGGTAGGGTGTCTATCACCTGCTTTAGTGGCCATACTCACATTGTCCCAGTACCAACCTCCCACCTTTATGACTCTGTCCCTGCCCTCCAGCAGGGACTGCATTTGGTAGTGGTGGTTAAGACCAGCAGCAGATAGACAGAATGGAGGCTTTGCTGAAAAGCATTCAACAGCAGTACTACCGCTGACCTAAAAAGAGAGGGTGGTACAGCACATTGCCTCACTGGCAAAGAGAAAGCACCTGGTTCACAACTATGGGCCACAACCCAGATGACACAGAATAAAATGATGTATGTGGTATCATACCTGGGATATGCAGGATAGTGCATGAACTGGCTATGATGTACAGTACACATAATAATATCCACACAGGTTAGGCTGTGGTAAGGACATAACCATCATCACTTGCACAGGTGTTTAGAGGGACATAGTGACAGGTAACTGCAATACATTAAGTTGAAATAGGGTCATTGGAGATGAACACAGTTGTCAAGTAGTCTGTGAGGTTGTGAAGAGTCAGGTATCACACCTTGCAGTGGAAGGGTCAAGCTGCCATGACGTGACCCTTGTCAGTGTCTAGACTGTTGGCTTTGTAATGTTGGGGCTTGATGTGGTCTACAGTTTGGAAGAATGTAGGATTAGGATTATAGGACTATGAGCATTCACCCTAAAGTGCTGTACCATGTACTGATCCTGACAAGTGTCATTGTCCATGAAGTGGTTGTTTATCACCAGCAGGTATGGCAGTCAAGTACAGACTTATGAGGTGTCCCAGGTGTTGAGCTAAAAGAATGCTGTTGACAGCTACCTTGGAGACATACATGACTGAGTGTGGCAGGTTGTATGTTTATTGGCTGCAGTTAGTGCTATGCACAGGCTTCCCCCTTTACATACTATATCCATTAGTGAATATGTGGACCTTGAGCACCATCCCCCTGCAGCTTATCCTTTAAAATATTAACATTGTACATAGTTGCACCCCCCAAACCAAAAAAGAGGCTATGTTACTATTTCAGTGCCCTGGATTGCAGTTACATTTCATCACTACATCTATGTCACTGTGGCTAACATCTACTACTGAGTTTGTTATTCTTGCCAATGTACATAAGCAGACAGGACTCCTTCCTAACCTCTGTAAAGTTGCAGGTCTACAGCTTCTGTACTGAAATTCTTCTATTTCAAAGTTGTACTAGTTTGAGTGGGATTATGTAAGGTACCAGCAATTTATATCATTCTAATAAGGGACAGTTAGTAAGGTTAGTATGCTCATAAGGCTAATTAGTGCTGTTATTTCTGATTCATTACCAGAGTGCATTGTACTGTCCAGATGTGTTGGGGGTAACTGTGCACATCACAGAGACTACTATTTTTATAGTCAGTATACTTGTGCATATATGTGCATACCCCTAGTGACATATGACTACCCCTAGTGCTATGGTGCACAGCTAGTGCTATCCAGTATGAATGATTATGCATTGATTAAGCCTAGATAGCCTGCCTCCAGTCAAACACCTTGATGTAGGACTATTCCACCAACTGGGCAGCCTAGTACTGATTTTTCACGTAGCACATACCTCTCAACCTCTTAGAGCAAAAAATCTGGACAAAGCCTAAAATGATGAGGGGACAAATAGGGACAGATTTTAAATATTACTCTTACAAACTTAGAAAGTTAATAGAATAATAGGTTTTGCATTAGCATGAGTTTTCTGAAGGATGTGGAATCTTAAACTCAAATGTTTGTCATTATTTAATGATTTCAATCCTCAGCTATTTGCCAGAAAAGTACAGATTTTAGGAGGAACACACCAAAAATATGAGGCAAAAATCTGGACATTCTGTGAAAATCTAACAGTTGAGAGGTATGTGTGCTTCTCTTTATTCATACAGTCTTTTGGTTTAACTTTTGACAGTCTTCATTGCCTAATACTGTGTGATTAACTGTGTGACTTGTCATGAAGTAACCTCCTTAAAAATCAATACTGTGCAGGTGATCAGTTCTTGTCTGTGTGTCTCATTATGGTTTGCATACCAGTTGAAAACCCATTTTGGGTCTCTGGTTTGATCTGCTTTTCGGTAAATCTACCTACAACTCTGCTAATCATTGGAGCAATTATTTATATTAGTAAATGGTGAAAATGCTCTGATCATCGTTTATATATATGCTCAGCAAATAATATTTCTACAGATAAGTTAAATATTTTAAGCATTTGCAGAGAACTTATTTAAACAGCTCCTGTAAGTGTTTAGCTTTTACAGAAAAATGTCAAATGCTGTGAGCATTTGCAAGAAAAATTGCTTAAAATGTTGTCAACAGTTTCACAAATTATGCAAGTATGTGTATGTGCAAAATGCTCCTAATGATCTAAGCATTTGCAGACATTCTGATTGTCATATCCTGCAAAAGTTTGGTGCATTTATATAAATGTTCCAAATATCTACATTTAGAAACAAAACTGTTTCAGCTACCTTGAGCATTGTACAAATGGTCTAATGGTCTGCATACATCACTGTTGCACCAGATATACTATGAGCAGTTAAAGAAATGCTCTAGATGACTGCAATATTTATAGAACTACTCAGAGCATTTGCTCCAATTCCTCGTGTACACTGTATTTTTACAAGTAAACAGATGTCTTGGACTTTTGAACATATTCTCTAAGTGCTCTTTGACTTTCCAAAGCTGCTCTGAATATTATGCCTTAAAAAAAAGCTGTATATCTGCAAATGCCTGTTTGTAGAAATATTGCAGAGTCTCTAAGCATTTGTGCATGAAGTGCTCTAAGACTTTATGTAAATGCTCTGAATGCCTGAAAAAGGTGCACAAAATCAAACATATATATATATATATATATATATATATATATATATATATATATATATATAGATGGATGGATCAGTGTCATTTCGCTGAAAATTCCTGACATAGGGTCCAAATCACCAAAAATCCATTTCGCAGAAAATAGTACTGACAGTGTCTATGCCCTTTCCCCCACTGTAGTGTGATCTTGACGTGAGAATATTAAAGTAGGGAGGGGTGGGAGGCATACCCCCCCACCCAGTACAGTTAAATATTGTCTAGTATTGTTTTATATTGTCCAGTGCCTATGAAAAGGGTAAGTAAGTAGTTTATAATCTAAGTAGGTGGGGGGCTATGCCCCCCACACACCCCCTACATTAATATTTGCACTCTGAGATCACACTACAGTGGGGGAAAGGGGCATAGACACTGTCAGTGCTATTTTTGGCTAAATGGATTTTCAGTGATTTGGACCCTATGTCAGGAATTTTCGGCGAAATGACATAGACCCACATATATATATATATATATGTATATATATATATATATATATATATATATATATATATATATATATACATGTATGCATATATATCTTCTGAACATTGTCTAAAGAGGTCTAAATGTTGAGCATTTGCAGAAAAACTCCAAGAGTCCTAAGCATTTGCAGAAATGTTTTGAACACTGAACACATACCCAGTATTTGCATAGATGTTCAAATAAATTACAAATTCCTTCACATGTCCAAAGTTTTTTCAGATAGGCTTCCAGCCATCTCTGCATTTGCATTTGTTCTCCAAATGCTTAGCAAATTAGATACATTCACATGTTTGGAATACTTACACTTTGCATCAGACCATTTACTCAAACTATACAATGCTCAGTTTATTTTTATATATGTTCTACTTCTCAGATAGGTTTATAGGTTGTTACTAGGTGTGATACCCCTGTGACAACCCCCTACTTAATCCCAGGGCAGTAACTAAGGAGCCTCAATCCTCACCACTGTCTCCGGTAAGGGAGCATGACTGAAAGCAGGGATAGAACACACAATTTCCCCAAAGAGTACACTGGGAACAGGCACCAAACCTGGGACTGGACTATATGCTTCACTCCAGGTTCCTAGATGAGTCTCCACACTACCCACTGCAGAGCATTGTGTCCCAGTTCTAGGTATTTGACACACTCTCTCTTAAATATTTGATAATAACACATACAAACACTCTTGGGAAAGACTGGCACAGATTTACCTGTTATGTCCTCTTTCCCAAAATGCTGCCACCAGTCAAAATACCATACCCTTCAAAATGGGGTGTTCAAGTATACTTGGTAAAATAAATCTTGATGTGTAAGGTAGCATGTAGTCCAAGCAGTAAGGCTTTTCGGAGTAGCCCTGGTGTTATTACAATAAACACTGAACACTCTCAGATTACTAAAATTACTTTCTAAATAACCAGCCACAAGAGAAGGTAGTATAATATTTAATAAATACAAATTATTTAAAACATAAATACACTGAATAACTGATTTCAATAAACCACAGAGTTTCTAATACAGGAATTAAGAAAATAACACTGTAGGATAGGTTTCACACTGATTAAAAAAACTCTAATGATCTAACTGTAACTCTCTAACTGTCTAAAGATTAACTGTCCCTGTCCAATCTAATTAAGTCAGCAAGGCAAGATGATACTTTTATTTCTGCAAGCAAAATAAGACTATATGTCCACTGTTCAGACTGTTGTCTGGTCCTCAGTGACTGGAATAGCAAATCCTATTATTTCTGCTGAACAGCTCTGAAAAACTCTGAGTAACAAATACTGGTCTAGAAAACAACCACTGACTACTACAACAACTGCTGCAACTCAACTTAACTCAATTGCAACATCGACTACACTGAATTCAACTGACTCAGAACCTGCTTTTTATAGCAGAATCTTTTAAAAGTTACCTAAAGCTGTTGTGAAAATTCTACTCTTTCATTTCAGACTTTTGAAAAGTAAATAAAAACAGCTCCAGTGGAGATTTCATTCCTTTCAGCTCTGCTATACGATGATATCACTCTAGGTCAGCTGACTGGCACAACCTGCATTCAGAATTCTTTTTAAAAGACAATTATATTTGGTCAGCCATAAGAACACTGTTTGACTCTAACATCTCACACAAATCAAAGAAACAACCAACAACACAAACCAATTTACAAAATTATAGCTAGTCATGCTGGAATTTATAGCCCAGGGAAATTTGTAATTATTTACAAGTATTTACAATACTGCAACTAGACATGCTAACACAGATAACAGTATCTAATATTCTCACATTTCTCCTCCCTTTAAAGACTCAAGCAAGATTTTCAAATGACCCTAGAAAATTGTCAGTTGAGAAAAATGGGGCTGACTGAAAATGTATCAACCAATACCCTGTCTTAAGAATTCTTCTGCATTAGGAGTGCTGAAATCTGGACTGGCTAAAGCAAGAAGTCCTCCCAAAGCTTCTTTAAGTTTTTGGAATGCCTGTTCATAATCTGTGTCCATGCTGCATTATCTAGTTTGTTTATCTTTGTTAGGTCAGTAAGGGATGCAGCTATTGTACTATAGTTGGGTACACATTTCCTATAGTAGCCCACTGTCCCTAGGAATGTTCCTGCTCAGATATGATCTACTAACCTCTGGCAGGTTGCTGGGGCTTTCATCATTCCAAAGGGCATCCTTGTAAACTCATATCATCCAAAAGACCTCTCTCTAGCAGTGGGAATCAAGGTTACCTGCCAGCATCCCTTGGTCAGATCAGTAGTGGCCAGATACCTAGCCCCACCCAGCTATTCTAAGGCTTCATCTGTTCTAGGCATAGACTATGCAACTGTCTCTGTGTAACCATTTAACTTTCTGTAGTCTACACAGAATCTAACACTACCATCTTTCTTTGGAACCAATACTACTGGGAAAACCCAAGCACTGCTGGCCTCCTGAATTACCCCCAGCTCCAGCATTCCCTTTATATCCTTATTCAAAGTCTGTTTGACTCACTCAATGACCTTATAAGGAACTTGCTTGATAGGCCTTTGGGTTCCTGTATCCACATGGGACTGCACTAAGTTAGTACACCGAGGTTTCCTAGTGAACATGCCCCCAAATTCCTGTAACACTGCTCATATTTTTTTTTAACCTGAATAGGGGACAGCTACAGAGATATTGCAACCTCTCACACAGAAGTGTCAGTCTGAGCCTCCCTGAAAAGGTCAGTCACCAGATCCCTCTGAGACTCCTCCTGCCATCCACTGTGAATACTCAGCACCAGGGCCTCCCTATCATGATAAAGTTTCATTATGTTAACATGATGCAACTCATGTCCCTGCCTTCTGCCTATTAAGTTTACCATGTAGTTAGCATCGCCAACTTTTGCAATCCCATGCCAATAAAAGCAATGCATAATACGTCTCTTACACCTATATGACCTGCAAAGGGAACATGATAGGCTATGGCTAGAGGTGCCAGATGGTAGGATCTCAGTACTACCAACTTCTGTATTACTTCACCTTCTAGCCCTCCCTCAGGGTCCACTCCCTACACACACACACACACACACACACACACACACACACACACACACACACACACACACACACACACATACACACACACGCAAACATATATAGGAATATAAGATTAGATTTTTTTAAGGAACCCAAAAAAGTTGTTGGATATGACTTAATAATTTGAAAATATGAACCAATGAAAAGTTAATGTTTTCGGTGATTAAAATAAGATCATCTGCTTATGTAAATAATTTATACAATAAAGTCTTGATTTCAAAAGGAAGACTATTGGTATCATGAAAAACTGTGTTAATAATAACACTGATTGCCGAAAGAAAAACATGTTAGAGACATAGGGCTATCTAATACAAAAATGTTGATATTTAATATCAGAATCAGAGTATTAATTGCTAGATAGTGTTTTGTCAGATAAACAGGACTGTAATTAAATTAATGAAGCTGGAAGGTATTATATCATATTCAATAATATAGTACAGATATTTCCTATCAAGAAAATCAAATACGCTTTGAGCATCTAATAAACAAAAAAGCTGGCTCTGACTTCATGAGAAACTTGTTATTGTTACAATAAAGTATAAAGGCGTGTAATGATTGCGTTGGTGTATACATTCATCTGCAAGAAATAAATCCAAATTAGTATGGAGATATTAATCCTAGAACATCCGGGGGGGGGAGTTTAGAAAGAATCTCACTTAAAGAGTGGTAAGAGCTCTGGTCAAAAGGGACTATTTTTGTAATTGCAGAAAATGCAGTTTAGAGACGTATATTCTCAATGAAGAAAGGCCTCATTATCATCTAATTTGCATGTTTCAGAATTACCTGTAATGACTAAGAGTGCAAATCAACATTTTCCAGCAGTCTATGCATCGCATTGGCACAGACACCATTCATTTACTCTTCCACACACATATACATGCACAGACACCCAGACACACACATCCACCAAAATACCGCTTACCTGAGAGTTCCAAGATGGTGGGTGTCTGATTGGTACCCTCTCCTTATAGCTCCAGTATCTATCTTCTGGTTTTACTGTTCAATTCGAATAATCACAGGCTGACCTCGTTCCATTCGCTAAATTTACTTATAACTGGCCTCTATGAGTTAAATTAAGGTTACTATAAATATCTTGATCATTAACAAGTGCTGCCATCAGTTTTTGGTGTGCGCAATCGTTCCGGCACATGGCTATTAGAGGCCTGAACTCCAGCACTATACCCAGTGACAGCTCCTGTAATCAGCGTAACTTGAAGTGCAATGAACAGAATGTTGAGAGAATCCGAAGGTATGGATATCCAAACTACTAAATCTAAACTGTCAGCTATCACTACCTCTCCTGAAAAAGAAGCCAAAAGACTGAGGTCATCCAAACCTGTACCGGAGCACTCCAAAGACCCGGTTAAACAAAGATCTGAAAACCCCCTGGCAATGGATGAGCTAAAAAGTGAGCTCGCACCTTTACAAGGTGCCATCCAAGAACTGTCGGCCAAATTCAACACTTTTGATACATCATTACACAAAATTGTGGATAGACTAGATCTGGTTGAAGAGAGATCCAAAGCAAATGAATTTGAAATTCATTCCCTAAAAGAATCTCTTCAACTCAAAGACAAAACTATTAGCTCCATGCAATCCAAGATCGTAGACCTGGAAGCGCGAAGCAGAAGAAATAACTTGATCATTAGAGGCTTAAATGAAAAATATGAGCCTACTCAACTAATTGATGTTGCAGCACAAATATTCACTAGTTTATGCAAAGAAACAAATTCTGCGCACAAATACAGTATTGAAAGAGCCCACAGAGCACTCCGGAGACAGCAAACAGCCTCATTGCCAAGACCAGTCTATATTAAAATGCTTAATTTTCAGGATGTCCAAAATATTTTGACAGCCTTCAAAAAAGTCAAGAAATTCACCTGGAACAACCAATCGCTAATAATCACTCAAGACCTTCCCCTAGAAATACGAGAAATGCGTCGGAAACTGGCTCCCTATTGCGCTGATCTCATTAAAAAAAAATTAAATTTCAGATGAAATTCCCCTCAACGCTAACCTTTGTGCATCAAGAAACTAAACTATCCATGTCATCCCCGACTGAAGCTAGAGTGGTATTTCTTAAATACTTTGGCTCAGATCCTTCCACTTAATCTTGTGTTGCCTCATTACTAATACATGCTGGTAATCATGTTTTTGGTTTACTTATCCCCATTAGAAGTCATACATATACCTTTTCTATTGATGTGGCATTTAAATTTTTATGTCTGTATCATTTCCCATTAATAGTGCCTTAACAAGCCTCTGGAACCTGGTTCATGCTAGTTGATTTAGCAAGAGGGCTCCTTTAGATGGGTCGCACAGCCAGTTCTAACTGCTGCACACTCAAGAGGAAGAAAGCCTCGCGTATCCGGAGGCAATGTGGCATGGTTGCTATATACTGTCGGAGGGGATTTCAAGATGGGAGGCCTGACGAGCACATCTTGAGTTTCATCGTGATGATTACTTTTCTTCCTGCATTCAATTTATGATAAGAGCAACTGTAGTTTTCGGTGCTAGCCGGGTAATTTATGGGCTTGCTATACTCAACACAGTCTGATTTGTAGGTGACATGCTGATCTTTGATTGCTCTATAAAGAGCTTATAATTACCCACTGGAAACACGTGGAACCTTTCAAGACCTGCAGTTATGGTTGGAGCTAAGTAATAAATTCTCGAATTTCTCGAAGTGTCACTATTTTTTCCTTGTAAGCGTTCATCTTCTAATTGTTTTACTTGATGAATACAGATGAATTAATTCTGTTGCAACCTGCTTACAAGGTAAAATAATACTGTTCTATCCTCTTCATCATTATTTTATATTAGCTAGGTTATGCACGGTCGTGATTAGTTTTATGGTTTTACTGGATGCTATTAGGATGCTAAGTAGGGTTGTGATGTCTGAGCTTGGACTTCGTATGAGCTTGTATGAGTTTTGTAAATATTGTATTTGCTTTACTATATACATTAGGGTTAAATCGTTTACAAGTTATTCAAGTATAGAGTTAACTACAATGTCTCACTTATGCACTCTCTCAATTGCTATAGTGTTGTGGGTAAGCACGGGTATAGGATTGAGGGGTCTGGGTGCCATAAACTTACAATTTGCTGTCTTAATCTTATGGTATCTTAGTATTTATGTTAGTTCTTCACTCTTTTTTATCCCTTTAACTCCATATAAATATTCACGTAGGTTTGGATCTCAACATGTTTGGCTAACATATCTAATGCAAATATGTTTAATATAACTAGTGTAGTGACTGTTTCGTCATGGAATGTTAGGGGTCTCAATAACAGAGATAAAAAAAAACTAGTAATGCATTTATTACTTAAAGCCAAGTGTGATGTATGTTTTTTTGCAAGAGACTCACTTATTAAACACTGATTGGACTAGTGACAATAAGAAAGCATGGGTTAAGGATATTATTTCCTCTGGTTCGGTCAACAATTCCAAAGGGGTGGCAATTATTGTTAGACAATCCTTCCAGCCACAGATTATTTTGAAAGGGAATGATCAAGATGGCAGATGGTGCTACTTTACCTGTTGTATGCAGACATTAGATAATCCAATATTATTTCTCAATATATATGGGCCATGTTCTGAGCATGCAGAATTTATTATGATTATCTATAATCTTCTACTTAAATTTCCAAGCCACAGACTAATAATTGGAGGTGACTGGAACGTGGTCATAAATCCCCAGGTGGATCGCCTAGGTAATTGTAGGTCTGGGAACTCGGTGATTTGCAAGGCCTTGATAGACATGATTGAGGATTTTGATTTAATGGACCCGATTGCATTTAGCACTATTGTTCCTGATTACAAGCATAATCACTTTACTTACTTTTCTAAGTGCCATCAGTCATGGTCTCGTATTGACTATTTCTTAATTTCAAGCTACTTCAATAATAGGAAAATTAAGTTTTCATTAGAGCCCCGTTTCCTATCAGACCACTCAAGAATAGTTTTAGAAATAAGATTAACTCAGATTATAGTACATACAATTCCTACTTGGTCACTGAACTGTAACCTCCTGAAGGATAAATCCCTAGGTAATGACATCAAAATGACTCTCAGTGATCTTTTTGGAGCTAAACAGGATGAAAATATCTCCTTTGACATTAGATGGGCAGCAACAAAAGCTGTACTCGGGGGTATTTTCATTAAAAAAGCGAGTTTTCTTAAAAAGTTACGTGCTAAAAGATTAGCTGATTTACAAATAGATATTAATTGTTTAGATAGGAAATTGATAGATAGTTACTCTGAGGAAACAGAGAAGGAATTAACAGCTAAGCAAAAAGAGCTATTTGAATACCACCAATCTAATCTGTCTATTTGGGAATTCAAATTTATAGCGAAATTCTCAGAATATGTACAAACCCCTTCCAAGGCTTTGGCTAGAATAATCCTTAACACTTCTAGATCTCCTAGAATTTCATGCCTTCATTATAATAATCGGTCTTATAGATCCGATTAAAGTATTATTCAGCTTTTTACCAATTATACTCTGAAATTTACGCTAATAGTAATTTTATGACCACAAACGAAGAGATGGGGAAGTTCCTGGATGCGATTATCTTTCCGCAAGTTACCAACCCACAAAAAGAATTACTTTCGGCTCAGATTACTGTTAAAGAAATTCTAGAAGTTATTGACAAGCTGAAGCTAGGGAAAGCCCCTTGTCCAGACGGTTTTCCGTCAGAATTCTATAAATCATTTAAAATCACTTTAGCCCCTATTTTACTTGATTTATTTAAATCCTTTGCCAGTAAAGGTATCAGAGACCCATACATTAATTATTCTAAAACTATTTTGATTCCTAAAAATGCATCAGATACTGCTAATACCAATAACTATAGACCGATATCACTCATGAATGTTGATATTAAAATTCTTTCCTCTATATTGGCGAATAGACTGAAAAGAGTAATGAATGATTTGGTCTCCCCAGAGCAAGCTGGATTTATGAGGAATAGACATACATGGGACAATACCCTAACATTAGAATCTATAATAAAAATAACCAAACAAGACCGGGATCCTATGTATGCCTTGATTCTGGACGCTTGTAAGGCTTTTGATAGGGTGAACTGGGACTTCCTGTTTCTGGCTCTTTTGAAATTTGGCCTCCCTCCTGAATTTATTAACCTAATTAAGGTTCTGTATAACAGCTCATATACTCGCCTATACATAAACAGAAAATTCTCGAATCCGATAAAAATTACCAATGGCACTAGACAGGGATGCCCCCTGTCTCCTTTATTGTTCAACTTATATTTAGAGGTATTGCTCCTGTTTGTTCTACAGATATCCTACCATGCTATCTCGAAGATTTGTAATTCTAATATTAGATTTACTGCCTTTGCAGATGATCTTAATCTGTATTTTATGTACCCCTCCAATGATGCCATGAAACTAATAAATTCCGTAAATACTTTTGCTGCGATCTCTGACTACAAGATCAATGCCAACAAATCCCGTATCTTCCAGATTAATCCTGCAGCACATAAACCTCATCTTTTCCCAGTTTTGCCTATGCGTACCTGTCACTCCTTAGACTATCTGGGTGTCACATATGATCATTCTTATTCTTCCATTCTGCAAGCTAACTTAATTAAAGTATGGACCTCTATCTCGCAAGATATGAAAAGATGGCAAATATTAAAGCTCTCTACACTCTTAAAAATTTCTATTGTCAAAATGAACATACTCCCAAAAATTCTTTATCAATGTAATTCCTCTCTATCCCCAGTTACAATTACTTTTATAAAAAAAATACAGATAGAGATTGCAAAATTTGTTTGGTACCCAAAATCGGTTAGAATGTCTTATCATAGACTTACATTCCCTAAACTAGGGGGGGGGGTATGGCGATGCCCAATTTCATCCTATACTATAGAATTATTCACGCAAATAGAATTTTAGCCATTGCCAATTATTCCCCTGATTCCCTATCATGGACCCCTCTGTGGATTCAATTATGGTACAACCATACTATTAGTAATAATATTAATCCCAAAACTCTACCTTTCCTGATGAAAACTTCCATTAGAAAACTTAAATTACACAATATACTAAAAGATCTAATTGATAATTTTCAGGAATTATTTAAATCCATGGGACTAGCTAGTGCTTTCTTACTATTTCAGCCCTTTCATCTTAATCCCAACATTAAAATGGGGGGTCAGATGATAAACTTAAATAACTTTCCCCTGATTAAGGATTATATGATGTGGGATCTCTATAAATTCAAGCATCTTTCATTGACGGAGCTTAGAGAAGCTCTTTCTCTATCCAAAGCCTAAACTATTATCCTGAGGCAATTAAGGGACCTCACCTTATTTTTTCCCTTAAATCAACATAGTTTAGATACTGAGATTGATGCAGTTGCACAGCTACTTCTAAGTCTAAACCCCAGTAAGCATATGCTTTCTTCAGCATACAAAGCATTTTCCTCATATTTATACAGAGGTGAAATTATTTTCGCCGATTATTGGAACAGACAAGGAATTAATATATCCCCACAACAAAAGACTGGGTCGATAAAACTTACGCTTAATCATTCCCCTTTTAAGAAATTTACTTTTACCCAATTCATGATTACAAATAATCTATATTTTACTCCAGTTCATTTAAATAAATTTAATGCTTCTATATCCACCTCATGCCCTTGCTGTTCTCACCCCCAAGCAGACATTATACATATATTATGGTTTTGTAAATATGCTCAGAACCTATGGTGCTCTCTTAAGGTTAGACTAAGTAAAATGGGTTACCACAAATCAACATTAACTTGGGAAATGGCCTTGCTTCATATTACCAGTATCAATATGACACCTCTCAGACTTAAGGTACTGATCACCATCTGCCTTCTAGTTAAGTTTTACATTACCAAACATTGGATGGATCGTTCCAAACTAACATGGGGGGGGGGGTTAGGAAACTGGCAGTTATGTATATAACTTCTCAAAAAATGATAACTGTCAACTCTCATAAAAGACTGGAGAATCAGAAACTCTGGGATCTTATTTTTTCACTCCTGGCGGAGGTTTAAAAGGGGCATGTTAGCTTTACCCATGTGGTTCTGAAATCCCTAATGGGTACTGGATGTTATATGTGAGCTCCTCTTATTATATGTTCTTTCGTATTTATTTTTTTTCGTTTTCTCTGTTGAAGAGTATATAGAAAGGCGGCTTCACGTCTTATGGTTGATTAGGTGAAAGTATTGGCACTTTGTATATAGGTTTTTGTTTCTTTTCTTAGTAGTAGGTTGACTTGTTAATTCTTCCTTTTTTGTATGTATTGTTTTAAATTTTACAGTGCTTATGTAACTGTTGATGTTGTTAACTTCTTGGTCTTTGTGATTTTTTTGTTTGAATCACATAAAACTGCAATAAAGATTATTTGCAAAAAAAAAAAAAAAAAATACCGCTTACCTGCCCCTAAGTTGACATAATTTCCCCTGATGTTTCTTGTTATTTTTGTCCCTGTCCTTGTAAATCATGGAACATTACAGCCAGTCAGTAATAATCAAATTAAAAAAGGTAGCTGAAATGGGTAAAGGCCAGTGCAATAAAAACAAAACATGAAAAAAGCAACCAAAGTGTATCAGTTCAAAAGTGTTTAAAATGCATTAGCAATGGAGTACATTTAAGCAGACATTTAGAGTCATGTTACTTCTTATAACTAATAGAAGTCTCTTAAAACCTTTTAAATAGTCAGTGAAAAACTAGTCATAGATAAATAATGAACTACAGCAATAAATACTATTGAACTAATTATAAAAATACTCATATTTTTCAAACAAGGGAGGGGCAAATGTTTTGATGAATAAAACTAACTATTTGATGGCAAATGCTATGAGCAATAATCAAATATACAAATCCAAAGTGAAGAAATTGTGATAAATATGAAATTAAGTATTTTTAATATGCACATTAATGGATACACTGATAAAGCTCTTTTGCTATTTTTTTCATATTATGGGTTACCAAAAAATAAAGATGCTATGCACCCGCCAATGCAACTAATTGATTCATCTAGGAGGTAGATTTCAGAACACATCTTTGTATACTTGGAAACTCTTTTGAAGGAATATTTGAACTTTAAAGATACCTTTGTTAAGGATAGTGATGATGTTTGAGACATCTTACTATGTGGAATCACAAAAATAAGAAAGAGATGCTGTTTTAGTCACATTAGATATAGAATCACTTTTTGCAAAAATATCTAATGAATTTGGAATAGCAGCCATTAGGAATGATTTAAGTGAACAAACAGCATATAGCTCTGTATTTATAAAGACTATCTGTGAATTGTCTTTGCTGGTGCTTGAAAACAATCTTTTTACAGTGCTGTTGGGTAGCCATATCCCTATGGCAAGCACATATGCAAATTTAACTGTATCAGTTTGGAAACAGCAGGATGTCCATAAAGAATATAATCCTTACAGAAAAGACATACTGTTTTGCAAAACATTCTATATATGATGTATTCCTTTTATGGGGCAGCACAATGATAGATTTTATTGAATATATAAATTTACTACATTTTTTAAATTTAAAATATGAGAATTAAATATGAAAAGTTTTCTTGATATTTTACTGACAAATAGGATTGCCACCTTTTCAAATGCCCAAAGTGGGACATTTTTGGTACAAATGTCAGATTTTGCAGGGCGAAACATACCCATGGCCAATACAAAGGACAGAACTTCACTGTTTTGCCTAAGTAAAAGCTTATTCTTTTAGCATTTTAGTTGCTTATTCTGTTTCTTATAACATTTAGGTGTTTCAGATATAGAATAACTGTTTTATGCAACTATTACATAAAATATAGGAAATATTTTTGTCCTAAAATCTCAGGACATTTTGTTATTTTTTTTAATTTTTTTGCAGGACACAACTGCTCAAAGAGGGACTGTCCCTCACAAAGTGGGACGGGTGGTATCCCTGGACTTAAAAGGATTATGTTATAGAAAAATGCACGTTTAGAAAAATTGTGGAAGGATGTGTGGTGTGCATCAAAGAAGTGCTTTGCATCTATAACACATTTTTCCGACTATAGCACATGCTCAAATGTTACAGACATCTAGGAGAACTACTAATTCAAATGCATATGACTAAGCAGTTAGCAATTTATCAAGAAGATATCAAGGAAACATACCGAGGGATTTGAGAAGCCAGGTAGATAGAAAGAGAGCTAGTACATCCAAACACATGTTTGGTGCTATACTAGTTAATGAAGACATTTCAAATAAAGGTAAGTATACCAAGGATATAGTTTGTCCATCCCTATAGTTTTTAATTTATACACTAGACACATATCTAATATATATATATATATATATATATACAGAAAACACTGGGCTATTTTAAAGTAATTTGATTGTCTAAGATAATTTCATATAGCCCAAAATTTGTATTTGTTATTATAAAAAACAAAGAGGAGAAAAGAGAAATTTTGGTAAGAAAGGCATGAGGCCTTGTCTTAATTGTATATTTTGCTAACCTATAACAGCAGACTGCCTATTTATATATCCAATAATGGGGAAATAATTCATTCCTGATATATCAGCAACTTGTGAAACAAAACGTGTAATGTATTTGGCTACATGTGTTAAATGTGCATAATTTAACATACAGGAATTTGAAGGGTCATATATGTGAACATTTCTTGAATATATGCAGATGTGTAGAGACTAATGCATTATACAAAAATATAAAGAAGGAGAGGAATATGCATGCATTTAAGTTTAATGTAGTAGTGATAGTGATGAATAACAAAAGTGGAGGAGATGATGTTTTACACAGAGAGAAGGAATATACCTGGATATGTTGATTTTGGACAGATCAACCTCTGAGTTTCAATGGGATGTATAGTTTGACACCAGTACTGAAACTGAAATCTTTAATGAAATAAAGGAATGTATATGGGCATTTTTTCATATTTGGTCCAAGAGCATTAATTGTTAGACTTCTATATTATTTATCTATGTTTAGTTTTTAAATGACTATTTGAAAGGTTTTAAGAAATTTTTATTGGCTGCAAAAAAGCGTGTGACTCCAGAGGTTTGCTTAAATGATCTCCATTTATAGCTCTCCACCTCTCAGCACAAGACTTCTGGACAAAGCCAAAAATAATGAGGGGACAAAGTCCCCAAAATAGGGGTGCATTTTAAATATTGCTCTTATACAATTCAAAAGTTACTAGGATAACAGATTTTATATTAGTACATATTTTCTGAAGGATATAAAGTCTGAAACTCAAATGTCTGTCATTATTTAGTAACATCAATCCTCAGTGATTTGTCAGCAACCCACAAATTTTATGAGGAAGAGACCAAAAATATGAGACAAAAATGTATACATTCTTGGAGAATCTGGACAGTTGAGATGTATGACTCCATTGCTTATAGAATGTGTTATTACAGCACTTTGAAAATTTTTTTTGCCATGGTTTGCTTTGACCTTATTGTTGTTTTAGTCAGTTGACAATGGCAGACATTAACATTTTATTCTTCTTATTGTTTGTAAAGTACATTGTGGTGTTAAATATGTTGCTCTATTAACTTTTTAATTGAGGCCAAGTAATAGTTTAAATCTGTCCTTGGTTTCACAGAATGCTCCTAATGTTGCCTCTTATATGTGTCTTGTCCCTTATAACTCTTGAACTGATGTAGCCAGTAAATTATGTCAGATGTTAGAGTCACACATGCTCAAATGCTTTGCCCCTCTACACTATATTACCCACGTGTGTTAACCCTATCCATAACCTTACCCCTGTCACTAACCTTAACCCTAATTCTACACATTGCATCACTAAAAATCCTTTTCCTAACAATACCATTACATAAGACAAAAGGACACAACTCACACAATACAAAAAAAGTACAACATTGAGTTTATTCCCTTAGCTAAGCCTTGCTCTAACCTTAACCAGCAAACACTTGCACACTTACACCAACTGCTATAACACAGTCATGCACATCTTCACAACTACCACTTTTTTATTCAGTCATTCATTTTCCTGCACATTCCTTTTTATGTACAGTATATAAAATTAAATTCAACTGTATGATTCACAGAAATGAGCATTCACTCATTTCTGCATTTTCTCTTTTTTGATACCCATAAAAACTTTTCTAGCAAATATGTATCCTACCTTTTGAGTTACAACCCTGCACTGATATGTCTAAATTTTTTAAGATATTAACCCTTTTAGCAAGATTATAAAGATCTTTCAAATTTATTGAACATTTCTTGTGATTGCTATGAGTTATAACAATTCATATAATAATACATATATAATATGAAACAAAAAGATGTAAAAACTTTTACCAACCTGGAGAACCCACCCCCCACACACACACACACACCAAAAAAACAAAACAATTAAAAAACAAAAAAACAAAAACAAAAAAAAAAAAAAAACAAAACAAAAAAAACAGCATCTAGGCTGTCTTTCATTGAGAGAGTCTCCAGTATGGAACTATGTCAGGGCTTGAATGACTGTCATTTCTTCCCAAGCTTCTTCTGGAGATGAAAATTTCAGATTTGAGTCCTTATAATTAACACGTAATATTTCTGCAAAAATAAATCTAGGGATACTATTCTTTACAATAACGCTTTCCTTAAATCCACAAATGCTTTCTTCTTCTGAAAAAAAAATTCAGGAGTAAAATTCTGAAAAAGAAATCTTATTAGAACTTGATTAAACATTGTTTCTTCTTTTTTTTTTTTTTTTTTGCTTGGCTGAATAAACCAAATTTTGATTGTTTTTTTGTGTGTCTTTCGGCTTTTCCCGGTTAGGGGTCGCCAGAGCATAACTCCGGTCCGCTAATGATTGGCAGTAGATTTGTATGTGCCGAGTTGCTGGCTCTGATGCACAACCTTCAAAGAAGGTACGCCCATTCATGCATGTCTCCACACAGAAGAAGCTCTACCTGAGAATCGAACAAGGACAACGTCTTACTGTGAGGTGACAATGCTACTGCGGCACCACCACTGCAGTACTTCAAATTTTGATTGTTTGGTGAAAGGAATCTCCGTTATACTGCTGTTAGGGGACTCTTTTTCCATAATGAGAGCAAACAGTTCTTTCATATTATTCCTAGATCATACAAAATAGACATTACTGCATCTATAAGGCATTTATTCCCATCAAAATGCCCAGCCAGCCTTATTATACTTTTGTTTAGTTTCCTTGAACTGAATTCCACGTCAACAATCTTGTCTTGAATGCCTTGGAGTGATGACTGAAATTTGCTATTTTCAGCTCTAACATAATAATACTTATTTGAAAGCTCAAAAAGTTTGCTTCTAACTTAGAGTAAGATACAGAGAAGCAAGGAATTTCTTCTCTTTGTTCAAACAGCAGCTGTTTGATCTGTGTAATTTCAGTTGTTAACTTGGCTAGTGTTTTAACTCTAGACGATAAACTGTCTAATTTGGCCAGAATAGATGGAGACCATATTGCTTTCTCATTACTGCTTTCAGAAACTAACTGAGCAGGCTCATCTCTCACTGCAGCAGAATTTGCATCTTTACTTGGAGAAATATAAGACAGCTCAGAAATAAATCTACCTCCATTAATATAAGTTGGAAATATGATACACTCCTTTTTTATGAGAATCAGCATCAACATGCTGTAAGTATCCATTAGGTAAATGTTTACCCTCCACAGCACCATCTCTTGTTCTCATATTATCTGCCATAGAAAGACTCTTCCTCTTTAAATCCAGCTCTGTTCTGGAAAAGTAATGATTTCATTTCTAAAGCATACGGCTGAAAAAGCAGTGGGACCAATGTTTCTGGGTTGGAATCAAGATAATCTGTTGCTTCAGCAGAACCACCCTTCTTGGCCAACACAGCCCTCCATATCTGATGGTGCTACTTCTGCTGGGGTTAGTTCACTTGATCTTTTTTTTCACTGCATGATGTAGTGCCACTCAGCTAGAAAAGTATCCTCTTTCAAATTTCATATGTTAGGCTTTCAAATCAATCATTAACTTCATAAAGAAGAACAGGAGGAGAAGTGCAAGCACTAGTAATCTGGAAGACTCAGCCCAGCACTCGTGAGTTGCAGACCACTGCAACATCACACTGTTCTCCTCCTGTTGGGCGGTTTATGCAGTTTTCACATAGAAAACAGGTTAGGCCCCCTTTAGAGTTCAGTGCAGAGTTGTGGAGATATCAGAATAACAATTCAGAAGGAATAAAGGCATTTCAGAGAAGGGGCATAATAATGGTGCATTGGTCTTCACCAAAAGCCAGATAAAAACAAATAAGGGCTTAGCCAGATAAAAAACAAACTATGGGTTTAACAGAAATATATTTAGGAAAGGAGACAGAGAACGTGATGATAACAATAAATACCTCACTCAAGGGAAACCATATAGGCCAAATTAGTCACTATCCTTCATATTCAAGCTGTATGACAAGGTGATACTGAGTATCTAAGGTGAGTTTCTTGGGAGAGCTATGAAGAAGCATTACTTCACATGAACAGAAATAGTTGATGGGTACAGCTTTTAAAAAAAATATTGAATGAATTCAGGAATGCATGGAAGAATATAAAGTCATTCTGATGAGGACTATGGGATGGAGACAAGATATTAGATAACAAACAACTGCAGTTTACTAATATATATATATATATAAATATATAAATATATATATATATATATATATATATATATGTATATATATCTTTATACATACATATCTGTTTACCAGGGTAATGCACTGGTCTTAATGGAATATTTTAGGCCTGCCTTTGATTTTTCCCAGAAATAGCATAAGCAATCCAAGAAATAATTTGACAAGGTATATAACTAACACACAAAAGAGAAAATACCAGCAAGACTCACTTTTTTTTTTGCTAGGTAAATAAACATTTCTATATACTGTTGAAAGTTACATTTTGACAAACTGGATTCATTTATGCAGGGACACATATTCTGTCATATTTCCTTCTAACTCTATTTAACCTTTAGTGGTGTTGCTTCACTTCAGGGTAAGTTTTATATATATATATTGACAACAAAAGGAATGGCAGTGTTTATTTTATTTGTCAGCAAATTACTAAGTTCTTGAAGAAGTTAAAATCAGATTTGTTGGAAAAATGAAATGGTTTGATTATTCCAGTCTAACAAACAGATTTGTAGAATTGTGCCCTGACCAGCCATCTTGACCATCCATACGAATTGTCCAAATCATTACCTTCTCCTTACCTTCCTAACTTAATGCAATCACCCACAACACCGGAAAAATAAAAGTCGTGTTGGTATGATATGGCATTTACCTTCTTCATACTGAATGTGATGTGGTGCCATATGAGTGTAAGTTGTGATATGTTTATATGTTTGATGTCATGCTCTCGCTACATGATAACAGACATCACGGCTTGATGCTACTGTGCTACCACCATGGTTACGTATCCATATTTGTTAACTATGTTACTTTATACTATTTATTGATAAGATAATTTGACAGCCATACTGAGCATGCCAGAAACTCCCTTTAACAGATGGAATGGATTTATCTTATCAGGCCATTCATGAGGTGGAGAAAATAAGTCAGCATCCAAGATACAGGTTTTGCACCGGAAGGAAGGACACATTTTTTTTAATGTAGTCATTTATTAAGCAAGTATGTGAACAACTTGTCATATACTCTTTTCAGTCAAAAGGGTCACAAGGACAAAGGTAAATACAGTACCGGGCTATTTATTAGAGTAGCTAATCAACCTGCTTTTTTAAGAGGTGAGAGGAAATGGAACACCTACCACAGGGAGAATATTTTTGAAATACTTTTTGGCTCCACACAGGAAACCTTCAACTGTTCCCAACACCTGTTCTCACCCACCTAGTCTACCAAACCTAATGTAGCCACTTCTGGACTAACTACAAACTATGTTCTGGACTGGTTCTGGACTAACTACAAGCTATGTTCTGGACTGGTTCTGGACTAACTACAAACTATGTTCTGGACTGGTGGGGACATCAAAGTTACCTGGGACAGCATCATACTGCTGTGCAGCAGTGTTTTGTCCCAAGGCACAACACACACCTTGTATGCACCCATACCATCCCAGAGATTGTCATGCACCGGTCTTTATGGTGTATCATCTACTCTGCCTGGTGTGACTCAGACAGTGGTCTGCCTTGCTACAGACATAATCCTTGCCTTCCACCAGGGATCGAGCATGATGGTTTATCTGAACACATGTGCACTCACCCTTCTGCTTGCACAGTCAAGCCCCTGAGCTGCTAATTGAACTTGGGCCATTTGGGCCATAGTCAGGGCTTTATCCCTTTACACCACTGGTGCAGGCACAGGGAGAACAAACAGTGAGCAGAGGTTAATAATGAGCTCTGGACCATGAAGCTGCAAGACAGGGATCTTTATCACTGAACCACCATGTTGTCCCTAACATTGTGTGTACTGCTTTAATAGTATTAATAAAAGGAGTTTGTCAGATAAAGTGACACATGGATATGGGCAAGGTACTGGAAGTATGAGAAGAGTTCTGGTTCATGCACTATATCTCCACTATTACATGCCATTTCATAACTAGTTAGCTAGCCATTCAGCTAGCAGCTCCTTCATGATGACAGTGATTGGTGAGATCCATGTATGAACCACTTTGGCTGGTTACCTGAATAGCAAGACTACAACTAGTGTTTGCTGCTGTTACCTGTAATTGAGGGTAAAGCAGCAAGGGGGCATATATTACTGGAAAATGCTTAGAAGAAGGGGTTCATATCTGTGGACCTGACCATGGCACAAATAACTGCAGTTCTCCATGCAAAGCTTCATTACCACATTTCTTTCATATTCATCCTTGAATAGTGACACTTTTGCATCTGTGTTTTAGATCAATCACAAACCAGAAATGTTTTTCTATTGCAAGAATGGTTCTGCATCAGTCACAAACGCAGCATTGCTGTTCTCATGAGAGACTGCACTCTTAGAACCATAGTGAGTCTTCACTTGTGCCACTGTTAGTGTGTGAGTAGTGATCAGATCTCATTCTAGGATGCTCCTGATTGTGAGTACAGCCTGATGGATGACATTCTAAGCAAATAGTTTGACTTCTAAAGTAATGTTATAGGCAGATCGCTTAGGGGACAGATGAGCCACAAAGTTTTTAGGGAACTACTTTACATAGTGTATGTCACATGCTGCATTGAAACACTGGCAGTGAAGATAAAGGTGCTAGGATGAAGATAAGAGTTGATGCTAACAGTCCAGGAGGTTACCGTTTCCATATGCTAGAAAATATTAGATAACAGCAATATAGGGCTTTTCAAAGGCAATGACAGTTGATGTCTCAGAAGATGGCACAAACAAATTATACTCTAGTGTCAGTGGGAATAACAATGTCATTTATTTGATAAGATGTGAATAAATGTATATGCATCAAGATCAGGGCAATCAGAATGGTAAAGGTGCATGAAGAGTAAATGTACCCAATTGTACTAGTCTTGTAATGCTGGACAGTTAGTGTTAACAAAACAAATATAAAGAACTTATAGTTCATCAATGGGCTAGGCCTTTCTATAGTGTGCATGTCTTTTTCATGGTGCAGGCTCTTTAAATTATTTTTATTTGAATGGCTAGACATGGACACCTGATTTTATTTACAGGTTATCCCATTCCTCTCAACATGTCACACAATAATTCTGGACAAAGCCAAAATCAGGGACAGACTTTAAATATTCTTCTTATAAAGTTAGGCATTTGTTAGAACTACAAATTTTGCATTAGCATGCATATTCTGAATGATATTAATTCTGAAACTCAAATGACTGTCATTACTTAGTGACTTCAATACTCAATACTCAATATTCAATATTTTGCCAGAAAACCAAACATTTTGTGAGGAATAGACCAAAAATTTGAATAAAAAAGAACATTCTGAATAATTATTATTGACATTTGAGAGGTATGAGCTGGCCTTATTTGCCCCAAAGTAAAGCCATTTTGGTTAAAGGTCACCCCACTCCTTTCATTCGTTTATAGACAAATATCACCATTATGGTGAAAACATATTATCTTATGGTAGCCCACCCCGTGTGTGTTTGGAGTGGGGGTGTCAGAGTGAGAGGTTTTCTTTATCTCTAAAATGTACACTGTACCCATTATGTAAGAAGAGAATAATATTTCTGTAGCAGTTTATCACTTGATAAGATGCAGTAAATTGTGCACGAACATGTCATACGTGAAATGTAAAACTTTACATCTCAGCTTGCAGGTGACCTATTTTTCATAAACAATACAAAAAGAACTTGAATATGCCAAATGGGCTGTACCAGCTACTTTATCTGTTTAAAGTGTGGGTTAGAATGGAGGTAACATAATATGCACTGAAGGTCAGAAGAGAGCTAGAGATCAGCAGATGACTGAGACAGCTTTATTTTATTAACCATGGCACTAAGACCACTCGTGGAGCACAGCAGGACTTACCTGTTGTTACCACATGCATGGGAGGAGAATATAATCCTGTTCTGGCCACAGTGTTTGGCATTCTGGTATGCTAGTACTGCATTAAAGACCATATGGGTAATGCCTTACAAACAAATGTGCTCCTTGGGATTATTCAGACCTGAAGTTTGTGTGTTAAGGGATGCGAACTGTGACAGCTGTAGGTGGGAGCAAGAACAGTCCATGGAATAAAATAGAATGAAGGTATGGTAATTGAAACAGATCTCTCCAAATGTCACTTTACTCTCATCTGGTGACCTCTAGCTTTACCATTCATCATTGCAGTTCAATGACAGTAGTTACATGTAAATGCATCTGGTCCATGTATGCTCTGAAGGCCTTCAAAGTTTCCTCAAATAGTATGGCTGGTCATTTTAATCAGGGTACAAGTTTCTTGACAGCCTTCTCAAAGCTTAAAATGTATTTTGTACCAGCATTGTAACACTGTAGCAAACATTCATCAACAGCATCTGTGTGCTTATGGTGTTGATGAATGCAGGTTACAGTGTTCATGTTACCAGCTTTTTTCTATATATTATAACATTTTCTTTATAACTGTGAATATCCCATATATTTTATGTCATCATTTTTTGTTCATTATACTACATATTAATTTTATGTTACTTTGAATTATTTTCTATGCCATTTTATTATTATATACAACTGATATATCTGATTACATTATGTGCAATATTTGTCTGTTTCTCCACTAATCCTATATACAATCAAATTGTTTTATATTAGTTATAACTAGCCTTTCCCCACATGTCCCCTCTGAAAACCTGGTTAGTAACATTCAATCAATCAGTCATTCAAGCCCTGCATATTATCAGGCCCACTCCTCCCGATTACCTCAGACTAAGACTTGAGGGCATTCTAAAAGGCCGAAAAAAATAACTTCATGGGCCTAGACAATATGCCAAGCTACTTTCTGGTCAGCACAGTGCACAGACTACAGATTCACTAGTAAACCTACTCAAGTTCAGCCTTTCCACTGGGTTTGTAAAAGAGATGTGAAGAACTGCTATAATCATCCCATCCCACAACAGAATGACCAACCAGTAACTCTGGTAACTATAGACCTACAAGCCTAACTAGCTTTATCTGTAAGGCAATGGAGGGCATCATTCTAAAACTTATTAATAAGAATGTTATCAGTCCACAGTCCCTTGATCCAAACCAGTTTATGTTTGATAAAGGTAGATCCTGCTTCCTAAACTTAGTGGACTTTGAATGAGTCACTGATGCACTGGTTGCAGGAAATCAGTACACACTGATTACGTTTGATTACTTTTGACTGATGAAGGTCTTTGACACTATCCCATATACAGGCATTATCAACAAGCCAATCAAACTAAATGTAAACCCTCATTTAAGCCACAGGATAGCAAGCAGTCTTAATGACACAACTCAGTTTATTAGTGTAGGGGGCACATTGTTATTGAAAAGGGTCATTACTAGTGGGGTCCCTCATGGATCAGTCGTTGAGCAACTTTTCTTTGCTATTTACTTTTCTGATGTTAAGGCCAATATCAAGAGGCTATAGCTAACTAAGTTTGCTGATGACTATATGCTCACAGCTATCATAAACTCTCCCGCTGACTCCCAAGTTCTCTAGGAGGGCCTTACACATGCAAATAAATGATGCCAGGACTGTGGACTTAACATAAATGCTAAGAAATGTAGTATAGTGTCCTTTGGGAAGCATGGGTACCCACGCACCTACCACATAGATGACACCCTTTTTTTTAATTTTGGAACACTTATTAGGGACCTGAGCACTTTCATTGACAATGAACTATCCTTTGACCATTATGGATCTACTGTCATTAGGAAATTCTTCTATCTAGCTGGAATGATTTCCATGGGTAATCATTTGATATTCTGAAACACATTCATGAGTCCTGGAATAACAAGACTGAATGACTGAAAATGTGTCCTTACATTTATTAGGTCTGAGATTGCTGTTTCTCAAAATATTCCCTTTTCTTTGAGGTATGGTGATCTTGCAGTTGGTATATATAAGTATGGGAGGTGTGGAAGGCATGGGTGCATGGATCTTGCCCGTTACAAAAAAAAAAAAAAACTTTTAAAAGTGAACAGAAATGTTCATCTTTCACTGTTTTCCTATATTTTCACACATTTTTTTCTCATGGCCACACTAATGAGTCTTAGAATTACAGTAGGAAACCATTTCTACGTGTACATATCCTAGGTCAAGGGAAGTAATTCTTCCTCTCTGCTTCTCCCTTGTCAGGCTCATAATAAATTATAATGTCCCTTTCAGGATCTACTTCTCTAAACATATGACAACACAAAATACCACATTGTTAACTAGCAAAGAAAATTAAAGCTACACAGACTGCCTTAAAGTTCTTTCTCCTCTGTTTCTTAGAAACTTTTGAGATGGGGGACCTCCACCTTGCCTACAAAGCCCCAAAGGATGCAGTCCTAAGTGACGTTTTATGCATGCAGAAAGCAAACAACTCCATAAACTCCTGCTCAAAGGAACTAAACTTCCAACGCAACATAAACAGGACCTGTTGGTAACATAGATTATCTCTCTCTCTCTCTCTCTCTCTCTCTCTCTCTCTCTCTCTCTCCCTCTTAAAGAACCCCTCTTCTGTGGGACAGACTTTCCTTAAGTGTAAAGCAAAGCATCTTCCAGACCCAGTTCAAATGTAACCTAAATGAATGGATCAGAAACTGTAAATTTACCCCTAGCTGGGCCCTTCAAACTCTTACTGAAAGGGGCATACTTACATATTGTTACCATAAGTTAGGTAACAGTTGCTTAGAGTTGTAGAGTACTGATGAAATGGGATCTTGAGGCCAGACTACAAATGATCTATCCAATCAATAACCTAGTGTGAACATAGGAGTTTATAATCAATAAGCATTATGTTCGCTGGTTATGCTATGAGAACAGTATGAATGACTAAGGTGAAAATTTGGCACTACAGTTATTTGTTAGTTAGGACTCCCCAGCAACCTGCTAGAGAGCAATGAACGGTTACACCGCTACTGACCTGTGCAGTTAACATGGGCGACAACAGCTTTTAAAGAATAGAAATGTCAGTGTGCCAGTAATTCCAGCAATCATTATGCCACTTACTTTATTTGTAATGAAAACTCAAGACTTACAATCCATAAGTAGCAGGGTACGCTCTTCCGCTATGCTTGTGGTGAATGTGAAGGGCAAAGCTTCCACTTTTGTCTATTGAAATTGCTTGGATACTGTGCTTTTCTTGGGTATGGATGTATTTGACTATGTAGTATAAAACACTCTTGAAATATGTATCTATAAAAAGAAAAGCTAAAAGGAAAACAGACCAGCATATGCTTTATAGGAATCTCTCATTTTTAGGAAGTATGCTAAATACTATGTAAAAGGAGATTTGTTATTAATGAAAGAAGATCCCACCTTACCCTGTACATGAATACAAAAACTACAGTAGATTACAGGCCTAATTAAATTCAGCTTCTCTTCTACACCATGTAGCCTGTTGAGGCGCAGAGGGCAAACTTCCAGCATAGGGTGTGCTTGTATGCATATGTGCGTGGGGCAGTTATGTCTTCCTACAACAGTGAAAAATATTTAATATTGTTTGAATTTCACACTTGCAGCTTTTCAATGGCTGCATCAACTTCCTGAAAAATAAATTCATCTATAAATTAATACAAGATTTTAAGAATGTGTAATTTCAGATAAAGTGAATGTTTTTATATAATATCTTTTCTTTTATGTTAAATTAATTTTCTGTTAAGCTGGCATAAATCTGTTTTGACTGTAACTTTTTTAAAGTTCTAGACAAGTTCTTTGGGTGCAGTCCTATTGAAGACTTTCCTGATACTTGATTAATTATGTAGTGTATTAGCATAATTTGGATGACAATATATACTTTAGATATTCTTAACTGTTCCATTGCTTGATTTATTTTATATAATATTACATTTGGTCATATTTAGACCAATGTAGTTACAGGTAGTGAAACATATATTCTTTTATGACATTGCAAGTTTGTCAAAAGGGAAGCTTAACCATAAAATTCAGGTTGAATTTATGGAAGGTATTCAGAAACATTTGCAACATCTGCGGTGGTGCTGCAGTAGCGTTGTTGCCTCACAGCAAGAGGTTCTCCCATTCGATTCTCAGCTGGAGTGCGGGGAGTGCCTTCTGTGTGGAGTCTGCATGTCCTCCCCGTGGTTGGGTGGGTGTTCGAAAGTCATGCGTAAATGGGCGTGCCTTCGTTGAAGGTTGAACGTCGAGCTGGCACCTCGGCGTTCGTCAAAATATACTGCCAATCATTAGTGGACCGGAGTTCCGCTGTGGCAACCCCTAACTGGGAAAAGCCGAAAGACAACAACAACATTCAGAAACATTTGCAATGTCATTAAACAGTGCTAAATATCAAATATATGACTTTGGCCTTTGTTGCATAGCTATATGCTAGTACTGATATAGTGTTGGCATTCCGAGAAAAAGGCTGCAGAATATATTAGAGTATCAACACTACTGGCAGCATTCGCACTATTGAACAGTAGTGATATGGCAGTGCTGTAAGTAGTAATGTGACCAATGTGACATGAGCAGTAAGGTGGCATGCACTTACACACTCAACAAAGTAGCTTGAATTGTGTACCCAGAAGTGGAACCTTCCACCCTCCAGAGAGGTGGCCACAGAGGTCTCCATCACCAGTGAGCTATGTTGGTCACCATCAGCAGAATGACCTTTCTTCTTCTGCTGACAGGTAGGCATATCTACTACTAGTGACCAATACCAGTTACATCAGCTGGCACAAACCTGGGTACTTACTGCTGCTTCTCAACCTGCAACATGGCTGGGCCTGTAAAAGGCTTTGGGGAAAAACATAAAACAGATAAACAAAACACATTATGCACATACATTTTACATACATAATTGCAATGTCACAGTATAGGCACGAGCACGATATTTGTACCCCACTACCTAGACTGTCTGTCAACTCTTCTGAGAGATGTGTCCCTGTTAATGCCTGTTTCCTCGACTGCTGCAAAAGAAAGTCAGGACAATTCAGCACAATGTGATCCTGTCAAAAGAAAACAAGGAAACAAACAAACAATAGCCAAAATAACAGGAGTATGCTGCTCTTACTATAAAAGATTGGCAAATGACACTCTTCTTAATCTCTGCATCCCACAGGCAGAGCAGATCAGAGAGGCACCCCTGCAGGTCAATATAATAATGCTTGTACTGCTTGTCAGAGTAAGTGATGCAAGTATCTTAAGAGTCCATGTCTACTGTAGTGGTCTTCACTAGAAGTTAAAAGGTAGCCCTGTATGGTTATGAACAACCACACATTTGAACCTCATGTGAAATGTATCATCAGATACCAATGGTGCACTAGACAAAGTATCCCTAGCAGACAGTCACAGGAATAAAGCCTTTGCAGCCTCTGAGTGTGTGCATAGTGCACATATGTCCCATTAGTCCAGGATCGGGAAAGGAAGAGCATGCTAGCATTGACTGGATGTGATAACGCAATACATTATGGCAGCAATTTAGAAACAGATGTGCTAAATTATCATAATTACCATGCTTTGAGGCCTGTTTTATTGTGACCTGATTAAGTTGAACAAGAATTCATTAACAAAGACTTTGGATTGTTATAGCTGAAGAACACAAGGCAGCTGGTACCTCTATAGTGCAGTAAACACCCATGGTGCATGGCAGCAACGGAGACAGATATAAAATAGTGAGATAATGTTATTCAAGAGCATGACAGGTAATTGTCCATCACAAGGAGAGGGAGAGGCACTCAGCATGTCAGATAACTTTTATGTCAAGAGGCATACTGTGGCCTTTGTGCACAGGCTGCAAGACATGCCACAGGGGAAACAATGACCCCTATACTTAGGTCAAGGCAGGGCTATATGTATAGAGGAAGGGGAAAGGCACATGATGTTCCCAGCACTACCAGACATCAGCACAGTGTTGCAACAAGGTGGGCAGTGATAGCATGCTCATTGTTGCTGTTGGTATGGGATAGGGTGGGCATGGTCACAACATGACAGTAAACAGGTGTGTGGCTGCCAAATGGATGGAGGTTGTCAGTGCTGAGACATAAGGACCAGCCAAGGAGAGTCATGCATACATACACATACACATGCACATACTGTATACACATACACATACTGTATACATGTCTTGTCATAGGCCCAAGCAATTCCAGGTGGAGCACAAACACAGGAGTAGCTCACAGAGGAGTTAAACTTCCTAGTAACTGTATATGGTGTGAGTGAGCATATTCTTATATATGATAGCCCATTGGATTGTAGAGCTAAATGGGTGACAACTGTCTGAGTGTCTGTAAGAGATGCATCAGGTTAGTAATGGCAGGTGCATTTCCAAGTTGTACTCTGAACCACATGTTAGGAAAAAGAAGTTATGTCTTACCATAATGTTCCATCTGTGTTGTTGATCTTCGTTCATTCATTACTGATGGGTTATTGGTTCCATCCTCGGAACCGAGCCGGCCAAATATCAAGCTCACATTAGCCAAAAACTCTTGAGCCAAGGTCCTATCCAGAATGCTCTGTTCCCTGTTACCTCAGATCGAGTTTGCAAGTTGATAGACAAAAATAGAGGCTACCTCTGGTAATAACAAACCTACAATAGAGGAGTATATGAGATCAACTAGGAACCTCCGGAGGGGGATGGAGGATGGGAAGTAATGAATGAATGAAGATCAACAATAGAGATGGAAAGTTATGGTAAGACATAACATCTTTATCTGATGTTGTTAATCTTCGTTCATTCCTTATTGATGGGACAGAGTCCCCAGTTACCTGTATCCTTGGGTGGCCCTCATGGAAGGACATTTCTGAGCACCATGGAGCCAAAAGAAGCTCGACCTCTGGAGGCCAAGTCCAATTTGTAATGAAGAATAAGGGTATGAGGTTTGGCCCAAGTCACAACTGAGCAAATATCATTGAGGGAAGCCTTAGCATGGAAAGCTGCTGAAGTTGCCATAGATCTTGTAGAATGTGCGTTCACCTTGTGAGGCAAGGTGACATTGTTTTTATTGTAGATAAAGGTAATACAATTTCTCAGCCATGAAGCCAATGTAACTTTTGAGACAGGATGACCTTGTCTAGGTCCAGCAAAAGCCAGAAACAGTTGGTCTGATTTACAGGTGGATTTTGTTCTGTCCAGATAAAATCGTATTTGCCTATGAACATCCAAGGAGTACAGGCAATACTCTCCCTTGTTAGAATGGTTAGGAAAGAACACTGGAAGGTCAATAGATTGGTTGATAGACTGCTCTGACACCACTTTAAGTATAATGGAAGAATTAGTTCTCAGTGATACCCTATCCTTATGGAAGATAAGATAGGGAGGTTTGATGCATAAGACTTGACGTTCTGACAAGCGTCTGGCCGATGTGATTGCAATCAGAAACAAAGTTTTCCAAGAGAGAAATTGTATATCACATGAAGATGCAGGTTCAAAGGGGGGACTGTTAGAGCTTGCAGAACCAATGCTAAGTCCCAAGGTTGTACCGGTTCTCTAAAGGGAGGTTTTAAGAGAATAACCCCCTTCAAGAAAGTTTTACACAGTCTATGTGACATAAGCAAAGAATCCTGAAAACCAATGTGGAAATCTGAAATGGCAGCTAAATGCACATGAATAGTAGAAGCAGACACCCCAGAGTGGAAAATATGTTATAAGTAATCCAAAACCACTGAAACTGGGGCTGACAAGGGTTCTAATTGTTTATTCACTGGCCATAGAGAAAACCCTTTCCATTTATTGAGATAGATTAGTCTGGTGGACAATTTATGGGATGCAATAAAAATATTGCGCACGGGGGACAAGAGGTTTTCCTGTCTGGCAATCATTGGAAGTGGAGAAACCAAGCTGCCAGTTTCAGGGTTGTTAGACTGAGGTGAGTCAGACCTTGCGAATAGGAGATCAACGTTGGGTTTGGATTGAGGATCCACAGTTGATCTAGCAGGTGGGGCCAGAGGAAGGGGAACCAGACTTGTCAAGGCCAATATGGAGCAATGAGGATCACTTTGCTTTTCAACTGTCATGCTTTCTTCAGAAACTGGGAGATGAGGGGAAGAGGAGGATAAGCATAAAGTAGACCCAAGGGCCAAATGTGTACTAGAGCATCTCTCGGTGACTGTCCCTGAGGGGGGATCAGAGCAAAATAGTTGGTTGTGGAGGTGAATAGGTCACAGCAAGGCTGGCCCCAGCGGTTGAAGATTCTCACCACTATCATAGGGTTGAGGGACCACTCATGAGGTTGCAGAATGCACCTTCTCAATTTTTCCATTATCACATTGGAGCTCCCGGGAATGTGCATTGCAATTAGGAAGCGGTTGGAAGCTATTGCCCATTGCCATATTCTCAAGGTCTCTTGGCATAATAGGTAAGATCTGGTGCCCTCTTGCTTGTTGATGTACCAGAACACTGACATGTTGTCTGATTGGATTGCAATAGTCCCTGATGGAAGGATGGAATGAAATGCTTGCAATGCTAGTGGCACCACCCTCAGTTCCAGGATATTGATATGCAAAAGGACATATGTCTCCGACCAGGTGCCTTGGACCAAGTTCCCCTGACATAACCCCCCCACCCCATCAGGGGAGGTATCCATGATCACCGTGGCTTTCAGTTGATGGGGGCTGAAGGGGCAAGACCATTGTTAGGGATTTCGAGACTTCCACCAGAGTAAATCTTGCTTGCATCTCTGAGTTATACTTATCTGAAATGACAAAGGATGTTGTAGAGGGTACCACTGAGTGAGAACTAACCACTGAAGGAGCCTCATGTGGAATCTGGCTAGAGGAACAATGGTGATCAAGGCTGCCATTGACCCCAAGAATTGGAGTATAGATCGAGTGAGAGATTTGTGGTGACAGAGCAGTGATTGAATCTGTTGCCTTATTCTTTGAAGTCTGTGGTCCAGAAGAGATGCTGTGCAATTTCTCGTGTCCAACAGTACCCCTATGAATTCCAAAGACTGAGCTGGGGTCATGTTGGACTTTATAGCGATTCCCAGGCATGGTGCTGTGAGGAGAGTGTAGTTCAGGGCTTCTTCCAGTAGACGCTTGGTGGGGGTGGTGAGGAGCCAGTCATCTAGATATGGAAATGCCTGGAATCCTTAACGTCGCAAGTGAGCAATAAATACTGCCATGCATTTGGTGAACACTCTGTATAGAGACCAAAGGGCAGAGCTCAAAATTGGTAGTGACTGGCTCTTATGCAGAAGTGGTGGTATCTTCTTGTGCATTTGTCCATATTTTTGTGGTAATACGCATCTTAAAGATCTATAGAGCACATCCAATCATCTTCTTCCAGGAGAGGAAGGATAGACTGAACCGTGACCATCTGGAATTTCTCTGTTTTTACAAATTTGTTCAGTGTGCTGAGATCCATAATTGGCCTCTAGTCCCCTGTCTTTTTTGGCACTAAAAAGAACCTTGAGTAAAAAACAGATCTTATCTGGTCTGGGGGGACCATCTGGATGACTCTTTTTAGTAGCAGCTTTTGAAATTCATGTGCTGCTGCTTCCCTTTGACCGGGTGGAACGTCAGGTAATACTCTGGATGAGATTGGGAAAAGATGGAAGGGGATGCAATAGCCTCTGGATATTATCCATTGTACCTAAGAGACAATGGTTATATTTCACCAGGCAGCAGGGTACAAGGAAAAATTACCCCCGACCGCTTCCAGAGGTGAGCAGTCAGGCAACGCTTCAGCAGCGCTGATAAGATTGGTCAGAGAAAGAATCTCTGGAACCCTGGTTTCACGGACCTTCTCTGCCCCAAAAGGGGCATCTTCCATTGGAGTTTCCCCCTCTGCCTTTAGGGGAGAACTCAGCACATGCATCATGGAAACAGCCCTGTGATTTCCTGTGCCACATATTCCCACTCCTCTGCTTTCTAGAGTAGAATTGTTAAGGAGTGGAGTGTCTGACATCAAAGGCAGATAGGATCTTGCCATCTTGTTTGCACCTTGCCAGCATATCTTTCACTTTATGGCCAAAAAAAGAAGTGGTCTTGATGGGAGCATTCATGAAGGAAGCCTTAAAGGAGTCCACAAAGTTGCAAAGGTGCATCCAGACATGTCGTTTGGTGACTATACCCACGTTTGCCACTCTAGCCACTCCTTCCGTTGTGTGAGAATAAGATGCATGGAAGAATTGGAAATGGACTCTAGGGTGGCTATCTGAGAAGCCACGTTGTCATGGACCTCATCAGAAACAGCTCCTGCCAAGGTTTCAGAGAGTTGGTTGATAAGATCCCTCTGAAGCCTGGTAAAGTGTGCCAAATAGTTCAAAGAACTTACGGCAAAGGTCGATGAAGCAAACACATGCTTTCCTAGTCTGTCTATCGCCTGAGACTCCTTATTGGGCAGATGGACAGTTTGGCTCTCTTCTGACAAATCCTTCTTAGTTGCAGCTGCCACCACCATGGCATCTACTGGAAGACCTCGTGACCAATGGGGATACTCAGCTGGGGGTGATAAGATTTTATCAGGCCTCTGTCGTATCGTTTCTAGGGTGTCAGGAGCCTTCCATGCACACTGGACGATGAGCTGTCTGAGCTCATCAGCTGGTGGAGTGACCCAGGAGGTAGGGGGCCAACACAAAAGGTCTTCACAAATACAGATTCCTCAGAGGAAGGATTAGAGGACTTCCAGTCACCCCTCTGTCTGTGGATCTTGAGGATGTCATCAAAGGACACCTCATCAGAGGGTGATCATGGGGACCCATCCCCATCATCAAAGTCCGTATCTTCACTCGACTCCTCAGTGGAGTCCATGTGCTTCCTCTTGCATGAGACTTTGCGGGGTACTTCCTCAGTGGGAGGTTCTGTGGAAGACTGCAAAGAGGGGGCCTCCTGAGGAGGAGAAACCTGAGGCCCTTGTGCCTGTTGTCCAGCAGTTGTGGCTTATGAGAGTTGTGGTACAGAGCGGGGACAGGACTTCGACATGTGGGATTTGCCAGCGGAGGCAAGCCCCCTCTCCATGGCCTGAAGGAGGGATGCGAGCCCGGAACTGGGTGCAACAACCTTGGAACCAGGGTCAACAGGGTCACACCCAGCCCCGACAAGTGAACCCCCAGACCAGGAGTCTCAATAGGACTGTGAAGTGTGAGAGAGGGAGGATTCCTGGAGGGTGCCATAGAAAAAAATCAGCATGGAACCAAAAATGCCCTCCCCCATGGCACAGCCACTGGTCTGAGAAGAGCCCATGCCCAGTGCACCGAGGGCCACAAGGATGACTCTGATTCCAAAGTGAGATCCACTATTGGAGTTGGAGGAAGGGAAGCTGCTGTTGGAGTAATGGGATTCGATACTTGGGTGGAAGTCAAAGGAGGAGTTTACACTGGAGTTTGAGGAGATATACATTCACCTAAGGGAAGGTACGTGGACTTCGATGGGTGACAGAGACCTCTGGCCACAAGCAACTGGTCAACAAGCCACAACACATCTTGCTCAGAGAGGCTACTGGTTGACCTCATAGAGAGACCTGAGGGTGATTCTGGCCTTTCTAGAAAAGGACTATATTGGCTACCAATGAAGGGATCCAAGGAAGGAGAGTACTTGGTCCTTGCTAATTCGAGCGGTGCAGATCCCGGAACCGAGGATGTCTGCACCAAAGCAAACAGTGTGGAAGTAGTCTGCACAGTGCCACAGACGTTGAAGGTGTTTGCACCGTAAAAGCAAGTGTCTGCACTGATGGGTATGGTGCCATCGAGGAAAGTGTCTGCACCGGTAACAAAGACAGTGCCAAAAAGGACTGCACTGAAGAACATGTCAGTGCCAAAAGTGTCTGCACCATGGAGAACAGTAACATCATACTCGGAGTCAAAGGGGATTATACCAATTGTGCCATAGGGGACTGTCAGAGCCATAATTGTCTGCACCAGGAACTCCGGTGCCAGTGTTGATAAGGAGGACATGGCTAGAGCCAGAATCAATTGGGGTGGTGCAAGTCTGGAGCCGACAGGGTCACAGGTGGCAGCGCCAAAGTAGTAGTCAATTTCACCTTCTTATGAGTCGACTCCCTACAATCTCCAGAGTGAGATGATGGGAGCGACCTCAATGAGGAAGAGGAAGAATGCCTCTTATGGAGTTTAGCAGGAGGGGGTGAGCCCTCCAACCCAGAAATAGCCTCACAGAAAGGAGATTTGAGAAGACCTTTCAAGATTAATTTGTTCTTTCTCTCGTTAAGAGTCCTGGTTGAAAATAATCCCACATGGTGGATCCACAGTAAGGTGGGAGACATTCAGACAATAGACACATAAGTCATGGCCATCAGAAAGTGGTAACTTACAGCTGCAATCCTTACACTGCTTAAAACCAATGCTACTTTTCTTATCCAATATTAATGATGTGGAGAAGAAGAACAGTACCAAAAAGAAGCAGAAAGGCTACCCAAAAGGATAAGAAGAGAGATAGAAGAAGGATTACCAATGATGGTAATGAAGAATTACCTCAAAGGTAAGAAAAGGGTAATAAAGAGAAATAGACTAAAGTGAGAGTCTTAAGGATATGATAGGGTAGGAGAATAATACCAAAATGGTTCGAAAATCTTTAAAGTAGAAACGATATATAAAACTTTCAAAAAATTAGACACTTAACTGAAGAGAGTGGCTTGACAAGGCTGTACAGCAACATGGCAAACGAGATCTGAGGTAACAGGGAGCAGAGCATTCTGGGTGGGACCTTGGCTTGAGAATTTTTGGCTGATGCGAGCTTGATATTTGGGCAGCTCGGTTCCGAGGACAGAGCCGATGACCCATCAGTAAGAAATTAATGAAGATTAACATCAGATGCATTATTTACTACAGCACTAGAGCTGCAACTGCAACACCCTAGACCACAAGGTATGTAGATGACAATATGGTATTCATGTAACTGACATGTATTAGCATGTGTGCCCATGGTTAGATGTAGTAAGACAATTCATTTGACTGAAAATTGAAAACAATGAAAACTTAGGATATTGAAAATGGATAGTGGAAGTGTGGGAAAATGTGCTCCCTGCAATATATAGGTTTTCAATATTTTCAATTTTCAGTATTTTAAGTTTTCTGTATTATGACATAGATCCAGTGAGAGATATGTTCCAGTACTGCCACAGATGCAGTATCTTTATGCTTTTACTGGTGAAGAGTTCAGCATATTTATGATGGCACATGCCTGATGTCATGTCAGCAGGTCATCTATGACTGACAATGATGTCAACATGTGCATGGCACAGTCAGATGACACTCCTCTCATATGAAGAGATGGTGGAGAGCATACCTCTTAATTGATGAGAACTTTCCAGAATGTCCAGATTTTTTGCCTCACATTTTTGGTCTGTTCCTCATACAATGTATGTGTTTTGGGGCAAATCGTTGAGGACTGAAGTTACACTAAATGGCAGATGGTGGAGTAGAAGTCCTCCTAACTGGCATATTGATGTTATGTGGAGCAGATGGGGCTTTGATGGAAATGTGGGCTCAATCAATTGACCTTAGGAAATATTGATAATGGGCTATGCTGTAAAATGCTTACACTGTACTGGTTGTCTCCTCAGTTCTCCATAAATTCTGTATTTACTCATCTACCTGCTGAAGCACCATGTCTGGGTGCTGGTGTAGGGTCTTTGAGGCTGAAGCCAGTAAAATTCCTAATGTGTCCCCATTTGGGATGCTTTTAGATCCCTGTAACAAAGATGGTTAATGCTTCATAAACCTAGATATCAACAAGGATAGGTAGTGTATTCATCCCCATTAATTCCATGTGTAGGCAACACATGTCTAGCAACTCTGCTGTGTTTTTGCTGTTCACATTGTAACAGTCAACAATGTTCTGGTCATAGCAATGAGAGCATATAAGCTGCCAACAAAACCATCTGTAACATGAAGGACGAAAAGGTATAACATTGTGGAAAATGGCCATTACATTCACTACCAGCTAAGGCTGCTGTACTCTTAGCATATTAGTTAGGTATGGGGAGTTGGCATAATAGTTAAGGTGTTTACCTTACAAACACAAGGAAATGGGTTTGATTCTCACCTTGGGAAGTAGGGCTAGACTTGAAAAAGGCCCCTGGTGTTGTTAGCTAGCCTAGTAATCAGCTACAAACGTCTTCCCTTCTCTCTAAAACTTAAGCTTCTGTTCATCAAGAAGCCCTGGCATTCAGAATAGAAGAACACCATGGTTCATAGTGCTACATTTCTGAATCACTCTACTACATCTGATTTTATCATTTGCATCCATGACAAGATTCATTTGCATGTCATTATGCAGTCACCTCAATGTCATCAGTACCTTGCTACTTCTCCATTTATGTGGTCACACAACATATATCTCTGAATCCCCCCCCCACTCCTTGTCCTTCATCATGCTATGTTGCATTACACTTTATGCTAAATAAAATACCTCTTTGTGTTCAGTATCCTAATAAATGTGTTAGCATTAGAGATGACCCTATCAGATATAGTGTTTCAGAATCATAAACAGCTAACAGTGTTCAGCATTATATATGTGAGGAAATGACACTGTTACAGACCTACTTGTGATGGTGGATAGGATAGACACACTGCAAAAAGCAGTTTATTCCTTGCACGGAAAAGCAGTAGTGTACACAGATTAAATGTTGTTGTTTGTCTTTCAGCTTTTTCCCAGTAAGGGGTCACCACAGCGGAACTCCGGTCTGCTAATGACTGGCAGTAGATTTTTACAAAACGCCGAGGTGCCAGCTCGACGCCCAACCTTCAACAAAGGCATGTCCATTTACACACGCATGCCTTTCGAATGCTACCCAACCACGGGGAGGACATGCAGACTCCACACAGAAGGCACTCCCAAGCCAAGCCGAGAAACGAACGGGAGAACCTCTTGCTGCGAGGTAACAAAGCTACCGCTGTACCACCACGGCATACTTAACGTTCCAAAAATGCTGTTTAATGTTTTAGACGATAATGAAAAAGAAATCTACAGAAGCAGGAGTTATTGCAAATATCTTGCATGCACGACTCAGATGTTTTTATGTAAAAGAATGAAGAAATGTAATGAATGATGCAAGATAGAACTGAAGAGACAGCACAGAATTTTGCTTGAATTTTAAAATTAAATACAAAGCTGAAAACGTAGCTCACTTGAAAGGAATCTCATTACTTGATTGCACACATATAATAATCTCTTCTCTCTAACTGAAGTATTTTGCCTTTTGAAAAATCCAGACCTGGCAGGCCAGAGCTTTCATAATGCTGGTGGGCAAGGCAGTGCACATGTCTTGGATTTCTGTATGCTTTAGATTTTCCTAGAAGGCATTGTTGTACATTTTTTTTTAATCTGACATTGTATCACTTTGCTAGCAATTTAACATTTCTGTTTGTTACATAAATCTGCCATTTATGTTCTCTTTCTTTATTTCATCCATCCTATGACCACATACCCTCCCACCATTTCCTATTATCTTTACATGCTTCTTCCTAATTCCTGTCATATTCCTCCTTCAGCCTTCCCACCTGAAATTAATATACCTCTGTTCTTCTTTTCTCCCCTCCCATTTCCCAGTTCCCATGTTCATTTTCATCTTTGTTTCTCTCCCTAGATATAAGTTCCATCTCACATTATATATGATTCATGCTGAGTTGTGTTTTTGTCTGTGATTTACATCTTAAATATGATGCTTCCTTTATTACATACTACTAATATTTATTTTCTTATACTTCTTAAATGTACATAATGATATGCAAAAATATAGAATATACAATGATTATTTTCTTTATATTGTAGTACTCATGCACCATGATTGGTGGTAAGGGCATTTTTAGCATATCTCAAGAATTGCAATGTGAAGTTTTACTCTCTTAATACGTGTCTTGTTCATGTATGGCTCCTATGCGTACTTAGTTCACCCTAATTCTCTCCCATGAAAGGTTCTAGAGCTCAGTGGGACTGTCAAGCTAATTAAACAAACAAAACTATTAACTTTTACAATAATATAAACACAGTCTATAAGCTATTTAGTTGCACCTTGTTTGCAGCACCAGTGACTCAGTTCCTCACATTGGAGGATCATGCCTAATATAAGAAAACATCGGCTACAATGAACTTGTTGAGGTGGCCAACCAATACCATTAATTGGATATGACATATATTATTCAGAAGATTCTCAATGGATGTCAAATACTTTCTAAAATGAATTTATAAATTCAGCACAAATATCGTTACAATGTTTTCCTATTTCCTGGTTTTAGTAATAGCAGTGTACACATTCTGTAATTTAAAAACGATATTTTTTCATGATACAAAAAAACATAAGGAAAGGATCTACTGACTTCTTTCTACAGTTCACTTGTAATGGATTTACATCCTTAAGTTTATATGTTTCAAGAAGAAATGTGAAAGTTGTGGTAACTTTTTTTACATAATTACAGTGTTATTACAGTTTTAAATATTAACAATTTCAGCCTTTGATTTGTTTTAATGTGTAAGAATACTGCCATGGTTTCCAAACCTTTTTTAATCCAGCTTCCAAAATATTATCTTCCACAAAGAAAGCATAGCTATTTTAAGATCACTCGTTCATTCATTTTCTGATACCCAATCCCATTTATGGCTACTGGGGTGTTGTAGCTCATACCAATATGCATTGTTCATAAGACAGAAAGTCAGATGGGATACCAGTCCATTAAAGACCCATATCTTATTATGTTCTTCGCTATGGTGAGAGACAGACATGCTCTACAAAAAGTGTGCCATACTTATTTTTACTATTTTACATGCTTTCTTAAAAATGTACCAGTTTCTTTGTTTTCCTTTACTGAATATCCTGTGTTTTACTTTCGATAAAATATAGGTCTCCAAAAATTAGATATCTAATCTATATTGGTATCATTTCATTACACATATCTCTTGATTTCTTTCTGAATTTTAAATGATTGCAAGAAATATGAAATTGTTGCACACATAGCTAGTCAACCTCATGTTCTTCAGTAATGCCTTCCATTGGCAGGGTGGAACATTACAGCGAAAAAGCTTTGGATGTTATATGAGAAAATGCAGTGAATTCATAGACTAAATGTGATAGGATGGAGATCGCTATGAATATTGGGTACATATAAAATAAGATTAGATGACAATCTGGAAAGCTTTTGATGGCCAGCTAAAACTGGAACAGGCCATTCATAAGACAAACATCGCTTTCTAAACATTGTAGTGAAAATGTGACAAACATTAAGTATGGTTCCCTAAGATTTTGCTTTCATGGTGTACTGATGTTACTTAGTGAAGTGTAAATGATAGCAATGACATGACCTGACAAATATAATGTACAAAATCACAAAGGTAAAACTATTTAGCTCAGGAAAAACTAAAGTATGTTGCTGTGACACCTAAAGGACTTGTTTGAGAGGTCTAATAAGAATTGTCTCTCCAGATTCACAGTATAATGTTGAATTAATGTCTGTATACAGAGCAAGTACTTATTATTCCTTTTGCTAACATGTACACAGATGAAGCATTAAACTTTATGACAGACGTCTATCTTGTTTAATTGTGTAATATGCTCACAGATAGCTACTACGCATATGCATGAGGAGACCACTGGGCAGCAAAGTCCAGTTTCTCAACTACTGTCTGGTTAAGTGATTTGCTCAGAGTCACACAGCAGACAAATGGAGGCTGATGGGACCAAACCCTGGACTATAGTATTCATCTTTTTAATGGCTCATACCCTTAATCATCTGCAGTAACTTCCAGTTTTCACATGACCATGCTAGGACTCAAACCTTTCTAACCTGAAGCCAGTCAATTTATCTGTTAGGCCACATGGCCAAACCACCATTACAAATTCAAAATAATGATCATGTTCATATTCAAAATGTATTTATTTGTAGGACTCTCACTCATGATGATGCTGTACAGTGCCATAGCTGGCTCCCTTGATCACTTTTGAAACTGATGGTTTTGGATTGGATAAATTTGTTTCTGAACTACTAAATTCTAAAGAAAATTGTTTGGCTAGTAGCTTGTTTGCATTTCACGATGAAAGCAGGCAATAAAATGAAAAAAAAATCAGTAGGACTGAAAGTAGTTAAAATTATTGGGCACTTGGTTGACAACAAGACAATGAAAAAATATTGAAGATGCTGGCTTGATGGTTCAAATGCTCTTTGGGCACAAATATTAGCTAGGATTCAGAAAGTTAATAGAAAGTTAATCGAAAGTTAGACAATTTTAAAGAAATTTGAACAAAAATGTTTCTGAAGATATTGAGCTGTTAAATAACCAAACTGGCTCTAATGAGAAGTTAAAACAGAAGAATAAGGCACGGAAAGAAAAGCAGGCTAATATGAAGATGTGAATGGTGCTGTTGACCAGAAGGACAGGGCTCAATGGAAAAATATCTGAGTAATTGTGAATGGTGCTGTTGACCAGTAGGACAGGGCTTGATGGAAAAATATCAGAGCAACTGGGTTCTCAGAGAATAAGAATAAGACTGTTTGAGTTTTATTTAGGAAATATTCTTTTTTTTTGGTCCCTTCTTTCCTCCATTGACCATGCTAGGCCTACCAGCTGTCTAGTTGTCCCCCCCTCAGACTTATTCCACTATTGCAAGGGCCGGCCATTGAACCTTAGCCATCCAGGGGCTTGACATACCTTTTCATTTGTTCCAGGTTTTTTTTTTTCTATGACCTACCCATTTCCACCCTTCCCCTTGTGGACCTAATGGTTTGCCTGATGGACAGGCATGTAATGAATATGTGTAGTGTATTGACCCACCTCTGCAGCAGCTGAACCATGTCTCCACATTATTCCACTCATCTGGGCACACCTACTTGTGTGCCATCCTGTCTTCACTAGTGATTAACACAGGAGAAGCCCATAGTTACACCCACCCATTCTAGGATGGAAACACCCATCCCTACCTGCTGCTCCATCAGTCACTCAAGTTGCTAATCAACAAGTCAGCTGGGTCATTGTCAGGGCTTTATCTTTCTATACCACCAGACGTACAACTTTTATGAAGGAAACGTTGGTAATCTGGGCTTTTTTTTCCTAGCAAATCATATTAAAATCAATGGCATGTGTGTTTTTTGTTGGGTATGTGGTTATAGAGAAACATCTATTGGTTGAAGTATTATTTTTGACTTTGTTTTGAAAGCCAGGTTGAGACTGCAGTATAGCAGAGAAAAATAATTTTTTGCTTAGCTACTGCATTCGGACCAGATGAAAAATTAAAACAGTTTTGGCCGCAATCCTAGAATATTAGTTAAAGAAGCCAAAGTTTACAGTGCTGTAGGCTTCCTAGATTTTCTTCCCACAAGGGATGAAAACTTTTACACCTCATATAGGAGGTCTGCATTGTGTAAGGGGATTTGAGTGATAGGCGGCAGATGTGGGTCCATCAGTTCAAATGGAGAAGGAGAATGATGCAGCTGAGGGACCAGCAAAGTGTTGGCAGAAAACTGCTTCCCAAGTTTGAGGCCAGAGGCAATTGTTGATAGAAGAACAGTTTTCTATTTTTGTATACAGAATGTTGAAAGAGCAAGAAGCAACTTTGGCTGTTAGAAAACAAGCTCAGAGATGCTGACCTTTAATGATTTAAGGTTCAACGTGGTCTGTAGGAATTGTTTGTACTGCTTAAATGATATTCACTTTAATGTGTAAAGTAATATTTTTAAAAATGACAGTCATTCAAGACCTTAATAGTCAGCCATGAGATATGATATGCTCTAAATATCGTGGCTTGCTTAAAATATGTTTACCACGGGATATACTCTTGTAAAACCATAATTAATTAGTAATGGCAGAATTTAGTGTTATTTTTTTTAGCTCAGTAGTTCACCTGAGCTCTGTGACAATGAGGGATGGAGCCCTTACTCTTACTCAGGCAAGCAGGGTTCAGTTAGCAGTCCTGGCCCCAGATGAGCCATGCAGGGAGGAGGAGGAGCGAAAGGGTGTGGCCCACTCACCATTTCTGAGGGAGGGAGGAGTTTGCAGGCACATAGGGCAATCTCTCTGATGGACACCAGATAGACTGCACATTGTACTGTAGAAGGGAGAGGCATGGCTGCTTGAAGGCAATATCCCTAACAATTACAGAAGTGAAGGGATATCCTTCACAGGCAGGCCACTGTGCTTTCCTCCCCACTGCATTGCCAGGTGTGTATAATAGGGATGGGGTGAAAAACCTAAAATACTTATACTTCCTCAGTGACTGCCTGCATATTGAGACCTCCCCCTCTGGCTGTCACCTGTTTGGGAACAAATGCGCTGATGGACTGAGATAGGATCTGATGGTTGGTATCAGTGGGGGCAAACAGTAAAAAATGTTCAGTAGTTCAGTTTAAGTAGTTGTGACAGTATAGTTTATGTACTGTATTGTTTGGGGTAGAGTTGTAATAGGACTCACATTTCTGTTCGGTATACTAATGAGTTTCTATGGGTATTTATGTTTTAACTTTGTTACTGATGAGTAAGTGTGACTGAAATACTTGGCCACTAACTTATGAATTTTATTTGCAGGGGTTCAAAGAGGGCATTATTTTCAGATGCTATGTTGAAATTGAATTGTTGGAATTAATTTTCCAAATGTAGTAGACATGTTTGCTTTTAGGCATTTGGCGTTAATCAGTCACATAGTAGAGGTGGCCTTGTTATAAGCCACAATAGAGCAAATGTCTATCCCAACAGAGTGTAGCCTTCCTGAGATCACAGCTGCACAGGTGAGAGCTGCCCTCTCCAAAGCGAAAAACACAGCATCAATGGGACCAGACGGTGTCCTGGGCTGCATCTTACATGAGCTCCAAGAAGAACTAAACTCTCATATAAAGTCACTGTTCAATCTCAGCCTTACTACAGGATATGTACCCAAGGAATGGCGTACAGCAACAGTGGTCCCACTCCACAAAGGTGGTGCCACAACAGGCCCCGGAAACTATCGCCCTATAAGCCTGACTAGCCTGGTCTGCAAAGCTATGGTGTACCATCATGTAAATCATAAGCAAAGACATTGGGAACCTCCAGACACTGGATCCTACACAATTCGGCTTTGTTAAGGGCAGATCTTGCCTCTTGAACCTGGTCGACTTCTTTGAAACAGTTACCAAAGCCATAGATGAAGGGAAGCTAGTCCACACAGCCTACCTGGACCTCGCAAAAGCCTTCGACACAATACCCCACTCGGGCATCATAAATAAGCTCACCAGCTTAAATATCAACCCCTATGTCACAACATGGGTTGCAAACTGGCTCAGGGATAGAACCCACATGGTCAGAATAGCAGGTTCCATGTCACACTGTAAACCAGTTACAAGTGGCATCCCACAAGGCTCAGTCCTGGGACCTCTCTTGTTCGGTATATATTTCTCCGAGGTACAGGCTAACACGGGTGGACTATGGCTGACCAAGTTTGCAGATGACTGCAAACTGGGTGCTGTAATCGACTCTCCAGCTGACACAAGCATCCTCCAAAAGGGTCTCACAGATACGGATAACTGGTGCCAGAGCCATGGCCTAAAGCTAAATGCCAAAAAGTGCATAGTCATCCCCTTTGGGAAAAACAAAGTGCCCACAAATTACCACATAGGTGGTAATCCATTAAGTATGGAAGAAGTAATTAGGGACTTGGGGACCCAAGTAGATAGCAATCTCTCCTTTGACAATCACGTTGCCAAAGTGGTTAGAAAGACCTTCTATATAGCCCACCTTATCACGAAAGGGTTCACATCTAGATTAAGAGAGGTCATTGTGCCCCTCTACTCATCACTTATCAGGCCCATAATTGAATACAATGCCCTATTTGGAATGGACCTTACCCGACACCTGCAGCAACTGGAAAGACTCCAAAAGTTCCTCTCCAAGTGGATCAAGGGGCTCAAACAGATGCCCTATCCAGTTCGGCTAAAGAAACTCCAGCTCTACTCAGCTGTGTATTGCCTACTCAGAGGCAATCTGTGTCTGATGTATAAAGCCATGTCCAACCTAGAATTAATGGGCATGCTTCACCTCAGGAAATCCAAATCCCTTAGAGCTACAAGCTCCAGGGACTTGAACCTCAGCACAGAAATAAATAGGACATGCTGGAGGGACAGATTCATATCCCAGAGGCTCCCCTCACTCTGGAACAAAATCCCAATCCATGTTAGGCAGAGCCCCTCACTGACCCTCTTCAAGAGAAGTCTTGACTAGTGGATGGGAGATCGTAAGTTTACCCCTGGGATCTCTTCTGTGTCCCTGCTTGACAGAGGTACAGTAAACTAACCTTAAAAGGGCCACCTTCTGTGACCTACTATACAGAGGCACAGTCAACTAATCTAAAAGGGTGGCGAAAGCCAAACACACTCTGGCTAGGCTTATAAATGCCCTAGGGCAGATAGCCTAGTATCAACCTATGAACCTATAATATGGCCCAGAGAGTAATTGAATATCCCAATGTTTTACTTTCTAATGTGATGGCTGCCCTGACTTCCTGATAAATTAATGGTATTTTGAAAATGGTTAATATCCCAGAACTTTCATCTCTTTCCTCTAAACAGTATATGAAACCTGTGTGAAGGCAGCAGGAAACTTATACCCCAGGATTCATGAAGCTTGGCGTAAGGACGGCGTTAGCCTTGCGCTGATGGTGCGACGTAGAGATGGTGCAGCAGCACCACATGCATATTAATGAAGGTGCGCTGCCGTAATGGCCATGTGCATAGGAAACGTGTGCGAGTGCAGGGGGCATGTCCAGGCATTGCACGGAGGCGTGAACATGGCTGCATACGCGCAACCTAAAATGCTGACTAGTACAGCCTGCCTCTAATAGTAATCACTCCTGTCAGTGTCCGTGGATACTGAAATGTATGCAAAGCATACAAGACAGTTTTGCGAACACCAAAATAAAAAGTAAACACAAAGGCACGTAGCTGAATATTGAGTCCCCTTCCCTCGAACAAATGATATTTAAAACCCCATGCCCGTATTCCATTGTAGTGTTGACAGTTATACCAAGTGGAAGTGAAACGCATCGTGTTAGCGCACCGCCAATTGCTAAGCCTAGCCCTAGGGGTATCACCTGTCCCACATTGTGAGGGACAGTCCCCCTCTAGGCAGTTGTGTCCATACAAAAACCATTATAAATGTCAAATCTCCTGTGATTGTAGGACATAATTATGTCCCATATTTTATGTAATAGTTCCATACAATACTTATTTCCTTATGTAAAATACCTAAATGTTACAAGAAACAGAATAAGCAAGTAAAGGAAACAGAATAAGCAACTAAACCGCTACAACAATAAAAGCTTATATTTAGGCATAAAACTAAAGTACTATCCTTTGTATTGACCATGGGTATGTGTTGGCATGTTAACTCTGATGTGTGTCCTGAAAATGCCCCATCCTGGTCATATGAAAAGGTGGCAAACCCTACCAATGGTCAGAGCATTCGTCCAATATTTGCTCATTTGCAGTCCAAGTCGTCCTTGTCAGGACGGCCCATAGATGAACGGGTATTTCCCAGGTCTACCTACCATGTTATGAAAGATAAGTATTTGTGTGTACCTATGTGCATGAAGTACAGCATGTGGATGATCAGAAATGCTAGGGTAGTCCTCACAGCCATATTGGTACCAGAGATATGTAGTGTACGCAATGTGTTCTGTTGACTAAGCCATGGGCCATCAACCATTGAAGGGATGGATAGTGTCTCTGGAATATGGGGGTGGGGGGTGACAGGTAATGTAATAATTCGCCAAGGGGAGACTGGATTGGATGCACAATAGGTGAACTGGAGGTGTAAGAGGGAGCAGTGGGTGAATCAGGAAGATAACCAAAGAACAAATATTCACATCTGCAGTACAATCCCACAAACATATGAACATTAAAAAGTGCAATACACATGTACAGAAACGTTACCAACACATACCCACATAATGGTCTGGCCTGAACTGAGCCATCCAACCCCAATACACCTGGATACATAACTGAATACCCATCATCCCCTCCACAGCAAACCACCCCCCTTTCCTGAACATCCACCAAAACCATCCATACTT
>NC_056746.1:1070207905-1070282905 GCF_019279795.1 Protopterus annectens
CCTGAGGTTGTTATGCAGTGTCCCTGATTCAGTGTTCATTCTTCCCCATTCGTATGAGAGGTCTGCTAGTGAGAGAAAGTGCATGTTCTGCCGACTACCTTAGAAAGTTGATAGAATAATAGGGTCAGGGTTACCACCTGTCCATCTTTGCGAGGGACACTCCCCTTTGGGCAGTTATGTCCTGCAAAATAAATGTAATTATGGCAAATGTCCTGTGATTTTAAGGCAAAGATTTCGTATATTGTCTGTAGTAGTTGCATAAAACAATTATTTTGTACCTGAAGCACCTAAATGTTATAAGTAACAGTATAAGCAACTATAATGCTACAAAAATAACCTTTTATTTAGGCAAAACAGTGAAGTACTCCCCTTTCTACTGGCTGTGGGTATGTGTGCCCTGCAAAGTCTGACACCTCTACATACAGGTTCTATAGGGTTGCCACCTTTCCAAATGGCCAAAGTGGGACATATTCTGTAGAAATGTCAGACTTTCCAGGACAAAACATACCTACGACCGTGCATAGTACAGGATTATACTTATTTGCACAAATAAAAGCATAATCTAGTAACATTTAAATTGCTTATGCTACTTCACATAACATAGAAGTTTCATATATAAAATAACTGTTTTATGCAACTATTAATGAAATGTAGAATATAATAATGTCCAGTAATCAGGACATTTGCTATGTCTTGATTATTTTCGCAGTGTCCCTCGCAAAGTGGGACAGGTGGTAACCCTATAGTCCCACCTTGGCCAACTGAAAAGGTGGCAAACCTATAATAGGTATGTGGTAGCATGACTCGGCTGACAGATGTGGCTCCTACAACCCAACTACTTGTTTGTATTGAAGAGTCTCGGTTCCCATGTATCAGCCAAATAGGAGCAGATTGTATGAGGAACACACAAATATGATTAATTCACTGTACAGGCCACTGATTCCGTACAGTCGAATGCCATGCTGTCGCCTAATGGGCAGCGATTCCCAATACTGTAGTCATGTAGTCTGATGTAACAGGCATCACAAGGTGGGAGCAGATTGTATGAGGAACACACAAATATGACTGATTCACTGGACAGACCGCTGATTCCGTACAGTCAAATGCCATGCTGTCGCTTAATAGGCAGCCATTCCTGATACTGTAGTCATGTAGTCATATGTAACAGGCATCACAAGGTGGGAGCACATTGTATGAAGTACACACAAATATGATTGATTCACTGGACAGGCTGCTGATTCCATGCAGTCGAACACAATGCCGTCGCCTAATGGGCAGCCAGTCCCAATAATGTAGTCATGTAGTCCAATGTAATAGGCATCACAAGGTAATATTGTGGTCCTCGCTCCCACCCAGGGGTGTGAGTGACAGATGCAAGCACCAATGTCGGTGCATTTGCAAGTGCTGAAGCGAGCGGGTGTAAGCATGTTTGGCTACCAGTATGCGAGTATTGCACTGGTAAAGCAATGTAGAGGCTAACCGAGTGTAAGAGGCTGTAACAAGAGGTCAGCAGTGTTTAACACCGTGCAAACCCATGCACTCCCGCTCCCAACTGCTTTAATGTGCCTTACTCCCTCCATATCCAATGGGCTTGTTCTGCCCTGCAACCAAATAAACGTCCTTTGCAAGGGTCAGAACCAGGACCCTGCACACACAGCTAATGTGTATTACCAATACGCCATGGCAGATATACAGACAACAGACAGTACTACAAACATATCATACAGCGCATTCAACAGTATAGGAATGTATCCCATCATGTAGATGTATATGTGAATGTTTTTGTCCAGCATATAGGTACATACATATATAGAGATGTATCAGGAACATATCATGTGGCAACAAAGCATTACAAATGAATGAAATAGGAAACACCAGCGATGCCTGTATTATGTAGTGGTGTTGCTCTATGTGATCACAAGACTCCCTCAGATAGACATGTGCCAGTCATGCACTCAAATAGTTGTACATTGGCCATATACATCACTCTGTGCATGTAATGCACATTAACACAACAGTATCTGTCCAATCATTATGTGTGAATAGTACTCTTGCAAGGTGCTGTGTGCAACATCATCATCATGATAAAGGGAAATGGGGTAACCATAGTAGGACCAATAGTGTTGTGTGTACAATGGGGCCGTCCTCATCACGTGTACCTGGACTATGTAGGAGTGATGTGCATACCAGGATCGTGCGCCTGAGAGACAGGGGTGAGGATAACAGGAGTATGTTGTGATGCATATTACAAGGGTTTCATGTGTCCAGTGGGCATGTGTGTGTAATGGACAGCTATGTATAGGGCAGATGTTGTCCTAGGAGACAATTGGCCTTATGTGTCCATAGGTGAGGGTCAGATGTTGGGGAAGGAGTGTAGGTATGGCCATGGAGGATAGGTAGGATCACAGAAAAGACAGCATACAGGCTTCGTATATGACACATGTGGGGGGATACACCCTGGATGGGGATGGGTCTTCGGCATTCACAAGCCCATGGAAACAGTGGGATGGAGGTCCCCAGCCATGGGCAACTGCCACTGCACCTACACAGCTGCAAAGGAGGCAGTGCTGGGGGCTGTCCAGGAGGGGCAGCATTACCCTGTAAATGTGACACTCCACCCTTGAACTGGCATATCTGGCTTTGGACCCCCTTAGGGAACCCCCAACACAACACATCCGGGACTTTACGACAGCAGATATGTACCTGTCTGGTCCAGCTCCCAGGGGGGACATGATCCATCCTCAGTGGTAGTACCACCAGAAGTTGGTGCAGTGCCAACAGAGGTTGATGTCTATGGCTGGGTCCCAGATGTGCTAGTGCCCGTTGCCATGGTCAGCTGAAGTGGGACAGTAGGTTCTGCCAGGACCTCCCAACCCATTCAGCCTATGGTGTTGCATTTTAAACCCACATATGGCTTAGTGATAGACAACAACATACAGGATTACCTACGACAGTATGCATAGATATCACCAGCAACCCAACAAAACAGAGGGTATACATTTGCAGAGGGAGCACAACACATGCATATATACTGCATGACAACTGTACAATGTGTAGTAGACGTGTGACCGCAGCAATGAACAGTTGCCCATTATTGGCTTGTCACTGGGAACCCCACACAGTGTCTGTCATACCACTGTCTCATGTGACACATGTCCAGTCAGCGATGCAATGGGAGTAACACATCCCTATCATCATGTACTGTCTGCAATCCTCACACCATGCTTCTGCTGTGCACAGATGTGTGTTTAGTATGTACCACAGGAAACAAATGGTTGCACACACAGACCAGTTCACAGATGGCCCTACAGATGGGGGTCCCTCATGAACAGAGTACTGTCATGTCTGTATTATAACATGCAGAATAGCCATTACCACACACATGTTAAACAGGCAGTAGTCTCAATGCAGCATAGCTACACTTACATGCTGTAGTCATGTGTGGCACACCACCCTCCTGTCTTTAGGCTATTTCCCACTGTGGAAAATGATTGAGGTACATCCAGATATCATCTGTGATGCCGTGTCAGAACACCATATCCAGGTACCACTCACAGCGACTGTCATGGCCAGATAACAACATGTTTCCCTAGATAGTGTACTGTGTTTAGCATGCAGATGGCTATGGGAACACCATCACAGCTGTACCACATTCAATCAGCTAGAGGACTGCAATAGGTACAGAGGCCATCACCTGACCATGTCCATCGCTTACAATACACATACTGCTGCTGTGCAGGTGTACACCTTCACATCCACCAGAGAGTGTGTGGGTGGGGCAGGCAAAATGCACCAGGGAAGGGCTTGGAGACTTAACCATAAACATCATCTGCCACACGCCGAACAGTACAGGGGTCAGACCCCTGACTACTCATTACTATTACATGTGCATGATGCTACTACATGTGCCACAAAGGCGACATGTTGCTGTGCTGTAAGAACATATGTGTGTAGGTGAGTGACATCTGCAACAGATATAGTAGACATACATTAGGTGTGGCACACATGGCTGTCCACGTGAATGGATGCCATTGTCACCACAACCACACTCTCTAATGGACACGCATTGACACCTTTGCCAGGGCCACAAATACACAACATAACTACTTAGTTTGCCACACTGCAGTAATGCACAGGACAACATGCACCACAGGTGATATCTGGAGGTTCTATGGGCTAGGGCATGTTTAAGTGTTTGACATCTCTTGGTATGCCAGTGAGGGTTATACTGGGAGTGACTGTGGTTCAGAGCATCACAACCCACATGCAGACACAGGGTGCCAGTACTGGCATGCAGATATGCATTGCTTCATGGGTGTGTAGTAGTTGGCTGTGCAGGATGGCTGTACAAGGCTAGGTGAGGGGTAATTCTTGGCATTGCGTCACCCGACAATGGTGTGCAGTGCAGGGGTGTAGTGTCTGCAATGTCCCACACAGATGGGTACTGCATTATCGGGCCTGACATCCTGGTTACCAATATGTATGGCCATAGCTTTGCAATGCATGTCATGTCTGTGTTTGATAGTCATTCACATGGACATTGCCTGGGATGTGCATGTCCCACAATACTGCACAGTGACATGTACAGGTGTACCTGGTTTGGCAGACACATGTTGTGTACACAGCCTGTTATACCCTGATATGCCAATACTGGCCTGGTGTGGCGAAACCTGCTTATAATGAGTATAAGCATAGGTGAGCACACCTCTGCATCCCCAACCACACCTCTGCATCCCCAACCACAGGTAGGATGCAAAAAGTGGAACGAATGATCTCCCCATGCTAAATCTGACTTTCAACTAAATACAGGGCAGTCCTGGTCCCCAGTCGGACAAGCCTAAACCCACATGAACACCCTGACAATCAAACACACATATGTACCAGGACTATAGGCTTTGGAGGTCTGAATATCCTCGGAGTGAGTCAACATGCGGCATGGGTCCAGAGCAGTAGGGAATAGGGAATGGCGCATGTGTAGTAGCGCATGAAACCTGCTTATAGTGAGCAGGTTGGCCTTGCACCTGCATGGATAGTATGATATAGGTATTCCGTGGTGTCATTGGCATGGGTCCATAGAGGGCACATGTGTACAGCATTGTCTAGCCTTTGTGGATCACATATGATGGCTCCACATATATTGCAGGCATTCAGTGTGGAACATAGTGAAGGCACAATGTCCGCATATATGTGCCTATTGTACTGCTGTACAGGGTGCCATGTCCTCTGCAGGCCACTGCATTCACACCATGCCTACTATCTGTCATCAATGTGCATGGTACTAGCAACATAGCGGGATATCCTAGGCAAGTTTGTTTGTGCATGGCACATGGGTGCGGGACATATACCGGGTACTAGTAGGGCTGCATACTTTGTTCACCAGGCCTTTTGCCAGATGTATGGGTATGGCTTGCCAACACAGTCCCATGGCTGACTGACAGCTGTACTCCTTGTGAGGTGGCCGATGTATCATAAGACGGATACCATATAGGAAAACTAAAAAACCCACTCCCAAACACGTCCAATGGTAAGACAATCAGGGCCACCTCTACACAGGCTTTGACAGACAAACACACACTTGTCACGTCCTGTATACAAACCCCTACCGTATCACACTGCAGCAATACGTGTTTAGGGCACACGCTATGGCGAATACCACAAAGCACTGCACTTGTCGCACACAGGCAGATGCACACACACTTGGCATGTGTGGGATTACAACACTGACCTAACTACTTTACTACACTACAGCATTATGTAGGTACAGAACACGCTACTGAGATTATTAGGACAAAGTACTCCTAGAGGTGTATTTGTAGGTGGGTGACATCATCAGCATTGCATAAGGTGAGTATAAGAAATGTAAGGAGTGTGAGCAGTCTAAAAGCATTACTCAGTCTTCAGGCAGACGGGGACACATGGCAAGTGTGGGATTAGAACACCAGCCTCGCTACTTTGTTACACTACACCATTATACAGTTACAGAATGCGCTACCAAGATTACTGGGACACAGCACTCCCAGGGGTATATTTGTAGGTGGGTGACATCATCAGCCTTGCCAAACGCGGGTATAAGAAATGTATGGAATTTGAGCAGTCTAAAAGCATTACTCAGTCCTCAGGCAAATGGGGACACACACAGCAAGTCTGGGATTAAAACACCGACCTAACTACTTTATTACACTACAGCATTATGCAGTGACAGAACGCGCTACTGAGATTACTGGGATACAGCACTTCCAGAGGTGTATTTGTAGGTGGGTGTCATCATCAGCCCTGCCAAAGGTGGGTATACGAATTGTATGGAGTGTGAGCAGTCTAAAAGTAATTTACAGTCCTCTGGCAAACAGGAACAGACATACACACACACACACGCCAGTGGTGGGAACAGAACACCTACTTATTTACAGATTACTATTACAATACTACATACTTACGAGTCATGCCACACAGACTACACATTTCAAGGCTGTCATTATAACCTTCTAGGAATGCAGACATCAATAGGGATGCTGGCAGTTATGATGTACATACTTGTGAACCTGTGTGTTTAAAGTAGGAATCCATCCTGACCTGGAGTATGCCCATCTGTGGAATGAACGACTACTACCACTATACAGGGTTACAATGGCCATGCCCATACACAGAGGCACATAACCAACACAAGGTGTCACTGGGCATGCTCACACACTTAGTAGCACAGGGCTGACTGGGATGCACTCTGATTCTAAACACAGAAGGCCACAGTGGCCATGCTATTACAGGTAGATGCAAAGAACACATTGTAATGGGCTCTGGTGTTAGTAGATGGCATTGTTAGCAGGAACGCTGCTCTACATATATTTGACACCGGTCTTTTGTACAATGTCTGCTGTCATTCTGGGATGACATGACTGACAGTAGACAGGCTTTTGACATGTATCACATGCATCCATGATTCAAGGGTGTGGGGATAATACCCAAGTCGCATCCGCCCATACAGTGCCATTCCAAGGCAAATGTCCTAAACACAGGATAACTCCCTGACACCTACAGGACAGCTGCATTGTTTTCTTATGCTAACCAGTGCTAGATGTGCAGCATCCATAATCACAGCTGGTCACTGTAGATCCAACAATGGGGAGTACTGACACCTGTGCAGTGAGAAACACCTGGCTGATGGCTCTGTAGTGCACAATAGCACTACCACCATATACCTCCGAACCTAGCACTACCACCATATACCTCAGAACCAGACATGTGGGCCATAACACAGGTATGGACCGCTCCAGGTGGGGGTGTCCTCACATACATAAAGGCCACTCACATGTACTGACTGATACCCCCATGAAAGGCATCACAGATGGATCATGTGCAGGACACAGTGTCACATGCTGCATTCTAGGATGTAAACCTCAGACACCACCATGCCCTCGGACCACCAACATGCATCCATACATGTTGTAGGACATATAAGAGTACACCACCATGTGATCCTTGACCAGTGGACTGTACTAAGCTCTACATTAACTGTAGAGAGTACCCATGTTCTGACACAGTTGCCTCATGTGTTATGCAATGCAATGATACCACTGTTTGTAATCAGGTCAGCTGTACACATACCAGGGGCCCTCTGTACTTTCCACCATTAGCAGATGACTGTTGCTGCACACCAGTACACACCTCATGTATGGATATGACATACATGTACCTGCCCTGGGTATGTACATGCCACACACACACACACACACACACACACACACACACACACACACACACACACACACACACACACACACACACAACATACATGTAAATAGCATAGCTGTTGTTGTCCTTTGTGCAAACAGGTGGCTACAGCCATTACACTTATGCACATGGAATGTAGGTCCATGGCTGCTGAATGCTAACAGTACATAAGGTGTGATATCAATGTTGACAGAGGTAACATTTCCTCTGTACTGGTCACCCATTACACCCATCATATCATACAACAGTCCATGTGTCATGTATGTCATTACACATGTCCACTAATTGCAATGCCTGCAAACATGCACAAATGACAGGATTGTAGGACCTACACACCAGTACATGTAGTGTTGTGCATTCAGGTAACATGTGTGTGCAGTTGCTGATGTATGCAGGTGACACGTATCCTAGTACATCATGCAGTTGCAATGCAGCCTCAACATTGCCAACTGTATATGGTGATATGCTGAAAGTATGGAAAGATGTACCTCAGGTATGGACAGATGTGTGGAAAAAACTAAGTGGTGGGGCATCTTTGCAGATGGATGTTTGATGTGGACAGCTCACAGGTGTGTCACAAGTGGTCCTACAATAACCTGTGTAACTGGTAAGCAATGGTTTCATTAATTGAAGGACATAACACACAACTTAGACAGCAGTCAGAGTGACAGCAAAGGTAAATCACTTGACACCTGTTAATAGTTAAGACGTTCTCTGTGGCGCATCATGTAGGTGCACAGTACTGTAATGATGATTTGCACATAGGCAGGGGTCCTCACCTCAACAGTAGCAACTGTGTGAGAGTGTGTGTGTTACTGTGTCGGTGAATCTGTGAGTGTGTGGGTGTGTTACTGTGTCACTGAATACATGTGTGTCAATACTTGAGTGTGTGAGTGCAGTTGTGTGTTGGCATCCTGTCATGGGAACGTGTATTACTGATTCCCAATGAGGCATCACACTTCCCACTGGCCTCTATACTTGTAGTCAGCTAGACCACTCTCTTACCTCACCACTCCATGTAACTGTACCTGTGATGTCACCCTTTATGGATGTCACGTCTGTAGCTACAGTAGCTTAATACACAGCTATCATGCTCTTGGATCAGTAGACATGTTTGGAACATGAGACATTCTCACTGGTATGTGGCAGCTACATGGTGCATGCTGGTATATTCATACATACCTGTGAGTAGTCCACATTGACATATGGGCCACTAACTGCAAACACTGACATCAACCAGCACGTGCAATTAGACCTGAAGGAGGACAGCAGAACATCATGACCAACATGCAGTTACTGTTGTTACACAAGACACATACTGTTAACAGTATGAAATGCATTGTACACCTGTAGTACATGGTATGTCTGCTGCCTGTCAACAGTACTCAACAACTGTAATCTACACTTATCTTCCTAGTTTGTTCACCCTGTGCATCAGACCATATGAGCATATCCCTGCAACTATGGTGTAGATGTCAGGGATGCAGCACAGGCATCATCACAGGGTGATAATGTTTGCCAGAGGCCTAGGCTGTGCCATTGGATAACATCATGTGTGTGGGTTAGGGCCTTTGATCTAATTGGGCATGTGTGGATGTTATGCATGTGTGTGTTGCTGTGCCCTACATATGTTTCCAGTGTGTGCGTGTATGTATGCACACAATTCTGCCATGTGTCTGGCCTACACAGGGGTATTATTGACAGCTGCAGACTGTACAGGTGAGGTTTTACAGTTCACTGTGTCTGGCCATGGACATGTGGCCTGTGCCTGCCAGGGGTTGCACAGGCACTACCGGGCAGAGGTGCAGATTGGATACTGTCTGATGTCACTTGTCCACTGGAACTGTGTCCCTGTTGGGACCATCCTGGGCCACGGGCATGTGGCCTGCTGTGTCGTGGTGTGGACAGCACAGCACTAGATGCACTGCTGCTGCTACTGCCACTATGGGAGCGGACATGTGAGGTAGCTTGTACACGTAGACCTGAAACAGGTGATGTAGCAGGCCTATGTCCACATGCCCGATGCCTCACTCCTACCAGATGTTCCAACACAGAGCGCTCGCACTCGTGGATTGTCATGCCACAGTCAAGGACTCCAACCATGTCACCCAACCGTCTATCCAAAGCTTCAGCAATCTGCTGTTGAGCATTTACCATTGCCTGGATGTTGTTGTTTAAAGAACAGACGGCAGCCCTCTGAAGCCTCTGATCTTCTCTGTTGTGCCATTCAGCACATGCCTGTGCCTCCATTACAGCCTGAAACATGCGTCTGGTGACACCAGCTGCTGCGCTCTGTCTTACAGGAGCATGTTGGCCAGAGGTCCTTATACGAACAGCATTGGCCACATGTCTGTGTGGGGCACCACCAGTCAGTTGGCTGACACCATGAAGTGCAGGCACACCTTCCATAGCCCCCACACTTTCCTGTTCCAAGCTACCATGCACTAACTGTCCTTCCCCTATGGCCACTGTTGATGGGGTATGTGCAGGCATGGGATCTGTGTACGGGGATGAGGGGGATATAGCTGGAATGGCAACCAATGGCACAGTTTCACCCCTGACAACTCTGCCTAGGCCTCAATCATACATTCATCATCACTGCTAGAGTCTGTGGGGACAATAACATCAGATGTACCACAGGAGGGCAATGCACCTACATCACCTGTGAGGGCAGACAAGAACTGTGCATTACAATCTATACAATAGACAGACATACACACACACACACACACACACACACACACACACACACACACACACACACACACACACACATGTGATATGACAGAATGCATGCAACATGCATGTGATACGGCAGACGGCATGCAGCGCAGACAATAATAGTGGTAGTTATCATACATCCCTGGGTTGCACACAACAGCATGCATGTTTCATAGAAGATGGCATGCAAATTACACAATCATAGTAGTAGTTAGCATACATCCCTGTGTTACACCAGGTAGACCAGCACAGGTTAACAGTACACTTGCCTAATATGTGGCATATGACCTTGACAATCACATGTAGTATGACATGTGATCTGATGACATGTGCAATGACATGCATACATGTTTAACACAATGGTATCCTGTCATATATACAGTAGGGTAATGGTGTCCCAATGCAGTGTTGTCTGTCTGCCCTACAGATATAATGTACATTTAGCTGATGTGCATGGCCATTGCAGGGAATCATGAGGCGTCTCTATTGTTATACAGTGTGAGTTACAGAAACAGTTCATAGCCATGACTGTGTTCAGATGCAATACATATATACTGTGGAATGTGACCCATGTCACTGAAGTGTATACACACTAAACCATGATGTGGAAGTTGTGACACAGGTCACTGAAGGGTATACGGATGACACCCCTGCACATCTGCTACCATATTGCTGCTGCCTGGCAACTATGGCCAGACATGGTGAACACGTCAGTACACCATGTCCCACATGACATCTGTGTACCACACACACACATGCACATTAGGAGCAAGTATGATATTGATGTCCTACACCAGCAAGGGGAATGTACTGTATCTGTGGGCTGATGTGGATACTGTACAGGTGCTGCCATGTTGTCACACCCTCAAGATGTTCAACACATCTTATGTGGTGGATTGATGTTACGCCTACACAAGATGTGCACAGGCCTGTAGGATGTCTAGTGTTCCACATCTACAATATAACCATTACACAAAGGACATAGTTGGACCATGTGTAGTCATTGTACGACAGGGTGTACACGCAAGTACATCACATCTACTGTGTGTGTTGCTCCATGTCTCTGGCCATCCTCCATGGCCACGTGTGCATGTGTTGGCCAAATTGTTGTGACGGGCATCTATTTCACATGTCTGTGTTGTTGCATATGGCATATACCTATAGATGTCATATGCTCCACTGATGACAGGGTTATGCAGACAACGGGTGGTATGTGGGATATGTTTTCAGGTTAGGTAGGCAGTGTTGCAGCCAGGCCACTAGATGGCATGGACATGTCAAGATAGCACATCACATTCTGTGAAATTCATAGCAGGGCTATCATCCACATCAGTGAATCCTGTGGGCTGGCCATACTCCAGCCCACTGTGTAGTACTGTCTGTATCCCCCACATGTGTAGTTCTGATCTGTAGTACATGTCCCTGCAGTGAACAGCACCTCCACCATTGTATGCACAGCTGTCCACACATCTGGCAATGACAGTTTGTGAGGATTCATGTCAGTGAGATGATTCACATAGTTTGCAAGTGTTGCACATGGGTAGGCATTGTGATGCATTGCAGATCCGACATGTATATTGTGACAGGACCATACAGTATGTGTACATGTTGTAAATGGCCACATGGGAGATAGATCTCTGCATTACGATTTCTGATAAATAATAACAGCCTCACCTGCAATGGGCTGCTGTCACAGCGGAAAGCCAGAGGTACCTAAATAGGAGTAACTCAGCAGTATGAGCATTATCCATGCCTGTATGATGGCTACAGGGTGCAATGTGCATGTTAACACATACACCAGTACATTAGACTATAATGTGGTGTATGCACATGTGTGCATAAACAGAGTAGCATACTATTGTATGCAGCATGTGTCTATACATGCCTTGCATATGATGTTACATTACATATTGTACAGTGACACATGCAACTATATGGAATATAGTTGTTATAGGTGCAGTACTGACTTATCAGGCAACTTTAGGCTCAGTGGTTGAGAGACACCCACCTCCACTATATTGGCAAAGGCTTATGGATGTGGTTCTGTAGGTATCCCCAGGTTGGCCAGTAGCTCCTCGGTACATGTGAGTGGGGGCCGGGTTGGTGGTCCACCACCTGTTGTACCTTGTTCCCTGGCGATTGCATTCACATGCTGTTTCTCCCATCTAATGAGGTCTGTACAGTGTCTGCGCACCTGCTGGTATGTGTGGTTGTGGCCACCAACATCATTAACTCTCCTGTGAAGTTCCATCCACAGGGCATCCTGCTGCTGTGCATCCTGTGGCACATGGATGAACAGGATATCATGATTGTCAAGTAGGTATGGGATGAGGGCCTCATCCTCCAAGTGGGTAAAAGGGGGTAGCCTTGCACACGGCATACCTGGAAGACATAACGATGGAGACAGGTCACAGTAACTCAAAGAGACATACAGAGTTACAGCTGAACATACATGTGTATCACATTTATTACGTTTAAATAGTTGTATTTGCAATCCTACGTGACACTGACATGTTTGTGTCACACACATGTGACACTCAGTGGTGAGTGGATATTATCAACATATATGTGTGTGTGTCACCTGATTACATTCCTCATACTCCATGTGGATGCTGACTTGATGTGGGCATGTCTGTTTGCCTGCACTGGTGTTCCTACCCAGCACATGGCTGGATGTGTTCACATTAATGCAGTTGACCTTGATGCTGTGTATATGTCACATATAAAGACTTACACTGCCTTAACAGACATGACCTGTGACCCTGTAAACTTGCTCACATAAGGTTTTACATGTATGTGTTCTGCCATATACATCTACACGGCACTGTACAGCAATTCAACATCCTGCCATGTATCACCTGTGTTGCACATGTGATACACATGGGACACTGGCTAGCCAGATGGCATTTGCAGGGATGGATATCAACTATAGCATGTACAGTCAAAGTCAACTAGTAGGCTATATGCCATGGGCCATGTATGAATCTAGGATGAAAGGTTACCTGGCAGTAGCCGAGAGGCGGGTCTCTGGGGCCAGGTGGAGCAGTGCCACATTACTGATCCACAGGGTTAATGATACATTTTCCATGCGGTCATCACACCATGTCTGAGAGGGGAGCAATGTGCAGCATTGATGGACAGGAATGTATAGTATGTCAGGACTATGCAAAGTGTATGGGACAAGGATCTGTCCAGCATGTGGAAGGTGGATGTCCATGAAGTATGTGTTTGAGATCAGGATGTGTACGTGTAGCATTTCCAACATCACTGAGTTGGACATGGATTTATTCAGGGTATGCATCATGCTACATAGTGGAGATGGGGAATGGGAAGGCTGGTGTAGGCCATCTGCACATGGCCAATACCCCTTAAAGGAAATATGTGATCTGATATGGGTCACTTGCGTGTTGTGTATGACTGGACAATGATCTCTAAATTAATGGATGGCACCCTGTCATTATTAGGGTTGCCACATATGACTACCTGACAGGTGTGATGATGTAGCTATCACAGGAAAGACAACTGCCCAGCTGCATCCCTTACACACGTGTCCATTATGTTGACCGCTGCCTAGGTAGTAGATCATAGGTACAGTTTTATTAACATAGGGGTGACAATGCAATATGTAGCTGTCAGACTGTGGCCATATGTCACACACACCTCACCCACAAAGCCCCTTCTGTATGTTGCCCACAACACTCCTGAGTCGGCTATTGCTTTTAGGTCATAGTCATTTGCATACTTCAACAGGCAGATGTCTTCTGTTTGTCTGTGAGGTATGGACTACAATGACGGGGAATACAATTCATTAACCCTGACTTACTGTAGTTGCCACTGGTGTGATGAGCATGTATTATTCAGACACCTTCTGTAGTGTTGGTTCTGCCAGCAGTCCCGTTGCAAAACACTCCTGTGACATAGAAATGTAAATCTAGTATACCGAGTGTAGGTGGTACACAGTATGGGTGATGCTGTCCTACGACTGGCAAGGTTATGATATGCAGAGTGAAATCAACCTTACTGTCATCTACATCTGTACTGCTGGCATCAATTATTTGATCAAGGTTCATGGCCTTCCAGACCAGACTCAGCAGAGTAGTAGTGTAGTACTTCCCATTATCAGTGGTGTCTCCCCCTTTGTGGGTTGTGATACCTGTTGGTGTGCACCATTCAGTGTGTACACAGCCTGACATGGAGCTATGATTTACAGGATGTGTATGTGGAGAGCATCTTGTTTTGCCATATGTGTATGATACAACCTGTGATTTGGACAGGTCCCATGCAGCCTGAGTGCAGCTTGTACCTGCATAGTTGTGGGTACAGGGACCCTGTGGCGTACATGGATATATGATTGTGTACTTGTTGGGGGGGTAGTGGGCTTATGCTATCCAAGACCCTATGTGAATTGCTTATTCATGCTCTGCACTTGTTCAGAACTTGTAAGCACTACGTAAACTATTAATTGCTATAGCACTCAGTCATCCTCATTACCTAGAGGTAAACAGGTTTTGTGCATACTTTTCTCACTTGCTTAGAGTAAAATAGCTCTTGTACTCACTTTCCTCACTTATCTAGGGGAAAGTAGTTCTATATTCAGGCATGTCCAATAGTCAACTGCCAGTGTTCTCTCCTGTCTATCTGATGAATCTGGACATCTTGAGGCAATGCATGCATTTTGCTTCATGTACACAGACAATCCTCTCCACCTACCACCCAACACTACAACCCATGAGAGATGCACTCATCTGGTCAAACTGGAAGTAAAGCTCTCTCCAACCAAGCCTGACCCTGACAGTCATGTGGAGAAGGTAAACATTCGCACCACACCACACTCATCACATAGTCTCACAGAATCTACCTCACCATTAACTGAGAAAACTACTCATGTACCAACTCATTAGCTCAATGCTTTCTGGAATTCATAAACACCAATGCCCTGGATCAACATATCCACACACCCACCAGGGGCAACAATATCCTAGACCTAGGCATTACCAACATGAGTGACTGGTGCTCCACACCTGAAGTCAGCTCCTCGTTGGTCCGATCCGACCATGAGCTGAACACCATTGATAGCTACATCCCATCCCCATCCCCCATTAAGGGAACCACAGTATAATATGTCTACAAAGCCAACTTTATGCTTCTTAAGACAGACGTGGTGAATGTCATGACACCCATGCAGATGGACAATACTGTTACAACTGCTGAATCCTACACAAATGCACTCTATAAGCACTTACACGAGTGCATGGATTGTGCTATCCCAAACAGAACCAAGACGCTGTACTCCTAATTAAGGAAACCAATCTGGTGGTCCCCTGCCATAAACAAACTACTACAGGAGGAAGATACTGTTGCAAATGAGAGTACAATCCCACATGTGGAGGAGCTCCCTGGTCAGCCTCAGTAAGAAAGTGAAATCCCTTATAAGATCCTTCAAAGCTAGCTATGAAAACAAAATCACCACTAATTCCAATAACAACCACAAAGCATTCTATAGCTATGTCACATATCTCGATGTCAACACCCATATCTGCTCTGAGTTACAGCACAAAGGCACGAACATTATAGAACCAACTGATATTGCCACCATCCTTGCAGATAGGTTCAGTGCTACCTTTCCCCCCTCCCTCTCAAAGCTGCACACTCTAAAGCCAATATCACAGCATCCATGGGACCGGACAACATCTCAGGCTGGGTTTTACATAAACATACTGGCTCCCCACCTATGCACCATGTTCAGTAATAGCCTCGCATTGGGCTTAGTGCCCCCTGAATGGCACACAGCAACAGTTATCCCACTCCACAAAGGCGGCACTACAACAGACCATGGGACCTATTGCCCTATAGGCCTGACTAGCCTGGTCTGCAAGGCTATGGAGCACATCATGGATCTCAGTCACAGAGACATTGGGTACCTCCAAACCTTTGGCCCCTACTAGTTTGGCTTTTTTAAGGGCAGACCATGCCTCCTAAACCTGGTGGACTTCTTAGAGACAGTTACCAAGGCATTAGATGAGGGTAAGGAGGTCCACACAGCCTACCTAGATCTCTCAAAGGCTTTCAACACCATTCCTCATTCTGGTATTATCAACATACCCATCCACCTGAACAGTAACCCCTACATCATGTGATGGTTTGCAAAGTGACTCACGGACAGAACCCACACAGTGGGAGTTGCATACCCTAGGTCCGACTGTATACCAGTTACAAGTGGCATCCCCCAGGGCTCAGTCCTAGGACCCCTCATGTTCGGTATATAATTCTCTGATGTACAGGCAAGCACAGGAGGGCTTTGGCTGAAAAGGTTTGCAGATGACTGCAAACTAGAGGACATAATTATTTCCCCAGCTGTTACAGACACCCTCTGGAAGGGTTGCACTGAGATGGATACCTGGTGTCAATATCGTTGCCTCAAGCTGAATGCCAAAAAGTGCATAGTCATCCCCTTTGGATATAACTAATTACCCGCGAACTACCACATAGGTGCTAGTCCCCTACATACAGAAAAGGTAATAAGGGATCTGGGAACCCCAGTAGATAGCAATCTCTCCTTCAATACCCATAATGACAAGGTGGTTAGAATATCCTTCTACATGGCCTCCCTAATCTCTAATGGGTTCACATTCAGATCAAAGGAGGCCATTGTGTCTCTCTACTCATGACATATTAGACCCATTAAAGGATACAACACCCCATTTGGGATATACCTTACAAGACAACTGCAAAAGCTTGGAAGACCACAGTAGTACCGCACCAAGAGGATTACTGACCTCAAACAGATGACTTATGCAGCCCAACCTAAGAAACTCCAGCTGTACTCGGTTGCATACCACATACTCACAGGTGATCTCTGCTTGACATACAAGGCCCATGTCCAACCCAGTACTGCTGGATATGCTCCACCTAAACAGAGGCCCCTGAGAGCCACATGCTCTAGGGATATACACCTAACCACAACGATGACTAGGACGGATAGATTCCTGACCCGGACACTCCCCATGCTTTGGAACATGATTCCAATGTAGATCAGGCAGGGACCCTCACTAGCACTCTTCAAGGGAAACCTTGACATGTGGCTGGGAGACAGATATGTTCCCCAGGGATCACTGCAATGGCTCTGCTGGACAGAGACACAGGGAACTAATGGCTCTGCCATTCAGAGGCACAGGGAACTAACCTATGTAGGTGGTGAAAGCCAACACACTCTAGCTAGACTTATAAATACCCTTGGTAAGACAGCCTAGTACCTACCTTTGCACTTATTACATGTCGTATGTGCATGAATAGTTAACTAGCTCTTCCATTTTACTTTGCTATCATGCTGATAAACTGTCGGGTAACTAAAAGTCATATGTATCCTGTTATTGTGTATTGTAAATGCCAATAGACATAATCTAATGTTTGCCTAACATAACAGTAATGCTATGTAACTTGTAATACATATCTGCCTACAATACTGTGCATTACACAGTTATTGGTACAATATCGCGCAATGCAAATCATAATTGCACAGAGGGCCAACCTTTGACATGTTATTCTCTGTAATACACCCATACATATGGCTACTGTTACAATATATCAACATATATTATCCCCTGTTATAGCACATACTTGTTGGACCAGCCCTGCCACTGACAGCGGCTGGTGAGGAATATTTGTGTTCAAAGCCCTTATATAGCATCCATTGTGGTGTATGCGGTGTTTGCCTTGTGACTTACAGCAGTACACACAAATACTACAAGCATTACTATGCTCAACAATACATCACTACAAGATAACTATTTCCACTACATGGATTGCATGCACTTTAAATACTACAGAAAAGGTACTAAATACACAGATATACTGACTGTTCTACATACCCTATTAGTAACCCGAGGTGTCATTAACTGTTGAGTCAATCCTTTTTAGTTTGTGTTTCAATCTTCTTTGTAATGTTCTGCTGGTATATACGGATGGTTTGAATGTGTGATAAGCCATCCTTTTCTAATTAAATATTGGTAACATGTGGTATCCTGACCAGCAACTGGTGTTCCAAAGTAGTTAATTGGATGCACATCAGCTGTGCAGCTACTCCATTAGCCGACACCATGGCAACAGTGGTTTATAACTGAGTACTCCTTTTGGGCGTTGTCCGTTTGCCTTACTTTCGAGGAAGACAGCCTGGATGTGTTGTTTGTGATGTATTTCAACAGCTATATGGAGACAGACAGAAATATATTAGCTTCATGACTCCCATGGATTGTGTGTAATGGCTAGATGATTTTGTTCTACATGAGTACAGCTGTTATATTTCAGAACATTGCTACTTATGTAGGGTTTGTTTGTACCTGATACTTCTGCAGCTGTTTAAGTCTGGCAAGGATGTTTGGGCAGCTCAAGGCTGTATGGCTATGCATGAACTGTTATGTGATTTACAGTGTGCTCACCAGACATCCTTGATTTGGTGTACATGTGTAGCATACTGTGCTGTTACTCAGTAATTGGTAACACATCCTGATGTACACACAACCCTCAGAAACGGGATTAGTGCAAACAAACCCTGTAACATCAGCAGCTGTTCCATTGTATAACAGCAACTATTTCACATAGGGCCATGTTAGTGTGTCTCTGACAAGGTATGTTAAGGCTTCTGCATATGTCGTACTGTGAGTGAATGATTTGTGATGTCATTATAGTTTTTAATGTAATTTGCTTGGGTGTGGGGGTGATGTTGGTGGGTGGGCATAGCAGATGCAGGTGTGTAGGAACAGCTTTTATACATAATCGATATGTGAGTGAGGGTTCCTTTCCTATTTGAACACCTATCTTTTAGTGGACTAATACTATGGTAATTGCAGGCTGATTCATTAAGGCACTGTTATGGGGTTCCTGTATAGCATGCAGGTGATGTTAGTCCTTGAATCCTTTCAGAAATACATCAGAATGTAATAAAGTGTTGCTACATGAAAGTTGTGTATTTCTGTCATATGTATTTGCAGTCATTGTAATTGTGTTGGTGACTGACCCTCTTTGGCTAGGGTTGCCACCTTTTCATATGGCCATAGTGAGACATTTTCGGGACACATATCAGTATTTACAGGCCAAAACAAACCCATGGTCAGTACAAGGGATAGAACTTTCTTTTCTTGCCTAAATATAAGCTTATTCTTGTAGCAGTTTAGTTGCTTATCCTGTTTCTTGTAACATGTAGGTACTTTAGATACAGAAAGAACTATTATATGCAACTATTACATTACATATGGGACATAATTATGTCCTACAATCCCAGGACATTTGCCACGTTTAATATATTTGTGCTATAGACATGAGCCCATATTTGTAATAGTGTATAGGCATATACTCTCCATATCCTTTGTTCATAAAGGTTGGTCGTGGCGGAATGTGTGATTGCTATGGTCCATGTTATACATATATATGAACACTTCAACCACTGTATACAGGATACCTATGGAATCCTGAAACCACACAGTTCTGACACACACAGTACAGGGTCCAGACTCCCATACCCCATATTACCAACAGCGACAGTAACTCACAAAAGTAACACGTACATGGAACACACACACACACACACACACACACACACAGATACACTGCTACCCACCACATCCAAACAAACCATCCTACACTACATATGAGCAGGTGGGCAAGCCCCCCTACACCTCCCATGTAGGTGTCTGCACCCCCCACACCCCCCTACTTTAATATTCTACCTCCTAGATTGTGCAAACAGATGCACAAAGCTAACCCACACCCACACCCACACATTACAGTCCCCCAAGAACACACACCACACTCAGAACACACACTTACACACACTACAGCCCTCAGAAACACACTTACACACAGTAACCTACCTGAACCGCAACACCAGAAGCACTGACTAACTGTCCCTTAACATCGTGATTTTAAACTTTGCATCTGGTTATTCGGTACTGTGTTCTTTCGGACCTTAAGCCTCGAGATTGCGCGTGTCATTATGTAAAGCAGTCGGTATGTGGTAGGTATCCCATTTATATGTACCGCCATGGTTATGTAGATGTTGTTAACCTATCCATATATATATATATATATATATATATATATATATATATATCGACATATATCTCTCTCTCCCTCTCTCTCACTCTCTATATATGATGATATATATATATATATATATATATATATATATATATATATATATATATATATATATATATATATATATATATATATATATATATATATATATAAAACATACACCTTTCATTGGGTACATGCCGGTTTGTCCAATTTCCACACTTTCCTACCTTTTGTGTTTTATCCTGTCAGTATACACAACTGCCATTGGTACATCTCAGATAGCTTAGTGGTATGTTATTGTGAAGATTGTGTACATGGTTGCGTGTTCTAATCCTGACAGTGTTATTTTAACTCTCAGAGTAGGCATTGGTAGTGCAAGGGTGATTAATGCACATATCAGCGGTTGTGTGTTCCACATGTTTATTATTCTGTGGAAAACTACCTATATATGCAAGCTGTGTTTAAGGTATACTATGCAACATGTAAACATCTGAGAAGATTCCTGTTAGGGATACTCCCCATTATTTGTAACTACATCCCTGATTACATTATACAAAACCCCTCACTAACACTCCAGGGAATCCTTGCAGAGTGGGTGGGGAACAGTGGATACACCCCAGGGATCCTGCAATTGGCTCTGCTCCACAGAGGGAGAGTTAATCGATGGGGTGGTGACAGCAGACACTTTTTGCCTATGCTTATGAGTGGCCTCGGCAATTGGGCATGTACCTACCTATGTATCTATGAACCTCTACATACAGTATGGACACATGCTGATAGCTTAATTTACTGTTCAGGTATTGACTTACCTTGTGCCAATGGCAGTTGTGTGTACAATAGTTGAGGGCTACCTATGTAGGATGCACACAGTAGACCACCTATACATGACAATTTACAGGTGGTCGTGTGTGTGTGCCATCCATGTTTGCTGTGTGTGCAGGTGGAGAAGGGTGTCAGTCCATGAGTGCCTACACTGTCAGTGTGTGTGCTATACGTTCCCTCTTTGCCAAGGCATGGGCATACTGGGCACGCCTCCGTCTGCCTACTGGGGCTAGCACAAGGTGTTCATGGTCTGAGTCCCTGTGTGCCTGTGGGTCCCTTGGCAATGGTGGTGGGCTGTGAGGGCCTTCACCATTCTCTCCCTGCTGCAGCTGTTTCCACAGGGTCATATTGTGTAGCATGGCACATACTATGGAGATGTGGGCACACATGCCTGGAGAGTACTGCAAGGCTCCACCAAATATGTTCAAGCAATGGAACCATGATTTCAGCATTCCAAACACACACTCTATGATGATTCTGGTTTCTGAGTGTGCCTCATTATGGCGTTCTTGCGTGGCTGTGCGTGCATTTCTGATGGGAGTCATCATCCAAGGTTCCAGTACATAGCCAGCATCCCCTACCAGGTGGCCATATGGGATGTTCCCCCTGGCAAATACCTGATACAGCTGTGAGGCATGCCAGATGTGTGAGTCGTGATAGCTTCCATGGCTGCCAGCACACACATCTATGATAATGCCCTGGGCATTGCACATGACCTGGCAGTTGATGGAGGGGTATCCCTAGTGGTTTATGTAGTGCCTGCCATGCTCACCGGGTGGTGACTTGATGTGTATGTGCGTGCAGTCTATTGCACCCAGTACCTCTGGGTAGTCTGTCACATGGTGGAAGAGATGCATATTGCAGGTCAACTCCTCCTGCATTCGGGGGAAGTATATGTGCACATTGGCAATGTGGTAACATGGCATCCAGGAACTGGTGGAGTACCCTGGAAGCTGATGCCTATGAGATCCCCATGATATCCCCAGTTGGCCTTTAGAAGGTACCTGTGGCTAGTATTCTCAAGCTTACACATACCTTCGAGTCCACTGGGATGGGTTCCTCTCTGTAACTTCTGGCTCTGAGGCGTGGCTGGCACAGCTCAACAAGTTGCTGTATGATGTCCCTGTCCACCCTGTAATGCTCTACTATCTCCAGATCATGTAGCTCCTGGTAAGTTACCCTGGGTCTGAACACTCTTCTTCTCCTCCGGTGCCTGAGATGGTTGTCAGCATCATCCTCCACACCACTGTCAGTCTCCAACACATGCTGGTGAATCAAAGCTATGGTGGTCCCTAACATGTACATATTAAAAGTTCCCCGTCTGTATACACCAGTGGTGCAGAGTGTCTGGGAATACACAAGTGTGTGTGGGGGGCTTTCACACCTTATACTATTGTGCAGTGGATGACGCTGTTGTAATTGGGTGTGTTTGTGCAATTCCAGCTGCGGGGTATCTTAATTATTCCTTTTACAGCAGGTACTGCTATTGTGGGGCCTTTGTTGTTGACTTACACTTGGCTGCCGGGATTCATCTATTGCCCTTTACTTCAATTTTCAACCCAATTTCCCTCCCATTGTCAGGCATGCATCCTGGTGCCGGCTTTCTTGTTTTGTACTTTCACAACCCAGGATTGTGTTGGGAAATGTGTTATGTAGCTGATCTACTGCAAGTTTGCTTTGTTCTGCTGTGACAGTTCTCTTTTCTTTGCTGTACGGCACCTCCCCTTTCCTGTTCTGCAGGTAGCTGCTGGCAGCCTTGTTAGCTGTTGTCACTGGCCCACTGTGAGTTTCTAGGTGTTAATTACTCCTTTGTACTCCAATTACCATGCTGCAGCATTTCCTTATTGTCTTCCTGTATCCTTACTGTTTCAGCTGTGGTGTACCCTGCGCACAGCCGTTTACCAGGTTTTGAGCGTGTTTTCATCCACGTTTACATGCACTTTCAGTTACCTTGTGTGCTCTCAGCTAAGCAAAGCTATGGCTACTTCCACACTCCTATCATGTGGCTTTGCTTAGCAACAGGCATCCTGGATTAGCAATGATCCAATGTGCTTACAGCTACGGTGGTGCACCCCTCTCTTGATGTCATTTTTACCTCCAGGCCACTCCTCATTGTTGTACCGCTATGCCGTGTGGCACATCCTTACGCCGGCGGGGCATTTGCGATTCAGTATTACTTGACTCAATTAGTAATTCCTAGTTACTGCACAGAACACTATCATAGACCCTTAGCAACCCTTGCACCATGGTTGTGGTGTAGCATGCATGCCATTAACTATTATGGGGAATTTATGAATTGTGTTACATTGCAGTTTTATGACATCTAAATATATTTTCCTTGTGATCCCGTTTGCGCACAGATGCACTGTGGTTTTACTCTGCGTTAGTGTGGCGATGACATTAAATGTTATTTTTTATGTGTTGTGCATGTTTTTTTATGCCATTGGCTATATATTTAGCCATTGGCATGTATTAACATTATAATACATAAGTTTGGTCTGCTTTCATGGCTCCAATTTTATGTTTGACAATATGTAAGCCGTTTTTTTTGGTTTACATTTCTTCATGCTCATGCTATGCCTGCACCACTTCATGAATCGCTATATACCTTCATTTGCATGCTACACTGCTGTGCATGGGGTAGTTAGCATACATGTGCCAGGAGCTGCGCAGCTCTGACGTATGCTGGTAGTGTACGTGGAAACAGCTCGTACCTGAATCGCTTGGGGGCCATATTTGGCACTAGATCGCCAACCCTACTCTGGCGCCTGGCGCAAGCTTCATGAATTCCGGGGATAGTCTTGCCTTGAACATGTGGAGTATGATTAAATTACAGATTTAGTTTTACATAAGAAGGTGTTTTTGTACAATGTGTAAATAGAATTACTAAATGTAATTTGAAAATAAGTTTGCCTTAAAATATGAAATCAAATTCATGTTCCTTTGACTGGTTTACAAAGACTTATAATTGCTTTGAGTATTTAGTAATATGTTTAAAGAAGAAGGATGCAACCAGCTTTGAGGATAGCAACATCTGACATTTTAGTCATGAGTAGATATCATTATATCATTACTGGAATAGGCATGTCTGTCCTATTTTGTAATATGGACAGGGCTTAAAAGATGCACTCTTCATAGGTTTGTATTGTCTGAATAGTAGTTTGGTGTCCCAGGCTGCATCCTACACGAACTCAAAGACGAACTTACCCCTCACCTAAACATACTGTTCAAACTCAGCCTCTCCACAAGCTACATACCCATAGAGTGGTGCATAGCAACGGTTATTCCGCTCCACAGAGATGGAGCCACAACAGACCCTGGGAACTATTGCCCTATAAGCCTGACTAGCTTGGTCTGCAAGGCTATGAAGCGCATCATCGTGGAACTCATTAACATAGACATTGGGAACCTCCAAACACTGGACCCTATCCAATTCAGCTTTGTTAAGGGCAGATCATGCCTCCTAAACCTGGTGGACTTCTTTGAGACAGTTACCAAGGCTATAGATGAGGGAAAGGTTGTACACACAGCCTACCTAGACCTTGCTAATGCCTTTGACACCATTCCCCATTATGGTATTATAGACAAGCTCACCAGCTTGAACATAAACCCCTATGTCACAAGATGGGTCGCCAATTGGCTCACATACAGAACCCACATTGTGAGAGTTGTGGGAGCTAGGTCCGACTCTAAACCGGTTACAAGTGGTGTTCCCCAGGGCTCAGTCCTAGGACCCCTCCTGTTTGGCATATACTTCTCAGAGGTACAGGCAAGCACAGGATGACTATGGCTGACCAGGTTCGCAGACAACTGCAAACTACGGGCTATAATTGACTTTCCAGCTGACACAGACATCCTCCAAAAGGGTTTCACTGAGACGGATACCTGATATCAAAATCATGGCCTCAAGCTAAATGCCAAAAAGTGCATAGTCGTCCCCTTTGGAGAAAACAAAGTACCCACAAACTACCACATAGATGGTAGTCCCCTAAATATGGAAGATGTAATAAGGGATCTGGTGACCCGAGTAGATAGTAATCCTCACCTTTGATAATCACATTGCCAAAGTAGTTAGAAAATCCTTTTATGTGGCCCACCTAATCACAAAAGGGTTCGCATCCAGATCAAAAGAGGTCATAGTGCCCCTCTACTCATTACTCATCAGACCCATCATAGAGTACAACGCCCCATTTGGGATGTACCTTACAAGACACCTGCAACAGCTGGAAAGACCACAGAAGTACCTCACCAAGAGGATCACTGGCCTCAAACAGATGCATTATGCAGCTCGACTGAAGAAACTCCAGCTGTACTCGGTTGCATGCCGCCTACTCAGAGGTAATCTCTGCCTGACATACAAGGCCATGTCCAACCCAGAGTTGATGGACATACTCCACCTAAAGAAAATCTTATCTCCTAGAGCCACACGTTCTAGTGTCTAAACCTCACCACAACAATAAATAGGATGTGCTGGAGGGATAGATTCCTGTCCCAGAGACTTCCCATGCTTTGGAACAAGATTTCAATCTACATTAGGCAGAGCTCCTCGCTAACACTCTTCAAAATAAACCTTGATGAGTGGATGGGAAACAGAAAATTTACCCCGGGGATCACTTCAGTGGCTCTGTTGGACAGAGGCACAGGGAACTAATCTAAGGGGGCGGCGAAAGCCAGCACATTCTGGCTAGGCTTATAAATGCCTTTGGGCAGATAGCCTAGTACCTACCTATGAACCTATGAACCTATGAATGCTTCTGTATACAGGTTGGTTTGGCTTGATGTGTGTGTATTTATATTAATATATATGTATATATATATATATATATATATATATATATATATATATATATATATATATATATATATTTTTTTTTTTTTTTTTTTTTTTTTGAGCAGGTTAAACACATGTAACTGACAAATTATGAATACTTGCATATAGCATAATGACATTTATGCAACTGGCTAACTTTTATGAACTGTGGGTAGCTTTTATATGAAAGCTGAGCATGTTGGTTCAAAGAGTAGGTGTTAGATGAAATTACATAGTATCAGTGTTAATGAGCTGACCAGTTCATCTAGGCAAATAGAATTATGGTGTAATTGGAAGTATATTCACCCTTGGATTGTGGTTTTGTAGGAAACACACCTTAACAAGAAGGAGAAAAGGGCTTTAGATATATGGTCCAAGGATGTATTTCCTGTCCTTCCAGGTACAGGATGAAGGGGAGAGTTTTGTTTTATATCAAACATATACCTTTTTATAAGCAATGAAAAGAATGCATTTTTTATAGGGATAAAGGGATTCCAAAGAGGAATAAAATGTGCTGCATTTAGCGTGCTACTATGAGATTTTACAAACTATTATTGTTTTTTAAGGATGAGATGCTTATTTACAAGGGGAACTGTCATACATCAATTTCTAGAATTGATAGAATATATATTCCAGAAGAACATTCATACTTAGTAATAAGGGTTATTATTATATAATAATATAATAACACACAATGAACATGGATCATTCTCCTTAGGATTGTTGTATACAGACATTTAGTTTCAGAGCATCATTGGTCATTCTCAATTTGTTTAAAGAAAGAGTTTGAAAAATGGTTTAAACAGCTGACTGAATTCTGTTCTAAGGTTTAGAAATTAGAATATAACTTTACTTGAGGGATAGAACAGGATGAATCAGGAAGTAATTTGGGATGCAAAGCCATGAATGACAAATGTTTGGAAAAACACAGAGATATGAAAGAAAAGAAGAGAAAGGAAATAAAATAAAGGTTAGATTTTATGCAACATAAGCCTAGAGCGGGAGACATTATATATAAGGTAAAATCAACAAAGCTAAGTAGCAGACAAATGACATGTTAGATACTTTTTTCATAACTAACATGAATATCAAATAGTTTTTAATTTCAGAAAGAGATATCAATGAGTGCAAAGAATTTTTGCTATGTTGTGATTTAAAGCAGGGAATGCATTAGTTCTATATCTAATACTGATACTTGAAAAATGTAGGGATTGTTGTGAAGAAGTATACACAGCTGAGACTAAATGAGGAGAAAATGTCAAAGATATTCAGGAATATTTAATCAAAAGTAACATGGGAACAGGCAAATGCTTTGGTGGCCTTCATTACTGCAAAGCAAATTTAGGAGGATCAAAGTGTAGGTATTACATAAAACCCTAACAAATGATGAGTTGCCAAAATTTGGAGATTTAATAAAGGCAAATTGATTCCCAAATGTTGAAGTTGTTTCATTAATTTATTGTAGTCAAACATATCCCTTTGTGATGAAATCAAGTAGTTCTGGTTTTGCCAAATGAAGGAAAGGATCCATATTTGCCTTCCTCTTACAGGACAATATCAGTACTTAATCAGGATTATATGTTTTTTATGTTGATTGTTATAGATATCTGCCTAAATGCATATGACTGATTGAAAATGGTCAGTGTGGTTTGTAGGGGAAGGCAGATATTTGATAATATTTGAAAACTGAGCTATTAATGAAACTGGCCCAAAAGAAACAGGATCGATAATTAAGAGGAAGTTTTAATGCAGAAAACTCCTTTGATGGTGATTTTTAATAAGAGTTTTGGTAGATTTTGAGTGCATGAATGACTTTTATGGCCTTAATGGTGACAATGCATTTATATTCTGCGGTCTGTATTAAAGTTCATGGAGGTTGTTTCCTGTAATTACATTTTAAAAAAGGGACAAGCAAAGACTGTTCACTGTCGCAAGTTCTTTTTGCTCTGTACCTGAAATCAGTGGTAGTAATAATAATATATAAACCTACTATCAATGGATATTGAATGGGGAGGAAGTGACAATAATATCATTTTTAAAATATGCTGTTTGTTATATCTGACAAAGAGTGATGTCACAATTTTTTTACCTGGGTAGGTTTGGGTAATTTTGGGGTTATAAGATTATTCTTCTTTCGGCTTTTCCCGGTTAGGAGTCGCCACAGCAGATCACCTGTCTGCTCATGATTGGCATTAGAGTTTTACAGTGTTGAGTTGGCAGCCTGGCACCCAACCTTCCACAGAAGGCACACACACACACACACACACACACACACACACACACACACACACACACACACACACACACACACACACACACACACACACCCCTAGGGCCAGTTTTAGAGTGTCCAATCCACCTCCAGTGGGAGGAAACTGGAGCATGTGGAATTTGCCCACATGACCACAGGGAGGAGATGCAGACTCCACACAGAAGGCACCCCAGCCAAGGATCGAACTGGAGAACCTCTTGCTCTGTGGTGACAACGCTAATTGCTGCACCACCGTGGCTGCCCATTTTTGGGTTATAAGATTAATAAAACTAAAATGATAGCTGTGGCTATTAATTATGAACCAACTCAAAAAGTAATGCACAGATTAAGATTTTTTTTTTGCAAGAAATGTCTCATATTGAGTATTTTGGGATATGACTGGGTATGTTTATACAGAGCTGATACAAGGAAATTAATGGAGATTTGACACTCAAAGTGGATTTTAGGAGAAGTAAGATGGTGGGGTTGGATTTAGAGCAAAGAATATTAGCACTGCATTATTTTGTGCTATCCTGTTGCAGTATACTTTCTGGATGATACCCCACCCCATTAGTTGATTTCAGTAAAAATGCAATGAAATATTTTATCTGGGATGATAATAAGTTTAAGAAGTCATATAACAAATCTGCAGTTGTAAAAGTAGTAGGGTCAGGAGTCACAGATCCTACTTATAACATGATTTTGTTCAAATGGAAATAATTTATTTACTACAGATAGATTTCTTCTCAGCAAATGAAGTGTAATAAGTGCAAACAAAGAGAAGCTTGATGGAGTTGTTTTTAAGGAGTTTTGAATAAAACCACTGCATTTCTTTAAAAATAACTTTAATGAATTAAAATAATACAATTACATTGATTGAGCACTTTCTTCCTTAAAAATGGACTTCACCAGAATCACAAAAACTAGTTTAACACTATTAACCAATTAAACAGGTGTATTTAAAAGTTTTAAAGCAACTGCAGCTTACTATTAGGAAACATCACTATATACAAACAAAAATTATATATAAACAAGTAAACCCAAAGTGAACTACTTTTAAATAAAAAAATACGTTTTCTTTATTTAAAATTGTTTGACCTCAACTTTAAAATAGGTTGTAAATTAATACTTTCATTTATCCCATTCTGTCTAAAGGGCTGAGGGTTTCAAAATTCCCTTTACGTTTAGATTATAACAAAGCAGTGATTAAAGAACTACATGAATTGTTTGACAATTTTGGGTTTGAACTAACGCGTAAGATTATTAAATTTAATGATACTAGCTTAAGCCAACTGTTAGTAGATGTTGAAAAGCTTAATACTGATACAAAAATGACACTTATTTATAACCAGTGTGAAGATTTTTATTATAAATAGTTTTCCATTGTAGAGAATAAATGTAGTAAAATATATGAAAGAAAGGTTAAGAAATTAAAAAGGGACCTTGATCATTATGCAAATAAAAATGTTTATCCAGTTAAGATGTCTTTTGATAAGAAAGTTTATAACAGAGAAGTAATTCAAGATGTCAAAGATTTTAAACAGGGGGTGTGCAAAAAACTTTTTTTTCCAAACAGGAAATTATAGAGACTCAGGAGGTATTATGTGAAACACTTAGATTCAGGACAAGCAAATTATATACTCCCCCACAACGAGTGGAAGCAGAACAGACCTAGAGGGTACAGGTAGAGAATACCAATAAAATTGTTCATGCATTCAAGGATTTTAATATTTATAATTACAACAAAAATAATATTACTGAAGAATACTTCTCTATTTTTTCTAAAAGTTTGAAATACATCCCCTTCAAATATTTTAACTTAGTGGATGTAATTCTTGAAAGCAAAATGTATTTTAGAAAGTTAAACTTATCTCTTTTTTACAAACATAAGGCACCAACCATTTATCTTTGATTAGCAATACAAGTGACTCAAAGAAAAAAAAGTACTTTTAACCCCACAATGAACCCCATGTTAGAAATGTTAGAAAATGCTATAATCAAATATATTTATAATTTACAAGTTGATGTTAATAAGAGGAGATTATTTTCTAATAACTTAAGTAAAAATGAGAGAACGTCATTTGAGAAATTGAGAAATGATCCAGCTATTCATATTATGAAGCCAGACAAAGCGGGGTAGTACTTTTTGACTCAATTTATTATTCTAGGGCCATGTTTGAGTTATTAAGTCACTGTGAAACCTATCTACCAGTTTCTATCGATTAAATCAATATTAATTATAGACGGATTGATTCCTTTCTGCAGGCATGCTTGTTGGATCAAAAGGTATCTTTGACCTATATAATTTCCTTAAAGTTAAATTTCCAGTGACAGCCACAATTTTTGGAGTACCTAAAATACACATAAATTTGGATAATCCACCTTTTAGGCCAATAGTGGTTGGTTGCAACTCAAAGACTTATCCCATAGGAATAGTCATAGAGAAATGGTTGATACCGATTTACAAACATGTTGACCACCTTATAATAGACTCCTGGGACTTCTTGTGTAGAATAAACAATTATTTGTGGACCACTGATATAAATTTTCCTAATATTGATGTTGTAGATTTATTTTCATCTATAACTAAGAAAGAAGGCATGGACTTGTTTTATAATGGTATGGTAAGGGTTGTTTTTATAGATACTGACAAGATTAATTTAATTAATGAGTTTATGAATTTGGTTTTAGATAACAATTTAATTTATTTTGAGGTGGAATATTTTAAACAGATAAAAGGAGTAGCTATGGGAACATCATGTGCGCCAATATATGCAAATTTAGTTTTATTAGAATGGGAGAACAAAGTTGTTTTAGAAAGTAATTTTAAAAAGTTTATAAAATTATACATTAGATTACTTGTTAATATATTTATTTTGAGGAAAGGATCTGAGCACGAAATCAATCATTTTATAATGTATATAAATAGTTCATCAGAATTTTTAAAATTTACCTATGGTTACAATACAGAAAAAGTTAATTACTTAGACACTGCAATTTTTAACACTGGTAAAAGCTTTAAGTAAAGAATATATAGAAAGCCTACATTTAATAATTCTTACTTAGAGTTTACCAGCTGCCACCCATTTAGACAGAAAATCAGCATTGTCAAAGGTCAGTTTATTAGGGCAGCCACGATGATCTCTGAATATGAAAATATAAAAATAGAGTTAGGAATTATAGCAAATATGTTTATATCTCGGGGTTATACCAAAGGTATGGCTAATGATATAAAAGAATATGCATTGTCACAATGGAGGATTAAATACAAACCCCTTTTTTTGTACAGGATTGCTACAAACCAACCAAACACAGGAACCTACTGACTTTGAAAGGACTTTGATTTTAGAATATGAACCTCAGGCTAAAGAGGTTAAAAATTTATTTTGAATAAATGGGATCTTCTTAAGAGTAAGCCTGATATTTATGGAATCTTAGACCCTTCTCCTGCTTTTGTTTTTAAGACTGCATTGAATTTTAAGCAGTTCTTTGAAGGTTTTGTAAAGTGTAAGTCATGTGAAACAGCTTTTAAAACAAGTACTTTTAAGTGTCGTTCCTGTAAACAATGTATACACATTCTGAAAGTTAATTAATTGACCTTGGAAAATAAAATACAGTCTGAAATAACATTTATTAAAGGGAACTGTTTATTTAAAGTGGTTGTCTATTTGGCTAAGTGCAGTGATTGTCCAGCATTCTATGTAGACAAAATTGAAAGAGCCCTAAGAAACAGGATTTATGAGCATTTTTATCAAATTGGTAAGAGAAACATTAACAATGCCCTATATAAACATCTCTTTAGCAGCCCAATATGTTCTACTTTCAAATTTGGGGTTTTAGAACAGGTAAAAGTTAATCTAAGGGGTGGTGATTTTAAAACTCTACTTGAAGTAAGAAAAGTTAAATGGCAGGTAAAACGTATGCCAATCACCCCCCTGGGATAAATGACAGTACTGATTCACAACCATTTTTAAAGTTGAGGTCAAACAATTTAAATAAAGAAAAAAATATATATTATTTTATTTTGATGCTGTTCAGTTTGGGTTTACTTGCAGTGGATAGTGATTTTTCCTAATAGTAAGCTGTAGTTGCTTTAAAACTGTTAAATACTTTTGTTTAATTGGTTAATTAGTTCTTGTATAAAAGCTTAGTGCATAACAAGTTTTTATGATTCTGATGAAGTCCATTTTTAAGGAAGAAAGTGCTCATTCAATGTGATTTTATTATTTTAATTTATTAAGCTATTTTTAACAACATATGGTAGTTTTGTTCAAAACTCCTTAAAAAGGGAAGTCCTTTGGTCTGGTGTGATTAATTTGTGTTTACTGGTCATATTTTATCACACTGTATGCTTTCTTTGGTTTAGAGTTGTTTTTTGTTTTTATTATGGGAAGAGAAAAGACCCCACCCCATACATAGCTGGTGTTAGGGATGTTAAAGTGAGTTTTGAATGGAAAGGACATAAAACCATGGGTGAATTTGCTTTTAACTATTTGAGACACAAACTCAGATGTCACTGGTGAAGAAAGTTTAAGGTTATGGAAAGACAGGGAAGTTAGTTTTCTTAACTGGGAACAAATGAAAAGTGGTGAGGATTGAAGTATGTGATTTTAGATTAAGCAGAAATTTGGCTTACATAATCACTTTAGGTTTGATTATGAAGAGATGATTAATACTGCCTGACTTACAGGTTCTAATGCTTTCCTGTAAAGGGCACCCCCAATTTTATTCTCATTGCTAAGACTAGCAAGAAGCAATTTTTCAATGACCAAATGTTTTTTTACTGGTAGAATATTCCAAATTCTAAAGACATTTAAAGTTAGAGTAGCTGGTAAAATGAAAAAAAAAAAGAAAAGTTGGATAGGAGAATATAGTGAAAAATTTGAATGATGTATTCTGGGGTGAAATATGTCAACTGCTGAGATATTCTACAAAATAAGGACAATTTAGAATGTTTTCCCTTAAGTGCCTGTACAAATTTTTATACCTCGACTAAATTACAAATGATATTTTTCCAGGTTGCTTCTACATCCCAGTGGTATGATAAAAAAGCATGTGAGTCTTGTAAACATGTGTTTTGGTTTTATTAAAGCTGTATATATATTTAAACTTGAATTACAAACATTATTACAAGATGTCCTAGAAAAAGCAATGAAGTTTATTAAATCATTTGTGTTGTAAACATAAGATAAATAACCTGAGTTGACAAAAAGTAAACAGAAACTGTCGCTATAATAATGGCTTTAGCTAAGAAAAAGTTATAACTAAGAGTGATAATCTAGGGATGTACCCACTATTCAGGAGTAAATAGGCACTGTTCATGAAATAGGATAAAGGGAAAATAGAATAGTAAAGGAATAATCTTGGCAAAAGTGTATGCCTTTAGGTGTTGCCCTGGTATGCATACAAGAAATCATTTCTAAGTTAGAATTTCAAATGGTAGCTTGATTGAGGTAAAGGATGCTGTTAGGATTCCCTTTTGGTCAGCACAGGAGTAGAAAACATCATGGTTACAATGGAGCTGAACAGAAAGCTCAAACCTGGATAGGGATTTCAAATGAAAAAAAAATCTTTGAGTAGGACTATATTGTCTTTTGATGACTTTATTAGAATAATGTTTGTCTGCTAATGGGTAAGAATTATTTAGAAAGTATGAATGTGTGAGTTTCATAATGTAAGATCATAATGTACATTTCGGCAGCACTGCTTTTTAACTTATTTTTATTCTTATGCTGTTTTATGACTTTAAATGATGTTCTTTTTTGTCTGTTGATTGTGTAAGGATCTCATTTTTTACAGGAAAAACGTATTCTAATGTTGTCAGGTATCTTAGAAGAATACAGCATTATAGGTAAATCTTTATCTGACATAATAAATATTATATTTCATGATACCATTTATATATGTAATAATGCTGGTACATCAGTAATCATTTCATACCATGTTACTTTCATGTTAAGACTGATAACCAGTGAATGACTGGACTGCAGATATGTGCACATTTTTGTTAAGTGATGGTTTGATATAATTAAATGAAGGCACAAAATGCATGTAATTCTTGTTTAGTAATGAATGTATTATTTTAATGATTTATGTAGGCAATTTATATTTGCTAACTGGGAATATGTATTGGGCAGAATGGAACTTATGTGGAAGTTTAGATACAAAAATGCATTATATAAAAACATGAATATAATACTCATATTTTAATAAAGAAACAGAAACTGTTTAAGAGGTAAGATGTATCAGAAAACACTTTACACATATAGACTATGAATAAATGAAGTACCACCTGGTAAGAATAATAATTAAAAATCACACATACTTGAGATGTTTTAGATATCATTCAGTTCACTGAAATTCTGAATATTGTCTATGCCATGACCATTTGCCGCACAGTGAGGGTTAGAATTAGATGCACAAGTATGAAAATAACATATTAGGTCATGCATATTGGGCAAAAACATACATTTTAATCTTCTGATTATCCAGACCACACAGAGGGAAGTAAAAACAATGAAAAAATACAAACAATAAATGCAAATAAAGTCAGCAAAAGGATTTAATTAAAATACACACAAAAGGAAACACATTTTTGTTAAACAATCCAATGTAGTATTTATAACTGCTGTCATTAAATATAATCTGGGGACAGTTAGTACAGCATTTGCTGGTAAACACAGAGAACATTTGCCAGAAGAAAACATTTGAAACAAGTGTCAGCTTACTTCAAGTGCTGGAATTATAATTACTGTCTGTAAGGCTGTATTGTGGTAAGGAGTCTGCTACAAATTTCCCAAGGCAGTAAATCCAAAACAATTTTCCATAAATAATAGCAATACATTCTAAATAAACATTACATGGAAGACTGCTCATAAAATATCATGTGCAGCAAACACGTCTCAGATCAAAGGTTTCCACAGTTCATTTATACCTTGAATTGTTGTTCTGTCAGGACTGATGGAGGCACCAAAACACTGAAATACGATGTGCCTGTGTAACAAAGGTTTAAAAATGTTATGCTGTGCTGTTTAAGTGTTAATTGTAACTGAAATAAAAGCAAATTCCCATCAGTACAGATATCTGCACTTATTTTAGTCAAAGACAGTGTTTGGCCATGTTATATGACTTTGTTATGGCAGGACTATTATTAGGTCCTTACACCATTATTGTCCTGATAAATTATCTCATGTTTTCACCAGATTTTAAAATCATTCCAGGAGACAACTATTAATTCCAGCTAACAAAGCTACCCTGCACATTCACACTTCATAACAACATCAGCCTGTGATTACAAGGTATATATTATTACTTATAAATGGGTGAGTTATGTATCTCACTAAAATGATGGTTAAATGAAATAAAATGCCTTATTTTGTATATGATAGATTGTTACCACTGCAAGCAGCACTTTCAGAATTGAATTAGCTAATGTACTCTTTTAAATTACCATATCTTCTGCTCTGCCTCCAACTATGGATTTCCAACACCCAGTGTTGAAATGTTTGTCTTCTCTCTCATTTACCATATCTGTTCCAAACTAGACAGGGTCATTATGCTGATCCCATTGCTGAGACATTTCTGAGGCTTTGATATGGTTAATTACTGCGTATTGCTCTGATGTCTCCAACAATTTAACATTTTTAATAATACCAAGAAAAAGCTTTGCTAGTTCAGTCAAGTACCCCCTCCCACCCTGTTACACTTGGAGTACCCCACCCCATTTTTTTACTACACTTGTGAACATGTCTACAGCGTGTCATTCTGCCATCAAAGCACCAGTGGCATTGTCCTATACCCATCTTCGGGATCCTTTCATAAAACGTCATACTGTATATAAAAAGTCTTCACAAACACTGAAACATGGATTGAAAACTCTGTTTTCTATATCAGTATAGAAACAATAAGGCTATGTCTTTTTTTCTTTGTTGTTTGTTTGTTTTTGTTAAAGTGGCTACATGACTTTTCAACAATGATCAGAATCATGAGGCACAGACAAGTGATAGATGTTCAAGAATCATGATATAGTGAGATGGATGTAAATGCAAGTTATCATATAAATAATTACTACCTGTAAACAGCCTACTGAATGACACCCCGGGACTACAGGGCACATAAAAAGGACAATACTCCTTTAGAAACACTCACTACCTTTAAATAAAATTGGTCACCTGTGACAAACCCTTATTTTCAATCACCTAATTTCTAAAACAACCAGTGCATCACAAGTTAGGAATGATGTACAGGGCATGACAACTTGCGACTTCACAAACTTGACAAGTAGTGGCAAGATACCCCACTCTTCTTAATTTATGGTACTGTCCAACCATTATCACAAACCTCAGCTTATCTTTATCAGCGATACTCCAATAAGCATATCACCAGGTTACTAGGCATGCACCCAACCTCCCATTAAAAAAACACACTTTTTTTCATCATCATCATTATCATCAACACCATTTTTCCAGGTTTTCTACATGGGTTCATGGTGTTGTCAACTGTCACCACCTCTTAATTTGGCCATCCTTGACTCTCAAAGGACTTTAATCTTGACAACTATGTATCTATTCTACTCTTCTTTTGAAGACTCTTCATTTATTTTATGCTTTCTAGTCTGTATTTTTTTTTTTCACAGTACCGAGGCAGTCCTTATCAGGTCATGAAATTGCTCTTCATGGCAAGAAATCCTGGATTTTGCACTGTTCTTGGTCCTGTTGAGCTCTTTTCTGCCCTTCAGTCTGTGGTTTATCATGCTCTTCTTTATCACTTACTAATATGTAAAACAGCAGAGGAACAGGTTCTGTTACGGTTTTGCTCCTACTAGACGAGCACATCTCAAAAATGATTCTGAAGAATTTGTTCTGTTCTATAAAGCTCTATAATGATCTATATTAAGGGTATTAGCATTTATAATCTTCATGCTCCCATTTCTGCAAGCCATCCATGGACATTATATGAATTTTCACAATTATGCTAATGGCACTTAGCTCTGCCTCTCATTTAACTCTTTTTCTTGATCTTTTATTGATGCAGTGGAAGCTTGTCTAGCTGATGTCCTGAAATAAACTGCTAAAATCTGATTAAATTTAAATCCATCCAAGAATGAGTTTTAATCACTCAGTCTATAAGTTGTAATTTAATTAATTCACATCAATCCTACAGTCGAATTAATGCGCATCATTCCTACAGTCTAACTTGAAGGGATGTTCTTTCTTTTTTAAGGTGTATTGGATATTTTACCATGAACTCTCTCCTTGATTCCAAGTATCAGTTGTAATTAGTTCCTCTTTCTTCATTTAAGGAATGTCTTCGGGACTGCGATCTTCCTCACAATATAAACCGTGCTGCTGTTGTCATTTTCATGCCTCATCACGATTTGACTACTGTAAGTCATTATGTGTTGGATGTTATGCTGTGAAGTGCACTGATTTCAGTTGGTGGCGAACACTGCTATCGTATTATTAATTGAAACTCTATGTTCTTCTTATATTTCACCTATTCATCAGTCTTTGCATTGGCTGCCACTTGGGTTTCATGTTATATCTGAATATTTATTTGAACATATAAAGTAGTACATGATGAGTCTACTGATCCAAAAAAAATATTGAAACCCTATTTTACCACTAGATTTCTTCATAGATTTATGCTGTTTGGATTTAACTGACTTTACTAGACTCAAAATCAGTTTCAGTCGTAGCCCTTAAACTTAGGAACAGCCTACCCAAGTGCCTAAGAAATTGTGCAGCTGAATCTACCTTACATTTTCAACTGAAATCATACTTGTTTAAAAGTTTTTATGATGTTATGCTTATTTTACTAGTTCTTTACTATTGACAATGAAAGATTATTTTATTTTATCTTTCATGTACATTATTTATGTTGTTGTTTTAATAGTTGGATGTTTTACTTATTGATTTACACTTTAAGATTTTTTGGAATGTACCTTATAAATAAATACTAAGTGATTTTCCAAAGATAAACACATATATTACTTCATTTTCCTAAACACTTTACTCTACTTTTCTGCCAAGGGGAGTCATATACACAAAATATATCCCTCAAAGTTTGTTGTTCTGACTTAACATTACCTCCCTTGTAAAAATGCATGGCTACTAATCAGTTACAAAAACATTGCACTGTAGAATATTAATCACACATAGTGAAATCCTGCTAACATTGACTTTAAGCAAACAACAAAAACATTTTTTTCAGTGGGGGGATGTCCTCCTCTACCCCTGCTTGTCTATATACACTAACTTTGAGACTGGTCAGTTTTGGGGATATGGGAAAAACACATCTACCGCCAAAGTTTCTTTATCTGAAAAGCAGGTCAGCACAACTATGTAGCAGTAGTGACTTTGTCTAAATGGTATGTTTTTTTAGAGCGTCAGTGTCACTGGACTCATTCAAACTCTGTGCTGCCTCATAGCTGACCTATTCTTTCAAAGGTAGGATCTTATTGAAAATTCACTGTTGATCCTAGCCACCTAAAAATCCTTTCAACATCATAATGCAAATATGACAATTCCTCTCAGTTCGGCTTTAAATAGCACAGTCACCTACATAAGTGCACAAGAGGTTAATAATGTTCCACCACACATAAAACCTGTCCCACAATGACCAGTTACTTGGCCATTCTAAACATTTCATTACTACTATTGGCCATGCCTCTGCTACCCCATAATGTTAGCTTCCATCAGCTTAACACCTTTTTTGAAATGATCCCTTGAAAAACATCTTCTGTATTTTAAGCAGAGTGCCAGCTGAAACTTTTGCTTCTTAAACTGCATATGTGCTTCTCACTGAAGACCAGCAGATAACTCATATTCCCTTTCAAAATCATGCATTCAGAAGTCCGATTGTAAAGCTGCATGATACATTACCAGAGATGCACTTCAGTTTCATGAATCCTGCTTTAATTCTCATAACCTGCTTGATATTCCCTTAAGATTTTATATTGTGCACCACCACCATAATTCTGCCAAAACAGTATACAGAACCATACTTCTGCTGTACCTCTCTTTTAAGGAGCTCATTATTAACTTCAGTACTCCTACTATCTACTCAATTGATCATAGAATTTCCCACCATCACTCTAATAAAGAAATGGTATGAAAACTCTGTCACTACCCTGTCCCAAGCTGTGCCTATTACCCTGTTCCAATACATACCATCTGTCCTAGTAGTTGCCACATTTCAAGGATAGTTATTTTCCTGCCTGCTAATATGTTTTAATCCAGAATGTGGAATACATTTTTCAGAACAAATCTACCCATGTGCCTTGGTTTCATCCACTAACCAGAAAGTTCAAATTGAAGTTCCCTCACCAATGAAAAGGAAACAAAACTAATACAAAAGACTGTACTAAATTAAAAAATATTTTGAGTACTAACCGTATAAAATGATGCATAACATTATCTATCTATGCATATAATCTCTAAAGAGAAAATCCAGTACTGAAAATCTGCTTGACAGTAAAACTATCACATTACCAACTGTAACTTCTGAAATCAGCTTAAGTACTGCATAAAATGTATAATGACCCCTGTGTATTTCTGTTTTACAAGTGACTGCATGCAGGCACCACTACAGAGTAAGTCACCATTGTCCAACAACGTCAGAAAGAAATCTGATATTTTGTAAAATAGCCACATCATTTTTTGAGTCTTGAACCACTTCAAATCCGTTGTCCTCCAAACCTTCTTCCTTATTAGTTTCACATTAACAGCAATCAGTAGAGTCCAAATTAGAAAGAACTTCTAACGGTTCATACCTTCCTTGTTTCTTATCTTGTTCTTCTTACAGTTCCACTAGAAAGGATCAATGGTAAAACTGTTAGCTGTAAATCAATAGATCCTGATTTACTGAATCTCCACCTTTCCAAATCATCAAAGTGTACAGCACATAAATCTTTTTTTTTTTGGGGGGGGGGTACAAAAGTGTTCTATGGAATTGCATGGTACACAGTCCCTTTTGGACTCAGACATTCCCAAAAAACTTTAACATAGCCCCCATGCACAGCATCATAAGGAATACTTCTTATTTAAAGATCTCAGTGCCTTCATCAGTCCCAAAATTAATTTTAAAGCCAATGCTTCAGTGGGCATATCTAAAGCTCTAAAAGAAAGTGGCCACGTTTTCAGAAATTTTCCATCTAGATTTTCTGCTTTACTTAAAGAATTATTGTAACTTCTGTAATGCCAATTACTGGGTAAAATTTCGTGTTTTACTTCTATTTCATGTGTAAAACACAAAATTTGACCCAGTAAAATTTTGTGTTTTACTTCTATTTCACGTGTAATGCCACGGTTGTATAGCGGTAGCGTTGTTACCTCACAGCAAGAGGTTCTCCCATTTGATTCGCGGCTTGGCTTGGGACTGCCTTCTGTGTGGAGTCTGCATGTCCTCCCCGCAGTTGGGTAGCGTTCGAAAGACATGTGTGCGTAAATGGGCATTCCTTCTTTGAATGTTGAGCGTCGAGCTGGCACCTCAGCATTTTGTAAAAATCTACTGCCAATCATTAGCGGACCGGAGTTCCACTGTGGCGACCCCTTACTGGGAAAAAGCCGAAAGACAAACAACAACTTCTATTTCATGTGTGGAAATCTCCTTAAGGTAGTACAAAGAAATGTTATTAGACACCTATGTGATTTTCGAGATCTTAACTGTTCTGACACACTTCAACACTTGGGCTTATTTTCTATTCACTACCACTTTATAAGGGGCATATTGCATTTAGCATTCAAAGCTTTTCACAATTAGGAGTTAGGAATCTTGCTGTTTTTGGAGTTAACCATTCTGAAAGATTGTTATGAGATATAGTAAACTTTGTTAGCTCCTTGGTTCTTGTAAAACTGTAAGATGTTTCAAATTAGCTTCTTATAACATTACTCATTTATGGAATAAACTGATTATTTACATGCATAATTCCAACTCTATGAACACGTTTTAGATGTTGCTACATTCTTGGATTGGCCATTTGGTATACTCTACAAATAAGGCCTCTGTGTTCTAACATGGCCTCTGGCCTGAACACAGGTATGCCTTGGGCTATGAACTATAAACTAAGCAGTTTAACTGTAGAAATGAATTAAAACTTTAGCGTCTTTAAGGCTTATGGGCAAGGGACTCAAAACATCCATAAAAAAACTTGTACCTGTCTTGCAACTTCCTGGAATTCGGGTCCCTAAACTGAAGCATATTTTTACAGCTCCCCATGACTGGAACAGCTAGGCCTTGGTACAGTCAGTGTAGACTCCTGGACATTCTCGGGTTGGCCATTTGGTAAATTCTACAAATAAGGACTATGAACTATAAACTAAGCAGTTTAACTGTAGAGCTGAATTAAAACTTTAGTGTCTTTAAGGCTTATGGGCAAGGGACTCAAAACATCCATCAAAAAACTTGTACCTGTCTTGCAACTTTCTGGAATTCAGGTCCCTAAACTGAAGCATATTTTTACAGCTCCCCATGACTGGAACAGCTAAGCCTTGGTACAGTCAGTGTAGACTCCTGCTGCCACTATATTCTTACACTGATAATGGTTCAAATGACAGTGGCACCTGTCTAGGTATCTGCTAACATCATATATTGTCTTCACTACAGAAACACTTTCCCAGTCATGTACTAACCTCAATGCAACATTTGAAAATCTGTCTCCCCAACAGTTTTCAGTGTCACCTCCACCGCTTCTACATTCCATTTCATAATATCAGATGAAAGTGATTTCTTCTTCAACAATGCAGTCATCTAGAACATCCACAAAATGTTAAAGAGTCCGAATTAGTTGGTAGGCCAGTCTGGGTAAAAAGAATAACTACTCTAGGCATGGACTGTACATCCATAGTGCTTACTCAGTAACTATTAAAATCTCAGGACTCGCATTTCTGAGTCCCAAAATCTGGACACTGAATGGCCAAAAATCTGAGCTTGCATATACTAAGTCAAAGATTGCCATTTCCTCAGACTATTCCCTCCTGCAAGGCATGGTAATCTGGAAGATGTCTTACCCCCATGCAAAAAAAAGAAATTTAAAACAGAAGAGCGTGTTTGATATTCACTCTTCCACTCTATGTTCAATCTTTTTTTAAGTCTATCTCAGGACTTGGCAGTACAAACATTGAGATTTCAATAGAGAACTGTTTAACCTCTTCTCCTCCACCTTGCCACTTTCCTCCTTTTATTTCCTCTGAGTGACCTCCCAAACCTCTTGTATCAGAGGCACATGGGATATATGCAAATGACCCTTATAAACATCAGGTGTTTCAGCTAATTCATAATGGTCATTTGCATATATCCCATGTGTCTCTGATACAAGAGGTTTGGGAGGTCACTCAGTGGAAGTTCTAGCTTTGCTGGAGTTTTCATTTTGTTTTTACTGATTGGTTTTTCAGTGACCTTCTCACTTATTGTTTTAACTCCTTTTACTTCCAGGAAATAGAAGAATAGGGGCAATTTGCTAGGTGCCATGGCTAACTTTCCCTAGCAGTATAAATACTTTCTTCAGTCTTCCTTGAAAATAAGCTATAAGCTTAGTGGAGCTAACCAGGTAAACAAAAGTAAGTAAATAATAATAATAATAATAATTCGCTGGTGCTTGCAGACATTGCTAAAGTTACAAAAACTATTAAAATTATACTTTTGAGTGTATGATTCACTCCATAGATTTATTCTATTTTTTCTTCTTCTAACAGTTGTTTTACTCTTCCATAACTACTCTGATAATCCTTAACTCATTCAGATGTGACATTTTACACCATAGACTATAACCCATGTACTGTGGAAATAAAACTTCACAACTTTTGTTTTTATTTGAACAATGCATGAAGCATTCAGAAAATGAACACCATGGGCTAGACGGTGCTAAAGGACAAATCAGAATTATCCCCCTTAATAATAAGCCTAAAATAAGATTGTGTTGGATTCAAGCCATTATTAACCATTAATAGCAAAAAAAGAAAATCTACACTAACCATCTAGACTTCACAGATGCATATTAATGTTGGCAGAGCAATAAAAACAGTTGGCCCCAGCATCAAAAGATTGAATATAGTCCAAACTTGTCTGTATTGAGTTTATCTGCTTGTTGTTATCTTCTCCCTGTCAGTGATTTTATAAAACTATGCAAAATTCTACTGTTAATGCTGTAAGATGTTTTGCAACATTTGGCTTTGCAGGTTTGCATGTATGGTGAGTTGAGACTAAAAGTTACTTACATAATAGGTGCTTCTTTCCAAAACAAATCTTCTTTGTGTATTTGTTAGCATGGTATCTAACTATGGAAAGTGAGCCAAAGTCAGCATTCATACTAGTGTGTTAGAACTGGTTCTTCTATAGCCGTTCTGTACATCTGCATAGCCAAAAAGAACAAAAGAAAAAAGAAACTTAACTGAAATATAAATGTATACATATACATCCTGGAAAGAAATGAATACCAAAAGTTTGCTTTCAAGTTACAACTTACCTTGCAGATTTCAGATTTCCTATGAAGAAGGAAACTTAAAGAGGCCTTGCTAAGGGGCAGTGCCTCTTTAAAAGTTCATATTTACACAGAATTTGAAGGTCATAAAGGCTGTTGAGTTAAAATGGGTTTAAATAATCTGTCAGTAAAATACTCCAGCTAAAACTGGCAAAATGCCTAAATAATTTCAAATGACTCCTTCTTCTGGTTTTGTTTTGTGGAGACCAACTAGTTTTTACTTCACTGGCTGGAACTAACATGATACAGTTGCAGTCTGTGCTCTCCCAGTCACATCTGGATGACGATATTTTTAGTATGCTTTAATACGCAATGTATTGTGACAAACCAAAATGCTGCCAGTCCAGCTATCTGGAATTTTGTAAATAATTATATGTCACCTGAAAATGTTAATATGATTTATATAGAAATGTGACAAAAGGAAATACTGCCAGCCCAGCTATCTGGAATTTTGTAAATAATTGTATGCCATTTGTGAATATTAATATGATCCATAGGCTTATCTTACAAATGTAAGACAACTATATGTTACATGTTTATTAGACTACTGGTGCTGAAGTGCGTGTTGAACTGTATGTTATGTACTGAGCTTCAAGAATGTAACAACAGTGTACACTGCTGGAAAAAAGCAGAAATGTGTATATGGACTATGTGCCTGCGCAAATGTCTGTTTTCATGGTAGAAGTTGGAACATACAGAGTTAACTTGCAAACCCTCAAGAAAATAAGTTGAAAAGTAAAGTGTTTTATGATTATGTTTCAGTGCAGCAAGGAGACATGATGTCTAGAGCTAAAAGTTTCTTTCTATTGTCTTGAAACATAAATAATTACTAGGTTTTAAATTTAAAAGTGTTAATTGTTTTACAACTTCCAGTTCTAGGCAAAGTTCTGAGAGATATGTACTTCTCATATAGAAATGTTAAAAATTATGTTAGTTTCTGTTAGCAGGGGAACTGAAGGCAGGTGACAAAGAGTGATGTCATCTTGTCTAACCCAGCAGTAATGTGTATTATTAATTTAAGAACTATCTCAGAGAGTGAGTCTGTGCAGTTTGTATTTGTCTTTGGACATGAAAACATCCTCTCATCAGCACTTGCATTGCTAATAGTAAGTAGCTAGATTACAGTGATTTCTTTTAGATATAGATAGAAATATAGTAAAGATTAGTTCTGTATTTATTTGAAACTGTCCTGCAATGTTGTTTCAAGATATTTCCTGTGATTCTGAACTCTGTAGTTACTGTATTGATTGAGTATTGTCTTGTTCTCTTATTATTTATTATTAAATATATTTAAACATTTTAATTGTGGCTGGTTTGTTTAGAGATATTTAAGCTCTTAGAGTACTTGTATATGTATCCAGTGACACTGTATAGGCCACTCCTAGATAGCCTTGGTCTTGGTCACACTTAACATTTGGATAGTAGTAACATTACACAGTAAGATTGGTCACCCTTTGGTAAGGGCTTTATAGTAGCTGATAAATAAGGGTGGCTGGTGGCAGCTGGCACTACCTTATAGTCCGGACAGAAAGGGACATAACTAGTAAACGTGTGTCAGCCTTTCCCAGGTGTGTGTGTGTGTGTGTGTTTCTGTATCAATCAAATCTCAAAGTCTGTGTGTGTATGTGTGTGTGTGTGTGTGTGTGTGTGTGTGTGTGTGTGTGTGTGTGTGTGTGTGTGGGCAGGGACATGAAGAACTGGTTGGACAGACAGGGTGCTAGAGGTCTTAGCTTGGTCACTCAGCTGAGATCTTAACCCTATAGCTGATCCAGTGGTTAGTCTTATTGGGGATCTGGAGAAAGAGGGAGAAACCAGCCCCAGACTGATTGTGATCTCTGTATTCTCTTAAGGGAAATTGTACTTTACTGTGTGTACATGTCATCCTCCCAATGTGCACGTCCCTCACTTGTGCTAGTGGTGAGGATTGAGGCTCCTTGATTACTGGGCCAGTGCAGGAACGTCACATGTATTTAAAACATAAGACTAGGAATGAGAAGGAACTCTAAAATGTATAGTATACTAAAGAACTTCCCACATCACTTTTGTGAAATAAATTACCGTAAGCATTAATAAATTCAATGTTTGGAAAGGCTATGGAAATGCTGTAACAAGAAAAATGTAAAATGAAAATATTTAAGCAAGAAAGATTGGTGACTATTTATTTGGTGCGATAATGGATGTGCTGAATTTATGTGTGGCTGTGAGTCACAATCTTAGCACTGTGGTTGTTAGAGGGTAATACCTTTTACATGAAACGTGTATTAAACATATTTCTATAATTCTGTATTGTAGTTATTATTATCTCATACCTCATTAATCAGGATACTGAAAATCTCTTAACACAGTTCAGCATGCAATTCAGTGCATGATGTGGTTATTGGTGCTGAAGGTTGTGGGTTCAATTCCACCAGGGCCTGAATATTATTGTATCTTTCATTCTGAAAGTTTGTGACACACGCCATTAGTGAGGATTTCACTAGTCTTCTTTCAAACTAACACAGAATGCAAAACTCAGTACATTTTAGGTTGCAGGTGATAAAAGTTTTGGGGTTCAAGACAAGTTCAAGAGGTATTGGTTATTGGCACATCATTGTTACAATGATGTAGTTGTTTTATGACCTTTGCATTATAGTTTGGCAGTTGTCAGAAAGGATTAATGCTGTAAACTATTAACAAACAGGAATTGATTCATCTAGTCTTCATTTGCCTACTGTATGAACTTGAGTAAGTCACTTAACCAGACAGTGTTTTGAGGAAATTAAGAATATGGGCTAGGCTCATTAATTGTGTCCTGGACTGCATGCCTTGTAACTATGAACCCTGGCCCCTCATCAATATGGCTTTATCAAAGGAAGGTCCTGGCTCATTATGTTCTTTAAAAAAGCAAGCGAAGCAGTGTAAGTTTATGTAGTCAATACATCATTTATGGACCTGGGCAAGGCCTTTCATAGTATTCCCCATGCAGGCATCACTAACAGACTTATTAACTTAATTATAAATCCTTATTTTATGAGGTGGAAAAGTGGTCCTATGACAGAGGCCATGTGGTTAAAGTCACACGTGTCAAGTCCGAAAGCAAAAAAGTTGCTAGTGGTATGCAGCAGGGCTCAATGTGTTGGACCTTTTCTTATTTGGCATCTGTTTCTCAGATCTTCAGGCCAAAATGCCTGGCCTATGATTATCTAAGTTTGAACATGGTCGTAAACTGGGGTTTGTTATTCAAACTTCCTCTGACTCACAATTACTCCATCACAAGTTAAACCATGCTGACAACTGGTGGAAAGATAATGGTCTCAAATAAATGTGAAAACAATCTAGCAAGTTCATTTGCGTAAACAAAATGCTTTCACATACCGTATAGGTGACACACATCTCCAATCAGGCACTGTTGTAAGGAATGTATATACTCTTATTGTTTAACCATCATTTTCTTTCTTCTTTTCAATATGGTGTTCATACTGAATAGTATGTGAGTGTACAAATGCAATAATAATTCACTATCTGGGCTCAGAACAGGTCTTCTGTTTCTGTCAATCATCTATCCATCCATTCATTTTCTGAAAAAAAAAACACTTTATCTCTTCTAGGGTGGCAAGGATACCAGAGCCTAGCCTGGCAGCCAAAGTGCATAAGATATTGAAATCTTTTCTGCACAGGTCACTGATCACTCCAACACAGCATGTACAATTAAATGTCTTTGCATGTATTAGCAGAGTTGCTTTCATGAGTGCTGTCTTACAGTAGAACTACAGATTGAGTAGGTGGTACCTACCAAGTACCAATCTCTTGGTCTCCAAGAAAGTTGGATACACTGAATAGTGGTTTGGTGCATCTCATATAGTCACAGTGAAGGGAATTTCCCAGTCATTGGTGGAAACTACATCTGTACAGCACCTAGCCAGATGTTTGCATGCATCACTAAATCTGCTTAGGGCTTGTCCTGCAGGGCAACTTCAGACTGGGAGAGTGACTACTCCCAATCAGGAGATTAGGTTCCAGGGCCCATGCTGCTTGTAGAACAAAGAGGTACTATATGCAGCTGGTGCTTATTAATTTCCTGTACAAGTTTTGCCTCCTGTTCCTCCATCCCCTGTTCTGAGAGACAGTTTCCATTGTCAGGACATAGCTCATTGTAAACCACTCACTTCCTGCATGCCACTTCACCTGACCATCACCATTCACCTTTAAGGTTGGTAGTCTGCACATGGCTCCACACAACTTTTGGGGGGGGGGGTGAGTTCAGCTGGCCAGCATGGGTCACCCACTCCCTAGGTGATCATTGGTAAGAACAGTCCCACACCTTACTCCAGAGATGGGTTTCTATATGTATTTCTGAGTGAGTTTCTCTGATTCTTTGTTCAAACCATCATGGAGGTCCTTTTTTATGTCTCATTCTTTGTTTGGTCCAACTTATTAGACTGATTTTCCAAGGATGGTGCTATGATGATCACAAAACGCAAAAGTAACACAGTTCTTAATATCACCGAGCACAAAAATCCTCGTAACAAAATAAAGCCATGTTCTCACAAGAGGCAACAACCTAAAACATTATGTGGCAAAATAATATAACCTACAGCTACAATATTACAAAAAATGAATAACTAATATCAGTCAAATGAAAACAGAATTTTTGGGGTTTACTGATTTTGTCAGAATACCCGCGGTGGTGGTGCTGCGGTAGCGTTGTCGCCTCATAGTAAGACGCTATCCGGTTCGATTCTCAGCTAGAGCGTCTTCTGTGTGGAGGCATGCATGAATGGGCGTACCTTCGTTGAAGGTTGTGCATCAGGGCTGGTACCTCAGCACGTAAAAATCAACTGCCAATCATTAGCAGACCAGAGTTCCACTGTGGCGACCCCTAACCGGGAAAAGCCGAAAGACACAACAACAACAACTGATTTTGTCAGAATAATTCAGTGGTAAAGTACTGAGATGCAAATGAACTATTTCTCTATAGTCTTTAGTTTGATTTCTATAGCTTCCAGTTGCATACCAACTCTGAAAAAGTTACTTAGTTGCACCAAAGGTCATAGATGCCTTCTTTTAACAGGCAGGTATGTTAAGTAGAGTCTTTCATGATTATCAAACATTAAAATGTAAATGAAAAGTATGCAATAAAGCCCCTCGACTTCAGTAATTGCCTCTCATGTACCTTAGCCCTGAAGGAGATAATATATGTTGGGCATGACACAGTACATGCTTACTTCGAGAAATGTACGAAGAACTATAAACATGTTTATATATTTGGTGAAATTAAATGCTTCTCCTGGGAGACTATTAAAGGATTGAAGTTATTTATTTCTCTGGGGACATCCTATATTAGCAGCCCCTATACCCAAGGTTGACTAAGAAGGATAATAAACCACTCTACTGCTGTTCACCCAACAAACCTGCCTTTCTAGAATCTGTTTCCCTTACAACTGATTTCTAGTCAGACTGAAAAGTAGCACAAAAGTTGGCCTGGTTCAGAAAGTTTCATAAATCTACCTTTTTTGAGACTGGGTAAGAGCAAATGGTTTTATCAGATATCATAGCTAACAGAACACACAGACTCAGTAAAATACTGGATGTGGATCATCTAATTGTGTTGTCTTCCTGTGAGCCATTCCCCTATGAACCCACTGAAGTGAATAAACTCACAGCAATGTATTTGTACCAGAAATATGAGTCCTGCATACCCCACATGTAGATATCTTTGCTCCTGCACTCCCTAAACTACAGTAACTAATTCTGATATCACAAAACATTCTAGCAAGTAAGCAATTTAGCTGAATTGTATTTATTCATTTGATAAGTACGTGAGTGAGCTAGTCCTTCTCGGACTCTTTGCAGCCACAACCCAAGACACAATTACAATGAAGAATGCCATACAGCCACAATCATGTGTTGACTAAGTGAGCCAATAGTAAAATTGTTATGTGTGGCACTTATCTTTTGGAAACAAAATATTGCCTTTCTCATTTGCACGATGGTCACACCAGGGAATGCACTGTGTCATATACTTAGAGATATGTGATGCTGTAGCCCTTTTCTTTTTGTTTCAGATTTTTGTCCCATTTCAACCATTTTACTTTTGATGACACACCCAAATGACCTAACATAATTTGTGGTAATAAGATGGATGAATAGGTAAAGGTATTGTTTTTAAGTATGAAAAATGTGAATGATAAAGTATGCAGTTTAAAGGCACCATTATTTTTAGAGGACAATGCACAGTGTGTTATCATAGTAACATGATCTGATAAAGCTAATGGTATACTCCAGGCAATTAGATACAGAAACTATGGCAGAGGAAAAGAAAGTAATTGTATGTATGCTAAAGAACACCTTCATTTGTATAGTATACCAGTGATGAGTAGTTCAGAAATCTTACATGTAAAAATACAGAGATAAAAACGTCCTGGACTGCAGTCAGGTCCATTTCTCATGTCTGCTCACAAGATATCTACTGTTCTGGATATCCTTGTTGTAAGGAGTTTCACATATCTAAATAGTGATTGTTAAATAGGTCTCGCAAATAACACATATGAGCAAACTTTCTTACATGTTATTAATAGTAATAGTCTGAATGCAACTGTCACAATACTGGCTAGAGGATTTAATCTTCTTCACTTAATCTATTTGCTATAACATGTCTGTTCCTATTCCATGCAGTGCTGACTCAGACTCCCCAAAGAGCTTTTTTGCTTAAAATCACAATTAATCCTACCAACATTTAAAATAACTTGACATTTTGGAACTTTACAAAACAGAATTAATTACGTATCTGTACTGCACTGTTAAAGATAAAATGGAAAATGCTATTTAAAGACATAGCTAAAAATAGAAAGAACAGGCATATTCTAGAATACATTAAATGGTGGCCATATTACCAAATATGTTTCATTAGGTAATATGCATGATATATGGAAGACTTGACAAAAATGAGAGAAGACCAAAAGAAAACACAAGCAAAATCTAAGAGATATCCAAGACAGGAGATATGTGTATATAAATATATGTACATATATATATATATATATATATATATATTTATATATATATATATATATATATATATATATATATATATATATATATATATATATATATATATATCTATATATATATATATATATATATATGTGTGTGTGTGTGTGTGTGTGTGTGTGTGTTTACCTTCATAAACTCGAATCACAGTGGTTCGAGTGCTCATATGAGCAACTCAAAACCACGAAAGTGAAAACGTCGACAGTCCTTAATGTTCGAAAAACAGCAAATCAAAAAGCAGATTCACTGTCTTTCGAACATTAATCGAACAAAAAAAAAATGCAGTGTAAAGCAGGGGGGTAAGCCCCCCTGCACCCCCTAACCCCCCTACTTTATTATTCTAACTCCGAGATCGCACTACAGTGGGGAAAGGAACCATTTCCCAATCCCTACTATAGTGCAATCTGCCCCACAATGTCGAATGTGCAATGAACGAATTTCACTGTGCATTCGCTCATTGCACATTCAAACCTTTTTTCTTTCGGCGTTTGCAAAATTTGCAAACAGCCTTTCAAACACTTGCTGTTTGCCCGACTGTGTATCACCTTTATAAAGATAAACCTATATATATATATATATATATATATATATATATATAGGTCTACTTCAGTAGACGGAAATTGCTCTTAATCAAAACTTACTTTACCCCGATGACATCACAGAACTTTGAATAATCCAAAGCTTCATTTTACATCATTTTTTACAGGGAATGGAGGCACTTGGCCAGCATGGTGAAATTTTCCCTTTTCCCCACTGTAGTGCAATCCAGGAGTTAGTATATTTAGTTGGGGAGGTGTAAGGGTAACATACTGCATTGTGTTTCTATGTTGAATGTTGGCCAAGTGCATCCATTCCCTGTAAAACAAATGTGGTAAAGTGAAGCTTTGGTTTATTCAAAGTTCAGTGATGTCGTCTCAGTAAAGTAAGTTTCGATTAAGTGTAATTTCAGTCTAGAATGAAAACAAGTACATAAGACAAATGAAAGAAAACCAAAGGGAAAGTGAAAACTTTGGAGCTAAAAATGACCAACAGCTTTTATTGAAATAAATCGAACGCTTTCATCCTTGGTACAACGGACTTCATTAGAATAAAAAACAGCTCATGGCAATGATATTTATACATCACCTAAATTGATTAATTAATTTAATTTATTTCAGTAAAAGCTGTTGGTGATTTTTAGCTCTGAAGTCTTCACTTCCCCTTGGTAATTTCAGTCTACTAAGTAGACCCATATATGTATATCAGATTAATCAATTAACCCGTTAATCTTGTTCAAGGTTGGGATTATGGGCATGGTGGCATAGTGATTAAGATATCTGCCTCACAACACTAGGGTCCAGTGTTCAGTCATGATCTCTAGTCATGTGTATAAAGTTTCCATGCAATCTCTTTATCTGTGTGAGTTTTCTGTTGTTACTCTAGTTTCCTCTTACCTTGTATAGCTATGATTGTTAACTGACTCCTCTAAAATGTGCACATGCATTTTCATTTATTTTATTTAGTCATCTGTCCTTTGGTAACCAGGAAAGTCTGACTGAGTCAATGGCCCATTTTCAGTGGAGGCCCAGTGATAAAAGCTCCACAACAGATTCAAAAACGTTTAAACAGTAGTTGATGAGTAATTGTATACAATGGGAGAAAAGCCTGGCAACAGATTAAATATTTTACAATGAGCTGGCAGAAAGGCTTCACGAAACACACATAAACACATTTTACAGTAGCTGATAAATGCATTACATACAAGGGGAGAAAATCCGCACAACAGATGAAACAGAAAATTAAGATACATTTATAGACTATTACTAGGATAAACTGTGATCAAGAATACAGTATGAATTGCAAGTAGCAAGACACTTTGCAGAAGTAGATAGTCTATGTCAAGAAAACTAATACATACGTTTTAAAAATATTGACTATATTTGCAATAATATATGGAGGTGAGAAATAGAGTATTCTGCTGCCAAAATAGACAGAGGAATTGACTGAGATAAGGAGGAGTAATGAGCAGGAGAGAAAATTAAGGACATGCAGAGAAACTTGGTTATCATTAGGAACATGAAAATGTCAAGTAAGAGCAAGAGAAAATAAACAGTAGTAAGTGTCACCTGAAGAGGTAGAACAGCATACATTAGTAATATGGGATCATTAAAGTCAGAGCCCCTTTTGCTCTTAGGCCATTAATACCTTATAAGATATGGAGATGTTAGTGAAGTAAGAGTGAGAAAGGCATAGTTACAATGAATTAATGATCTTGTAGCTGTTTTGGGGATTATGCAGGTACAGGTACAACATAGATATTTTTTTAGACTGATCCTAAAATTGGAAACATTGCTAGTATGTTCAAGAGATAAGGGGGCACAGTAGGGGTTTCTATATGTAATAAGTCTAGCAGGGTTTTGCTTTGTTCTGGATTGTATATTAATTTTTGGACTAGTAGTAGTTGGGTATAAGTGAGTTGCTTGGGTAATTCAAGCCAATCAAGCTGTTTTAGGGCTAAACAGTGATAAGTTCTGCTTGATGAGTTAATTGTAATTTTTTATGTTTTATTGTAGCCCTGGCTTAGATCATTTTGGATGGAAGATTGAAGGTTAAGCAGTACTGGGGAGCCACCTAATAAAGTGGGGAGTCGAAGCATACAGACTCAGTTAAGTGTTGTGGTTCTATAGAATATCCCTAATTTTTGGTGAGTTTTTTTTTGATAAACTATTGCACATGCAAATCAAATTTCATGTTATTATCAATTGTCATAGGATCATAGAAAATTAATAGGCTATTGGCCCTGAAGCCCTTAAAAGCCTGGCCAAGAATTTAGCCCATGTTCTGCCACATCAGCATTCCATGCCCCTGTCCAGCAGGGACACTGGTGGAATCCCAGGGATTTAATTTCTGTAACAGGGTCACCGGGTGCTGACTTGTAGGAGCATGGGCTAAATTCTTGGCTAGGCTTGTAAGGGCCTTAGGGCCAATAGTCTAGTAATTTTCTATGATCCTATGGCAATTGATAATAACATGAAATTTGACTTGCATGTGCAACAGTTTATCAAAAAAAACCAACAAAAATGAGTGATATTCTATAGAACAGCATGCCTAGTAGCTTTGTATGGGAGGTGACTTCTATAGTGGTGTTATCAAAAATTTTGTCTGAAGTGTGTAATGTCTTTTAGAAGGAATAATAGCAGCTTTTTTATTGAGTAGAAGCTTGCCCTTGCCCCTGTGGCCTGGGTTATGGCTGCAAAAGGGTCCATGATGACTGATTCACTTACCCAGGTAGCAAACAAATACATTAAAATTAAATTAAAGCCAGGCACAAGGCAAAGGAGTTAATCTTGATTGGGGCGATTCACCTAGAGCATTTCTTTGGGATAAAACTGGAGCACCCAGTTAAAACCTAAGTAGACATAGGAAGGCCATGCAGACTCTGCTCAAAAGCAGCCCAGCTAAGAATGATACTGGAGAACTAAGCACTGTGAGACAGAAACAATAACCACTGTGTTATCCATAATTTTCATAACAAAAAAAAAAAAATATATATATATATATATATATATATATATATATATATATGAGGGAACTGCAGTAAAATGCATTATGGATGTTTATACTACATTCTCCGTAAGTATATTGACTGCATCCATTTTTAAATGAAATCTCAGAGAGCTACATAACAAGAAGAACTTCAAGATAATAATGATTGATAATTTACCTTAGACAAGCTACATTTTGCTGGGTTATTACCCTAGCAGGGTCCCTATTTAAAATAGGTACCGACAAAATTTGAATGTATTTTAATGTGGAACGTATTAAATGGAAGGAGTACAATAACTTTTCATGAAAATGAGTTACAGTGTACCACAAAATGAGCCCCACTTACAATGGAGGTGAGAATCAGGAGACAGGGGAACTTTATAGGCAGCATTAATGTTCATTTCCTGCAGAATATCACAAGCTAGTTGTAACCAACAGCACAGTGGTCACTAGTTACTAGTGTAAATCAGGTGCCACAAAAATGTAGTGTAACACAAGACATTTCAAGGGCAGCACATTAAATCTGTTAGAAATGTCATTATTCAGTAAGTTCAGCCCTGTAAGGGCTTCTTCAGAATGAGGTCAATGTATTAAAATTGGAGGCATTAAACATTCAAACACATACTTTTGAAATCAGATAATGAAACTGCTTGATAAAATCACTTGGTAAACATAAATTAAAACCATAAGATTTATAAATAAAATGCATATAAAGTCATAGATGTAAGACTACTGAATGACCCCCAGTTTTAAACAGTAGCTTTTTGCTGAATTCAAGCTGTGTACTTCAGTAAACTATGGCCTGCCAGTATGACAACTACCAATGAGCTATTGTTCCTGTACCTTCCATGGACATTTTTATATATTCATTGTATGGCAAAGAAATTAAACAAACATTTACCTGCAGAAAACCTCCTAACTTGCCTGTCTAGGTGCAATCAGTGAAGGAATATTGTAAATGTCAGTGATATGTTCCATAATCCCCTCATGGAACTTCCACTGCTCTTGCCTATAATAAAAACTACCTCACCAACATATTGCCATGCAAACAACATTCATATTGTCAAAATAAGCAATAGTCATAGTGGTAGAATCAACATAAACTACCATGTGATTAATTCTTCTAGTAACAGTATGCAGATAATTGTCCTGTCTCCTAATGCAATTAGTATTAGCAGAATTTTTTATAACAAATGTGTTGGGCATATTCATCCTGGTATATCTGTGTATATTCCAAATTTCCTTGAAACATATTGAATAACCTAGCTTAGCACCTCAGTCAAGCTCCATTAATAGACACACACACACACACACACACACACACACACACAGACACACACACACACACACACACACACACACACACACACACACACACACACACACACACACACACACACACAAGCATAAACAAACAAAAAATAAATAAATAAAACAAGTCTTCTACATATCCTCTACTTTCGAAATGCATAACCATTCATTTAGTACTATCTTTAAAGGCCAACACAAAACCTGTCATTTAATTCACTGCTATACAAATTGAACAAAATGCAATTTCAAACAAAATGTTGTGAAAAACAATTTAAAAATCTAAAAAAAGCGTGTTTATACACTCTTGGGGTCTTCGTAATGACTGCAGATATTTTGGTGTGTTTTAGTAAAGCAATTATTATTAGGTTGTGATGGGAAATTAGCCCCAAATTACTGTTTTGTTTTTGTGAATGGGGCAAGCCCCATGCCCCATAGTTCCTGTATGGGAGCTGCATGCACACCCACATTCATTGCTATGTATTATAATCATTTCTAAATTTCCATTCTTCAGAGGAGATGCAATCACTTTCATTTTTTCGCATTACCTTTCTCCTTTCTACAGTGAATTTGTAATTGGGTAGCAGCTTCTTTTGAAACACTGCTCAAGCTTCTCTCAACTTGTGTTTCAGAATACATTATAACTCCATCTTGTTGCTACTTTAACCCAGAACTGACTACAATAACTAAAATTAATGATTTAATTGGTTTTATTTAGCTCTGCTGCAAAACAAATGAAAATAGATCATTTTGTTATTATGCATTAAATATGATATTTAAAAGCTGCAAGCAAATAAATATTTATTTTATTTGCCTATGTTTATTGAGAAAGTCTGACTGAGCATTGAACCCCTTTTCAGTAAAGGTCTGGGAAGAAAAGCTCCAGAGCTACACTAATACATGATACAGAGTCATAAAAACTGAAAATAAAATAATAAATAAAACAATCATAAAACAAACATGCAAATGAGTAAATTAACTCATTCTACCTCATTAAAATATGAAACATTGTATAACAGAAAATAAATCATGTCTAGCCATGGGTTATGCTGGATTTCCATATGCAGACTTCTGGGCCTGCCTGACATCTGGGATTGAAGAAAGCTATTCATTGCTTTTTTTACCTCTTTTTATTCCTGTTGCCATTCTGACTTAGAACTGGTTTTTGCTATAATACAAGCTGTGCGTAGTCTAATTGTATTACTTAAAGAGGATTCAGAAGGGAATGAACTAGATTCACAGCCATGAGACATGATGCACTGTTTTGTGTGGTTATCCATGGCAATAGGTTTTGCACGAAGAAAGAACTAATACATTGACTGACCTTACATTCTTAGTATAGCATGTAAAATATGTTGCTTGAAGTGCAGAGATTTCTTACAGCAGGTATGAGGTTCTGAAATACAATAATGAGAAAAACAGCCATGAATTATGCTCTTATTGGCTGTAAAGACTCAGGTTTCCAACCAATGCTGAGGCCTGAATCTAATTCTTGGAATTTATAAATGAAGAGAAAATTTGCTTAAATCATAGGTAGAAAAGTTTGCATACCATCAAAAGCTTCTACTGATAGTAATGAAATCCAGCTAAAACAAAGTGAATCATTTTCACAGAAAACTAAAATTAACATATTTGTAAACATTACCTTATATTGGAAATATATATTTTGATGTATTTATTCTTTTGACTGTAACAATCTAGAATCACTTTTCTGTGGTGGCTAAATTTGACAGAAGCTGCCTGGAATATCAAACACATAAATAGTGCTAATGTAAACTGCAAATTGCTCTGTTGGCTACTGAATAGCCATTTGATATTCCTGCTGTGATGTCAGCAACAGGGAAGCTGTATATCCTACTAACAGGATTTGTTTGCTAGGGCCAAACAAAATTCATCAGATATGGTCCCCTATCACACAATGAACAGGAAGCACATCAAAGTATTTCTGCATTCATTGTACATACACTGGGGGCCACCCATCCATACCAGTTTGATATTTCTTGGTGTTGACCATTGTATTTAACATACCTTTTGATAAGCAATGTAGCAAAAGTACTTTGGAGAAGCAGTAAATAAAGTAGCTTGTTTGGCACTTCTTTGCAAGGCCATCTGCATGGTTTTATGTCAGACAAACAGATGTGGAAAGAAAAACTGCGTTTTATGTCATTAAACAAGCAGATTAATTGCTTCACTCTGTCCTTTGGTCTTCCCTGCTATTGCAAACTGAATCCGGTGTTTGTGACTATACTTATCATTTAGCCATTTCTCTACTTCATTTTGTATTGTGTTCACTGCACCCACATATGATAAAGGTAATGTTATGCTTTTTCCAAAAACAGATGCTTTCATACAACCGTGTCCATTATTAGCCAGCACTTTAAAAGATGGAATTGTGGGTAAGTCTTTGCACATTAAGCGATTAAAATTAATCTCCATATAATTATCCAGTAAAACACATATATTGTTACATGTTGGTATTATTCACAAAAATAAGTACTTCTGTCCAGTTCTACTACTCTATCAGTTAAAGAAACAATGAAAGGATAGGACCCACTATCAAGTGTAGCTGCAGACTCCAGCTCTGTGTCACAGAGGGATAGAGCCCTAATTGTGTCTTAGGCAACTTGTAATCAATTAGTAGCCCTGGAAACCAAAAGGGCCATCCTGGGATGAGGGAGGTAGACAGGGTCTTGCTGTCTAGAAATCCTAACCAGTGGAAGATGTATATCATAGCAGGGAAACCACTAGTAACCACTAGTAACAGCTTTGTGGCTGGGAAAAATCATTACAACAAGCATCATCATAAGCTGAAACTGGTGCCATCACACTTAGGAGCATGCATATCCATGGCCAGCACTTCCAAATGCTTCAGTGAGTTAGCACATATAAGTACTTCTTTTTGGTTGCCTGGATCATGGTCTCATCTCTTTTCTGGGTTCAGCCCTGTCCTCGGGCCATATGCAGTATTTTTTTTTTATATAAGTCATTTTTGCCCCTGTGCCTGCAGTCATAAAACCACCAGTCAATTAGACAGTACACATTCATTCTTTTACTCCAGGAATTCCACCTGGAGCTGAGGCCAGCACTGTCGGAGGGTGGAGGGGGTCATTTAAGCAGCCATAAGGGTACCATGTGTTCTTTTAAAATGTCTTCTTGCCTTATCACCTAGGTGGGAGGTTGAGCAAACCACACTACTGTGGAGGCCTACAGTGCCCTTCCCTTATGAGTGTAGACTTCTCCACACACTCACTGTGTGGGATGGCACACATCAGTGGTTTGGAGAACCTAATGGCCCCCTGAAGGTTGCTTCTCTGCATTGCCATTTCTCCTGTTACAGATAATGGCAGCGTGTGACCCCCCCCCCCCCCAGGATGGGCCCATCCATCCTCCTTGTCATTATAATCAAGTGCCCGGGCTACATGCCACTAGCAGAACCAGAGTCACCTGGGCTATATTCAGGGCTTTATCCTGTTACATAATTGGTGCCGGCATTCAGGCCATATGTAGTATTGCATTGTAAAGTAAACTATTGGTGGGCAGTGGGGGATCCCCCATAAGACAAGTGGGGGAGTAGAGACTCAATATATACCAGAGAAATGAATGGGTTAACAGAGCAGCAGAGGAGGGCTGAGAGTTGGCAGGCATAGGGGTGAGAAATGGATCTAAAATTTTCTATCATATCTAGCATAGGTGTATCTCAGCCAGTTCATTGAAATACTGCTAATGTTATATCAGTTTTATTTTGTCAAGTAAGTGGACTTGATTCCAGAGGTCCCTTTTGTCCTAAACAAAGTTAAATATATCAAAACAGGTATAAGAGCATAAGTGTACATAGAAGAAAGTTACATAACTTTATTGATGATAAAAGCCATGTTTTTCTATTATATATACATTCCTTAGGTATGTAAAAGCAGTATAATACTAAGTCAGCGTCACTAGTACTGTGCTTTCCCATTGGTTAAGTGAAGCATAGTCATCAAAATAAGACTTAACCAATTAGATAGTCTTAAACTGGAGAAGACCTTTCATCCTCAACTACATTTGAACCCATGCAGACAGATGTGCTGTTCCCAGACTTGCAAACAATTAAAGCAGTATTTCACTAAAGTACTTCTGAAAAGCAATATTGGATGAAATCAACCATGGACAAATGTACCAGCATTTACTCAGCTCAGTCATCCAAGCAGGCCATCCCTTTAGGTTGTGAAATCCTACACCAATACAGCCCCACTCCTGGGGCATTCACCTCCTATATTAACCTCACTACTGGGGCATTCACCTCCTACATTAACTCCACTACTAGGGCATTCACTTCCCACAGTAACCACACTCCTGGACCATTCACCTCCTACATAAACTCCCCTCCTGGGGCATTCACCTGCTATCTTAGCCCCACTCCAGGGGCATTCACCTACTACATTGTAGACCAGCATGTTGTCTAGTACAAAATAACTGACACCACCTCATATGGACTGTTAGAACAAATATTAATATATGCTATTCAATATACTTTATGTGTGTGTGTGTGTGTGTGTGTGTGTGTATATATATATATATATATATATATATATATATATATATATATATATATATATATATAGGTTCATATCAGCGTTCCATCGACAGCCGGCAGATGGACTTCAATTAACCGACACGGCAAAACAACGAAAACCAACATAAACGAAACTCACTCAACCGACAAGTCTAAACTACATACTAGCACCAAACAACACATACCTGCAAGTACAATCACTACCACAAAAACACATACACAACTACATACATACTCGCGCTGCTACCTACGATATACACCTCAAACACTCCACACCACAACAACAATAATTAAAAAGCAAAACGGATCCCCACTCCAAACACCACACACACACAACACAAGCAAACCAAACTCCTACCAAAGCAACACTAAACCTGACATGCACACCTATTGACAACCCTGACCCAAACCCTAACCCTAAGGTCCGTCACTCTCGCACACTCACCTAACCCGAGCCCTAACCCTAACTCACTTAACCCACCCCTAACCCACAAGATATCACTACTACACACTTACCCGACCCGAGCCCTAACCCTAACTCACTTAACCCACCCCTAACCCGAGCCCTAACCCTAACTCATTTAACCCACCCCTAACCCACAAGATATCACTACTACACACTTACCTGACCCGAGCCCTAACCCTAACTCACTTAACCCACCCCATCCCCACAGACCGTGTACATCGCACACTTACCTTACTCTCACCCGAACGTCCGTCACTACTGCATACATACACATCCCTTACACATTTCGCTTACCTCCGCGTCGGTGTCGGTTGACTGACTTTCGTTGATTTCGGTTTTCGTTCCTTTGACATTCGGTTAACTCACGTTCGTTGGTTTCAGGTTTCGTTCCTTTCACATTTCGATTACTTGAAGTCCATCTGCCGGCTGTCGATGGAACGACGTGTCGTTTAACTCATAGGAACCCATACACATATATATATATATATATATATATATATATATATATATATATATATATATATATACATACACACACAGTTTGAATATATGGGAGCCAGTAAAAAATACTGAATGGTTGTTTTGAATTATTTAATCCAGAAATGAATCACACGTGATGCTATTCCATATTTCTTTTTGGATCATATGGCTAATTTGGGAGAAACCCTATTTTGTGGAAAATGTTTTTTGAATTTTTTTTAGTGGATGAAAATCTTCCAACCCTCCATATATATGTGTGTGTGTGTGTGTGGGCGCATATATGTGTTTGTGTGTTGTATGTAAATTATAGTGTCTGTGGACCTGTTCGCCAACAAAGGGCAATCAGAGCCATGCTCAACACCTTGCTATCCCAAGGGTGGGGAAACAATTTAACAGAATCAGTCCCCATCTTTTATGTCTGTCAGACTGTTCTGACACTTTGACTTATACTACACCTCAGAGTGTAAGGACTATAATCACGACTCCTTTTACACAACAGTGTTGAATTGTGCTCATTTAAAAACAGAGGTATTGGGAAGTACTAAATTCTTATTTCAATGTTACAGACATGATATTTCACAAATAAGTTGTGTATGACTACGTTTATCAAAATGTGGCTGTACAGAGCATAATTAAATGCAGAGCAGAAAAGAGATGTAACATTTGTGCATCGGCAATACTGACCTTTCAAGGATAACAAAACTACTTGAAGTGAGTCTAGCTGTAGAGTTCTGCATTGCCAGAGGTTGTCAAGATTGTTTTCTTGTTTTCTATTTATTCCTTATGGTATAAATTAAATTAAAACAAGCATTCTTATAACATCTCATTCATCTTCAGTATAAATCAGCATTGTGGTATATTGTGATTTGTCTTAATTGTTTCCAGACAACATATATGGAGCACTCAAGAAAAATATAAGCCTTCTGTATGAGAAACAAGTCCGTAACATATGATTAACATTTTCTTTCTATGATTCTCCTACTTTCTTCCATGGAGTGTTATTTGTTTAAATGAGAGCTTTGTATTGTTATTGTGAATGATAATATAGACTTAAAGAAACTATTAAAAGAGGAACTCTTTGCATGTATGAAAAATATTTACATAAAATGTACACAACTATGTTAAAGCAATGTGAGTTGTTTCTACTTAGTCCAGTGTCATAATTAGTAAATGCTTGTTCAAATCTTTATACACTTGATGTTTAATCTAGTATCTTTCTACATCTTTTTTTCAGAGCAGTTGGCTCATTTGTGTAGCTGATAAATCAAACGGCTGTTTCAGCCATTTTGTGTTTCTTTATTTTCACCCCAGTCCCATTAACCTGTGCTAATGACACCTACTAGGAGTCTATTCTGAACATAAGCTGGTGTGATAGACTCAAGAAGCAGTTTTGTGTGAATCAGTTAATTATATTTATTTCTGTGTGAACCAGTTAATTACATTTACAGTGATTAAAGTTATCTCCAATTATATGTACACTGCTAGGTGTGAGAGTTTCCCCCACTCATTAATCTCACAATCAGCAAATATAATGATTTATTTTTACTGGTTTAATTTAACAGCACAATTGTGTAATAGCACTGAAGGGGAAGTCAACTTTGTTGTATTACACAAATGCCTGTTATAAAACTTAAGCTAGGAAGTAACATTCTGAACAATATTTTTTATAATTTAATGAGCTAAGCTTTACCCCAGTTCAAGTAATCTTCTGTAAATATTAGTATTTATCCAAATAACTACACTTTTGATTTTCAGTGTTTTTGATTTTTATTCTTAAATTTGTGTGGGAGCATTATTTTCATTCTGAAGTAATTGCACTACGTCTCTTGCAAATTACTTTTAAGGATGATTTTAAGTAAAGTAAAACTGAATTATTTATACAGATGTAGTTACATCTTTGGTAAATCATATTGTAAGTGTTCTTTGCCCAGCCGGAGGTAAAGAGTGAAATACTATGTGATTTATTTTCCAACTTTTCTGTATTCACTAGAAAGTGATAAGATAGCTGAGCTGATGGCCCCATTTTAACGAAGCTGTATTTCACCAAATGCTGTCTCTCATAGTGAAATATCTCAGCTTTAAATTTATCAAAAGCCAGAGAGCTTACTCATTTCACTGAACAAAATGTCTCCACTTTGAGATAACTGCATTTTGAGGGATAATTTAGTTATATTGGGCAATATAGGAGAAAGGCCATGGAAATGCCCATGTTTTTGGAGATCTAGTAAACTGATCTGTATGTATCAGGTCTCCATATTTACTCTGTTGTTTCATGCAATGTACATTTTGCTCATATTTGTTTTCCCTGGTTTGGATAGGGAACTTTGACAAAAAAAAAAAATTCCAGATCACACCACAGGACCAAATGTGTATGAATAGTGGTGCTGCTAGATAAAGGGCGTTGCGTAAAGTAATATGCAGTTTGGGATTAAGGGCTTAGGTAGTGTTAGGATTATGGTTAGCACACATGAATAAGGTGGAGCAGTGGGGCAAAGCCCCTATACTCATCTTACTCATGTGACCTAACCCTAACCTTCCTGTGCTACTGTTTTAACCCCAATCCTCAATATTACCTTGTTGAAAACCCTTTCCATAACAACATCACTATTCATACAAATCTGCTCTCTGCTTTCTACTCTATTCACTTCCTCTCTGCATTCTACTCATATTTCTTACACTTCCTCTTGCTTATTTCTCCTGCTCATAAATGTAAAATTGTAAATTAATATTTTAAAACTCATTGCACATAAAATTTTATATTTTATTAATATGCAATGAATCTATTTTTACTGATTGTAGATTTTCCCTAGTGTAGCTGCCTTTCAGTTATTGCATGCCCATATTGTAACTTTAAGCATTACATTTCTCTCTATTGTATGACATTGCCTAATTTGTAACTGGAGTTTTTCTCCCCAGCTATTTGCTGAAAAGGGGTTACCACAGTCCAGTAAGGCTACCCTGGGCAACAAAAGCAATAATTAAATACATTTTGCCTGTGATTTGTTTGAAGCTTTTTTTGTCAAAGGATCACAAAAGGAAAGCATTTATTTTCATTTTTCAATCTATTAATATTCGACTTTTTACCTGTTCGAGTTTAGCAATATCTATATCAATATACATATATATATATATATATATATATATATATATATATATATATATATAATATTAATACCTATCATATAATTAACCACTTATATGAGTGAATGTCAGAATACCAAACTGAAAAGCTCGAACACATAAAAATAGCTAAACAGAATGCAAGACATAAAACTCCCCAAGTGATGTTGACAGTCTACAGAAAGACCTCACTGAGACCAACGACTGGTGTCAGAACCATGGCCTTAAGCTCAATGTCAAAAAATGTGTCATCATCCCGTTTGGGAAAAACCCAGTTTCCATGAATTACCACATCGATGGTAGTCCAATGAACACAGAAGGCGTTATAAGAGATCAGGGAACACAGGTTGACAGCAACCTCTCTTTTGACTACCACATTGCCACTGTGATCAGAAAGTCCTTCTATGTGGCACATCTCAATACTAAGGGTTTTGCATCCAGAAAAAAAAAGGTCATTGTCTCCTCTACTCTTCCCTCATTAGGCCAGTCATTGAATACAATGCCCCATTTGACATGTACCTCACTAGACCCCTGCAACAACTGGAGAGGCCACAAAAGTACCTCACAAAGAGGATCCTAGGCTTTAAACACTTGTCCTGGACAGACTAAAAAAACTATTCTCTTTCTTATATTGTCTACTTAGAGGTGATCTCTGCTTAACTTACAAAGCCATGTCTGGCCCAGCTCTTTTAGAAATGCTACATCTAAAGAAATCCCAATCCCTCCACACCACACGCTCCAGAGACCTCAATCTCATTATCACAATCAACAGAACATGCTGGAGGGACACGTTCATAACCCAGAGACTGCCCATACTATGGAATAGACTTTCCATACATATCAAACAGAGCACCTCACTGGCCCTCTTCAAGAGAAATCTTGATGAGTGAATGGGAAATAGATAATTCACCCCGGGGATCACTCCAGTGGCTCTACTCAACAGAAGTACTGGGAACTAAGGTCGGGTGGCACGATGCCAGGGTAATCCTATGGGCTAGGCTTGTAAAGGCTCCAGGGCCATTAGCCTAGTACACACCTATTAACCTATGAAAACACCTTTTTGCAATGGTGCACACTCCCTGCTAATTATATATACTAACTTTGAGATTGCACCACTGTGGGGAAAGGAGTAATACCGTGATCCCCAATGTGCCATGATTCCACACAATATATGTCCCATTCCTTTCAATATTATGGGAATTTTCAAGATTTTTGGCTCGATATTTTGACTTTTGCTCATATAAGCATTCGATTATATGATGGGGAACCATATTTTAGATAGATAAATAGATATATTGTATATGCATTTATACATATAGTGATATCTTGAATGTGAAAATGAGCAATGTGCCTCCAAGTGTTCTAAAATGACCTTTGTAAAATTCTCATAGCTCTTTAGCCAAATAATTAGTTGCATTAGGTATTTAATGGAGAAGTAATTGCCTGATAATGATGTATAAAATGTTATAGCCTTGAAGGCAGAAAGAGGAAAATAGTTCCTCAAATGGAGGTTCATCATGAGTGAAAACTTAGGGTATAACTGAATAACTGTATTTTGTGGAGTTGGACAGTCCGGTCTGGGATTATGGTAGATTTAACATGAGCAAATTCATATTAAGATTTTCTTTATGGTGATGAAAGAAGGCCTACCAACTATGAAGAGTGCTATTCTCCTGTCATATGCATCCATACTATTATTGTAGCTGTGATATTTTTATTAACAGCCTGTTTGTTGGACTGGCTGTGTGAGACTAAACCTGTGTGGTAAAGATATCCTTAGAGACTGTAAACCTGAAACAAGGCACTGACAATGTTGTATGCAATTGTAGAAACTTTATTTTGGAAAGACAAGTGAGTAAATTTTTGTTTCTTATATTTATCTTCTGGGCCATGACCATGGACCTTTCCCCTTGTAAGCATCATGGTGCCTGTATGTTTAAAGCACCCACTTTGCTCAGTACTGTAAGGAAGCAAAAGTAATTATAAAAAGCATACATCAGGGGGAAGGAATGAGACCCCTTCCTGGGTTATCCAACAGCTTGAATGCACAAGAATCTAACAAGCATACAGATGAAACCATATTTTTAATCTAGGAGTTGTATGGGAAATTTGCATTTTAGGATTATGACTATGTTCATTGACTTACCTGCAGCAGTGAGAAGGGTCCATATTGGGCTTGTCTGTCTCTGATCACCTTTTACTCTTTCACCTTTGAAATTCTGACACTGTTGTACAGTTTTAATTTTGTGTAGGTTTTAAAGCTTCTGGTTCTCACCCACTGCACTAATAGCATAGCTGAGAGCTACTACATTGCCTATGATTTCTCCCAACTCTAATTACATCTGTGATTGTTTTCACCAGGGACATTCTCATCATCGAAGAAGAGCTTCCGGTCTCACATACATGAACAGATAAGCTTCCGCTGGAGAAGGAGAAGTTGCCCAATTTGCTCCTCTCTTATCATTAATTGCTCAGTCACTCTGCCTCCTCCTTTTTATTCATTCCAATATCCACCCACTTCCATCCCACTTTTATCTTTCCCTTAAGCATAAGTTGTCACTAGAAAAAAATACAATTTCTGTAATTTATTTTCCTCCACTACCAGCTATGAAGAGAACTATTCTCCTGTCATATGCATCTATACTATTACTTCTTATTAATACAGCACCACACCCTAACTCTACACCAAATGACTATAAAGTTCTCTCCATGCATCCATCAGACTAAGCCTGCTACAATCCCCCCCCCCCACCAATTCTTTCAATCAAGCCTCACCATTTTAGTGGACAAACATTAACTTACTTCCACGTCCTTCATCTCCACAAACTTATCTTATTACTCAATCCTAAAACCAGACACCCATAACAAATCCTTCCCAAGAGCCACAAACCTCACCTCCTTCTCATCTCAATCACATATTTACATCTGCTAACAGATAACCTAGAACCTGACCCAGGCCCTAACAGTGTCAACACTGCTCCTTCCAGCAGCAAATCATTACCTAGTCTCATCTGCACTCTCATTAATGCCCATAGCATCAGAAGCAAAATTGTTCACATTAACACTTTTCCCTCCACTGCACACTTGACAGAGCAGTCATTACTGAATAAGTATGATACCACCACCTCCTTTTTCCATACAGTAGTCTGCATGAGTACAGGCCTGGGAAAACCCCAAGGGAAATAGCAGCCATCATGCATAAGAATCACATTATATGTACAGTAATTGTCCAAACCAGTGCCAGTTCCCACACTAGTCCAAACTGGATCCTGCTACAATTTCAGTCACTCAACAAAACATACATTCTTCTGGCCTCCAACCTACCTACTGTCTCCATATTCTCTAATCAGATTTGCTAAAAATTGATGACATTTATTGCAACTGCTGTCTCCTTCATCCCCGAAAACAGTAATATCATCACACTTGGTGAGTTCATCCTCAACTTCCTTGGGACACACTCATCCAATATCTTCCTCTTTGTCACTGACCATGGCCTACTTCAAGTAATCACACATCCAGCAAAACCAAATTTCATATGGTCCAGGCATCCCACCTTGGACATAATCATCAAAACTATATCATCCTCTCTCACTCCAACAGCTCAGTCCGGCCTCCTTCTCTCAGTAACCACTGACCCATTACATTCACCACAAACAACCAAGCTATAACATCCTCCCCACCCCGCACACACACAATCTTAAAGACATTCACTTTATAATCAGTTGAAAAAAATGCCATAACACAATGCCACTTAGCCAGCCTCTCCTGGTCATCTATAATTTCTGAGGATAACCCCAGCTCTGCAGCATGAATACTAACTTCAACCATGACTCATCTCCAAGACCACTTCTTTTATAAGATAAATGACTTTTCAAGCAGTGTAAATCTATTTGGCAAACCAAAGAGCTCCAATACTAAAAGTCAGGAATGAAGCATGACATAAATGGAAAGTTGATCCCACCATCAGCAAACCAGATCCACTTCATCCCCTTTAGAACCCTTCCAAACAATCATTCAGAAGAGACAAATTTTCTCCACGCAAATTCAAGCAAATTCAACTTCTTAATTTTCCAAAGGCAACCTGACCTCAGGATGTACAAACACAGACTCTAGCAACTGTACCTTATTCTATGGTGTGGTAATTCCACACTAACACCCAATGATTTTCTACAAGCATTCAGTGGCCTCCCACCCAAAACTTCCCACACTCTCTCCTCTCCTTCTCCACTGTCCCCACCCTTCACTTCATCCCCCCTTCTGCTTCAAACACATTAGACACTAAAGTTCTTCTATATATCATCTAAACTAACTACCCCCCCCCCCCAAGAAGCTCAGGCAACCTACCCCTCCCCGGTTCCTTTACCTCTGCCAACACAATTGTTCCATCTCTCTGACCCACAAGTATAACCTTTACCTCAATAAAACATCATGTCTGACATATGGAAAACAGTCTTAATTAAATCCTTGAAAAAACAGTCTAATACCTCAGCCTGCTCCCACTTCTATACCATCTCCATCCTTGCACCCTTGGCAATATCCTTCAAAATATTGTCTGTTGTCAACTGTCCTACTTCATTCAATAGAATGACTTTCTTTTCTATAAACAGCATGGCTTCTGGTCTGGTTGTAGCACCACGACTGCCCATTGGACCTTTACAGAGGACATCTTAAGAAATACAGAAAAAAGGCAATATTACCAGTACTTTTTTATTGGCATCACCATAGCTTTCAATCTCATAGTTAACTCTTCTTCTAAATGTTCTTGATGACATAGGTATCAGCCCTGACTCCATCCCTTTGCTCAATAACATCTTCCAATGCACAGACTTCAAAGTCAAAACAGGTAAAGCTCTCTCTGAAATGAATCTGTTACTCAAAGGTGTCCCCCAGTGCTCCATTCTCTCCACCTTCTCTTTTTCATCTTCATTAATTAACTACCACTCAACCCTCCTCATATCTCACTCATTCTTTGCATCAATGACCTGACTATATACCATTTCACTCACTCACACTCAGTTATCCAAACCTAACTCCAGGCTGACCTGATTCTCTTCCAATAATGTCTTATTTACCATAACCTCATTCTTATTCATTTTAAAACAAAAAGCATGCTCTTTGGCATCCCCAGAGACTCTCAAAAAGCAAATTCAGCATCCCCATCACTCACCTAAATAATTCTTTTATTCAAACTACCATCTCCTTCAAGCGCATCAACCTGTGTCTTGACCCAGCTCTGAACTTTCATACCCACATACAAAAAATCCTTACTGAAATAAACTTTGTGCCATTTTAGTCCAAGAAAAATCTTGCCTTTTTTCTCATTCTATGCCAGGTGTGCTATCAGTAAAATGTGTTTTACTGTGACATATATGTTTTTTCTATAATAACTTCAGTCTCCACCAAAATTTAAATACACTGCAAGCCATCACTAATTCCATTTGACAGTTCATCACTAACTCTCTTCCATGCAAACACCACTTCTTCACCCTTGAAAAAGTCTAATGGCTGCCTATCAATCTAAGTGCAAACCTACTACTTGGATGCCAGCTTTTTAAATTACTACAGTTTAACAGCCTCCCCCCACTCTCAGCAAAACTCTGTGAAAAAAACTCCAAATACAAACTTTACTATTACCCCAGTCAGTGCCCCTCTCACCACATTGAGCTCAAACCCACAGTTAACCTAACACATGGTCCCACCTCTCTGGCAAACCCTCCTACCATAGTTAATAGGATCCACTGATTCCTCATTTTCAGAAAAGACTTAAATTCACCTATAACAGCTGGCTAAATTGATCTATTTTCCTAATGGGGGCTGTGATGTCCCTCCTCTGGGTCAGTAATCAAAGACCCTCAGTCCTCACCACTGACACCAGTGAGGGATGTTCACTTAGAAAAAAGATAGATGCACGCAGTGTTTCCAGATGCAGCTGTCTGCACCGAGCACAATTTCCTTTAAGAGCACACAGGGAACACATACCCATCCTAGGACTGGGTATCCTCTCTCTTACCTGACCTTAAATAAAACTCCACACTGACCACAGCTGTAGTGCTGAGTCCTCAGTAGAGTGTCTTAAGTCAAGTCCTCCACCACCCTCTCTGTGAAGCCAGTGCTCTGTGTCCCTGTTCCAGTTAGTTGACACACACACTGTTTGATTTTCACACACACACACACACACACACACACACACACACACACACACACACACACACACACACACACATACACACATACACACACACACCTGGGAAAGGCTGGTGCATATTTACTAGCTATGCCCCCTCTGCCCAGACTATAAGGTAAATACTGCCACCAGAACACTCTCCAAAACCAGCAACTCTAAGTCTCTTACAAGGGTAGCCAATTATACTAAGTAAAATTAATACTAATACAAATGGTAGTGTTTGACCAATGTAGCAAGGCTTTCAGGAGCAGCCACAGTGTCACCAAATAAATATAAGTACTCTCAGAGGTTAAAAATATTCTCTAAGAGACCAGCCACAATTAAACTTTTAAGTATATTTAATAATAAATAATAAAAGAATGCAAAAACACTAAATATCTCTTTACAATACACATCAGAGTTTCATTCACAGGAAATCTTAAAAATGACACAGATGGAAAGATTCACAAAGATACAGAAAAACAATACTTAACTAATCTTGTTATATTTTCCTGACTGATCTAAAGAATTGGTGTACCCTAGTTCACTTAGTAGAGCAAGGCAAGATGATGTAGGTGAGTGGTCCTTCTTTTGTCAAGTTTCACAAACAGACTGCCCCAAGACTTCTGTCTTATCTAGTATTAAAACATAATTTCAGTGCTGGATTACAGAATGACATCACATACATCTGGTCATCTGACTTCTGGTTCCTACACTACCACCTTTACTAGAAACTGACCCAAAATCTTGCACATATGTGTTACCATGCACACATAGAGCTTTACTAAGATGTGTTACAGCATCTGGAAGCTATAAAACTATTTCAAAAACCTTCCATCCATCCAGGGTAGCAATTTGTTCACCCCTAATGGCAATATAATAGGATTACTAGTCCAAGTTTCCACAGATATTTTGTTTCTGGCTGTAATCAGAACTGTAAGATACAATCTTTATGGCCTAAACCAGGTAATTTAATTTCTGACTATTTTTTCAAAGTTAGCTAGACTGAGATGAACCTCTTCTCTTCCAATATCCTCTGTTACAATATATTCATTTCAACAGTTGCAATACAGTCTAACAAACAGGTGTATTCCTTTTCTGTCCAGCAGCACCAACTGTTGGTACATTTTTAACACAAACAGCTTTACAAATACATTTTCAGCGCAAGCACCTGTACAAATAACTTTGATATACAAATGTCATATAATTCTTTACAAAACTCCAGCTACACACCGACTGCCCTACTCCTACAGGCATAGCTGGCACTACTTCACATTGTCACAGGGGCATCACATAACTTTTATACCATCCTACTCTCTATAGTGCTTTGTTCAATATTGACTCTCTGTAGCACTCTGCTCAATATTGACTCATCTTTATCTTAGATTCATATATTATTTGCCAAGCAATGTCTCTAAATTTTTTGCAAGCCAGTATCAGTATTACTGTCTGGAAATCAATGTTTTTAAGTTCTTTACTGTATATGTTCTCATACTGTATGTATTGTCACTTTGATTTACTTGTGTGAATATTCTTGTGAATGCTATTCATCTCATTTTTATTTACTTGTGTGAATATTCTTGTGAATGCTATTCACCTGGTTTGTGCCTGGAAATGGTCATTGCTTGATCATCACACTACCCCCATGAAGCAGAAATAAAATCAAATAAGATAAAATAAAATAAACAGTTACTTCTGCTTCAGGAGTGTTTACAGAACTTGTCCTGGTTGCACATGAATGTGTGTTATGTTTGGTAATTCTGACCACGGAGTTGCCAAAATAGTCATTTGCTGTTTCTCTGTTGCCAACTACATAGTCCATTGAGATAATTATACTGTGTAATTTGCTACCAGGTGCTGGAACTGTTCGAGCTTAATTTTCCTGGGAGATTTGAATTGTCTGCCTACTTCATTCCTGACTGCTGTTTTTTACTCTGATTCTTTACCCACCACCCTGAAGAAGTAGCTAAAAGTCATTGTAAATTCAAAGGTGGATACCATTCAGAAGATAATACAGCTGTAGCAGCAGTTGGCATGTCTGGTGAATGTGACCTCTAATTTCAGGACTCATCCTGATTTGAAAAAGCTATGCAAGGATGATGAGACAGAGTTGAATTTGATGATTTTCAAGGGTATATCAAAAGGGATAAGTTTGAATGGGCCAACAGTATTTTACCACAGCTAACAAGCAAAGCATTAAAAACCTACATGGACAAGAATAGTACTGGTTATACTAACTACAAAAAACTTTGAAAAAGGAGTTATTGGCTAGAGATGGAATAACTTCTGAAGTGCAAACTGTAAAATTTTTAAGCTGGAATTTAATGTTGGCAAACTAGCAAGAGTTCAGATGCATGACTTAAAACGCACGAAACCTAGCTGACACCCACCCCCTTTATTTTACCCTAGTTAAATTACTCCAGTTCTACCTCCCCCTTACTTGCCTTCTTTGTTTTACCTCTACCTGTATTGCATCTATCTTCTCTACTATTTTTTCACCTCCCTTCTTTCGTCTTATATTCTCCTACTCTACTCAACATATTCTCCAACTCCCTGTGCTGATGAATGAGCCTGCCATCTGCTTATCTAATCTCTTTCTTAAATCTTCCATTCTTTCCCACACTATTACCTTTTACCTTCCCTTTCCTCCAGTTCTAACAATCTTTCTCTGCTACTTCTAATAACAAATTATGATCTCTGTATCTACTCAAATAGCTCAACCTATTATACCAATCTCTGTTTACTGCCATTGGACATATGTAATCTCAAATGAAAAACAAATCACAATTCCACACAGCGAGAATGCAAACTTCTTTTACTAGATAAAATATCAAAACAAAGCTTTCGGATAAAACAATCCTTCATCAGTGTTACAAATATAAGAAATTCAATACTCAATATATATACACACACTTAAAATAACCACATGACACAGCCATCCTATCACATCAAATAGATATTCAATTACAAAGTTTATTTAAAGTGCTCAATTGTTAAATTTCCTTAGTCATATAAGAAACGGGGCGACAGAAAACCACCACTACAAATATATGTGTATACACACACGCCCCATATCTATGTTTATAACTATATGTTAATATGTATTTTTATAAAAAACTTAATATTATACTTATGTAATCTCACCATGACACAACCATGCCTCCTATAAAATTATCCTGCCTGCCATGTATTGTCGAACTTCCTATACAAATGTACTGTCTGCAGACATGATTGTTAATCTTCCCCCTATAATACTTTAAGTATATTAGATATGTTTAAACTTGTGTGTTTATCTTCCCTTGTATAAATGTATGTATATGCTTTTTTTCCCCATTTTCCTGGGTTTATTCTGCAATGTAACTTTTCTTTTATTGTCAACTATGAAAAAGCTATATATTTGTTTCCTTTTTCTCTGTATTGGAGCTTTCCTGATCAGGCCTTCACTGAAAATGGGCTTCTTGGCCAGTCAGACCTTCCTGATAACCAAATTTCAAATGAATAAATAAAATAAATAAATAAATGAATAACTGTGGCTAGAACCTGATAGTAACAGCAAAATGAAAATGTTAGTCATTGTAGCAGTATACAGATTAAAAAATATATATAACCTAGTAATATGAGAAAGTAGGTGTTGCAAAGTGATTCCATGTACACTGACATATTAATACCTTATTAGAATATTAGAAGACCACTCACAATATGTTGCTGCAAATCTGGATGATGAGATTGTCCATTCACTTGCTCACTAAAAGTAAAGGCTGTGTTGGAAAATTAGGTAAGGCTGACAATGAATGCCAAGATGAGTAAGTTGAACATGGTGAGCTAGCTATTTTGGGATACCTTATAGGTAGAGGAGTGGTAAAATTACAACTAGAAAAACAAAGGCCATAACAACAGCTTTCCAGGTGAAAGCTTTTCTTGGACTAGCTGAGTATTACAGAAAATATATACCTAATTTTGCAGCGAGTGCCTGTTGAGGAAAATCTCCTAAGAGACATTAGGCTGTGGCTGCAGATAGAGCACTTAAGGAGGTGGTTTGTTTTGATTTTAAGGAAGGACCATTTAAGGAAATGAAAAAAATATTAAGTTCTGAACCTGTGTTAATGGCTCCTTCTATTAGCAAAGAATTTACACTGTAGGCAGCTGCATTGGTGGTTGGTTTAGGAACAGTTTTGTACCAAAACATTTAGGATGATGAGCACCCTGTGTGCTACATGTGTCCAAAGTTAAGCAGTTCCAGGAAGAAATACTCAGCCACAGAAAGGTAATGCTTGGCTGTGGAGTGGACTTTTATTCTCTGAAGTATTACCTGCTGAGTACATGCTTAATCTATTGACCAGTAATGCCCTCTTACAATGGTTGAGTAGTTTACTGTTGGTCATGCTAAGTCTGTTTTCAATATTTTCAACGTGAGACTGGTTTGTTTCCTTTAGCAAGTGGCCATCAGTGTTTGTGCTACAACATTTGAAATAAAGA
>NC_056746.1:1070285405-1070422905 GCF_019279795.1 Protopterus annectens
CATGGCTGTTGCTGTGCTATATGCAGGTGTGCTTAGTAAATGTGAGTTACAGCCCTAAGGATAGAATTTATGATGACAAATGAACATTTTCCCATTAATCTTGATTTAATGTGTCATTGCTTATTTTAATTGGCTACAACAGAAGGTTATCAAGCAGTTCAATGTATTTATTTGTAGGTTCAGTCCATTCTTTTATGACAGCTTGCATTTTAGATGTACATAACTGGCTGAGTACCTTTACTGAATAATTAATATTATTAAGAACACTCTAAAATAGTTCAGCCCAATGACGTGAAGGCAGAAACCTTGAATGGGAATTTATGAAGCATTTTACTTCTGATCTGTTCACTTCCACTCATTAAAACTTTGATGTATTTTCACCATAACCACCTTTTAAAACAACCCTAGTACAGTGAACTAAAGCTTATAGATGGCATCTGGGCATCTTTCTATCAAGTAACCACATACAATTCAATATTTATTACAAGACAAACTAACAATCAGCTTCTTTGACAGATTTTATCACATTTCTTACAGACTCCTTTATTTGTAGGAATGTGCTTTGTTTGAGTCATTTGGTTTTCTATAACAACTATCCATTAACTAAAGAGCTAGGGCCTTATTTAAACAGAATGGTTTAGAAATATGTAAGAACAATGTTATATAAGTTAAATTTAGATACAGTTAAAGCATCTAACAGTATGCCGGAAACCTAGCAACATACTCTCAGCTGTTTCTTCTCTTTATATTCTGCAAAGGTTGTTTTTAGTAATATTGTTCTATCATCATAGAATTTGATTTGCAAACAGTACTCCCATTTGAAACATTAACTTCGGTGGTGGTGCTGCAGTAGTGTTGTCACCTCACAGTAAGACGTTGTTCTGTTCGATTCTCAGCTAGAGCATCTTATGTGTGGAGACATGCGTGAATGGTTGTACCTTCGTTGAAGGTTGTGTGTCAGGGCCGGCAACTCGGCACGTAAAAAATCTCCTGCCAATCATTAGCGGACCGGAGTTCTGCTGTGGCAACTCCTAACCGGGAAAAGCCGAAAGACACAACAACAACAACTCCCATTTGAAATATTAATTAAGTAGAATGATAGCATTGTGTAAGGCTTCTGAATGCATGTTTGTTTGTTTTTTTTTTTTGGTTATTTAAACTAACTGAACTTCATGTGGTCATTCAGTATATCTCCAAAGTAAAATGAAAATATACAGATCAAAGAGCATTGACAGTGGCATGAATGATAATATCAGGTTTAACAGCAAGAGCATAATAATAAAAAAGTAATAATAAAAATGTGCATATAATGCATATTATTTTGCTCACAACTCTCTGAAGGACTGCACCCCAGGAAATGTTTGTTGTATTTGTATTATTTTGTTTGCATGTATAACAATAATGCACAGTAGAGAAAAGTCCTGTCTTTCAGTTGCATTTGGCAGATAACTGAATTATTTAGTCACAAAGTGCATTGACATGTATTGTAAAATTCAAACCCACCTGTACATGATTATTTTTACCTTATGATGGGCATTTTATCACCATGGGTTAAGGCTATTGGCTGCTCTCAGATTATTTTGTAGCCTCAGGTTTGCATCATCCAATCTGGCTTGTTGCTTTGGAACACTACCTGGGTTTCATGATTTCCGGACATTATTGTGACTGAGCTCATCAATGAAGTTTTAAGACTACTAGTTTCTCTGTTTTTATATTTTTTCCTCAACACTCGTGGTGGCGAGGTTGGAACTAGACGGATTCCTGTGCTTGTTCAGTTTTTATGTTTTCATCTTCCAATCTCTGTTGGCTTACTTTGTGACTCTGTGCAGGTTAATAAACTTGCCAAGTACTTCTTAATTTTTGAAGGTGCAACTTGATTGTTATTCTTATACCAAAGTAATAAAATAATGTCTAGTAAACAAATACAATAACATTACATGTGTATACATTGCTAGACTTGATTACCACCATTTAAAGTATTTCTAGTACATTTTTTCAGAGTATAGTGTTGCTCATGTAAACAAACAGACTGTTTCTCATTCTAATAGTGTCCAGTATTTAGACCACTTAGAACTGTGCGATAAATCTTGATGCCTTTCTCTGAATCATCCTTGGACTCCCATACCTTCTTATTGCAACACTCAGGACTACACGTTTCATGCTTTGGAACTTCTTTCCCCTGCATCTTACTTTAATAAATACCTTGTATGTCCTTACAGGTCATACCTTTCACTTGTAGAGAGAAGCAGTGAGCTGTAATGGTCCCCGTCAGCGAGCAAAGATCTTCAGTTGGACTAGACAAGGATGTTGTGCCATAAGGAGACGGAGGCACCAACATTAACTAGCAGAAATATATGTTCTTCTCTGTCATCTTAATTCCTAGCATATGGCAGCACTGCTAATATGTTACAGTCACACCTAACTGATTAACCAGTAGTACATGCCTGAGAGTGGGTAATTATAGTAATAATCACAGCAGTCTCATGGGTGATACTGTTTTACCCATTATAGCTGGGTGTGGGCTGGTTATAATGGCAATAATCGTCAGCAGTCTCATTGCTCATGCTGTTTTATCCATAATGGTGTGGAATAGTTTATTACAGCAATAATCACCACTGGTCTCATTGGTTCTGCTGTTTCACCCATTATAGCTCAGGGGACAGGTTATTATGTAATAATCACAACATGTCTCATGGGTTATGCTGTTTTACCCCTTAAGTCTAGTGCTTGTTACTACATTAATAATCATTACTAATCTCATCAGTCACACTGTTTCACCATTTATAGCTAGAAGTGTGCGAGTTATAATAGCAATAATCACCACCAGTCTCATTGGTCATGCTGTTTTATTCATTATAGCTCAGGGGACAGGTCATTATGTAATAATCACAACATGTCTCATGGGTTATGCTGTTTTACCCCTTAAGTCTAGGGCTTGTTACTACATTAATAATCATTACTAATCTCATCAGTCACACTGTTTCACCATTTATAGCTAGAAGTGTGCGAGTTATAATAGCAATAATCACCACCGGTCTCGTTGGTCATGCTGTTTTATTCATTATGGCTAGTGGGCAGCTTATAATTGCAATTAACAACAGCACTCTTATGGATTATGCTGATTCACCCATTATGGCTCTGGGAACAAGTTATTTATTACACAATAATTGCCACCAGTTTCATGGATTATGCTGTTTTGTCCATTAAAGCTGGGGCAGGTTACTCCAATAATAATCACCACTAAACTCATCAGTCACACAATTTTACCCATTACATCTGGTGGTGGGCAGATTATAATAGCAATAATCACCACCAGTCTCACTGGCCATGCTGTTTTACCCATTATGGCTCGAATGTTGGTTATAACAGCAATAATCACCTCCAGTCTCTTTGGTTATGCTGGTATACCCATTTTAGCTAGGGAGCAGGTTATAATACCAATAATCACCACCCATTGGCCATGCTGTTTTACCCATTATGGCTGAGATGTTGGTTATAACAGCAATAATCACCTCCATCTTTGGTTATGCTGGTATACCGATTATAGCTAGGGGGCAGGTTATAATACCAATAATCACCATCAGTCCCATTAGCCATGCTGCTTTACCCATTATAGTTCGGGGAAAATGTTATTATACAATTTGGCCACCAGTTTCATTGATTATTCTGTTTCACCTATTATGACTCAGGGGGCAGGTTATTATAGCAACAACCGATGACTGGGTGTAATATATTAAAGATTTACCCATGGTTGGTGTGGTTTAATCACAAGGGTAAAGCCCGGGTGATTAAATAAAGGCAACTGTGGACAAATTTTCAATAAATCACACCCAGGAGTTGGTTATTGCTATTTTACAGTGACATTATTTAATAAAGTAATTACTTAATTTTCTTAAATAACATCTTTGTATAATGGCGCTGTCATGTTCTTCTGTGTCGTTTCCATATTCTGCCACTTTGTTGATGTGCTGTGCATGCGTATGGGACTTACATTCCCATGCTTATGCAGTGCATCAATGCTTTGGAAACAAGTAACACAGAAAGGAAGATCTCCATTGCTTTATTTATTTATTTTTAATAAATAAATTGTGAAATCTGGATAGTTTAGAGGTAGAAGACAGGGGAAATACAAGGAAAGTCAGGTAGATTTCTTTTGTTTTGTGTAACATACCTGATTTTCCTTGTATTTCCTCTGCCCTCTGTATGTACTTCTCAACCTCTTAGCTTAAGAAAACTGCAAAGCCTTTACATATATTAATAGAAGAAAGTCGGATGACTGGACTTTTTCTATTGGTATATGCTCGATTTACAATGGGTACATTGGATGGGCTGACCAATCAGCATGCACGTTTTTGAAGTTAATGAGCTGCCATTGTATAATATATAGTAATCACCACCAGTTTCATGGATTATGCTGTTTTGCTCGTTAAGGTTGGAGGAGGTTACTACAGTAATAATCACCACTAATCTCATCAGTCATACTGTTTTATCCATTATAGCTGGGGTGGACAAGTTATAATAACAATAATAACCACAGCTCTTGTTGGTTATCATGGATTATCCATTATGGCTAGGGGGCAGTTTATAACAGCAATAATCACCTCCAGTATTTTTGGTTATGTGGGTTTACCTATTATGGTAAGGGGGCATGCTATAATAACAGTAATCACCACCAGTCTCATTGGTTATGCTGGTTTACCCATTATGGTTTGGGGACCAGTTATAATAGCAATAATCACCACCAGTCTCATTGGTTATGCTGGTTTACTCGTTATGGTTTTGGGACCAGTTATAATAGCAATAATCACCTCCAGTATCTTTGGTTATGTGGGTTTACCTATTACTGCAAGGGGGCAGGCTATAATAGTAACCACCACCAGTCTCATTGGATATGCTGGTTTACCCATTATAGGACCTATTTATTTATGAGGGCTTGCTTAACAGGTAAACAACTGTAAAATTCAGTTGGAATGATATTGCTAGTGTGCCTGGTTGTGATTATTACATCTGGTACTTAGCACAGAGGATTATGGCTATGAGGTGTTAACAGGTTGCTTTCTTTGGTCCAGGGTTTAATTCTCTGAGCCTCCATTTGCATACTGTGTAATTACCCAGTGCTTCCAGGCTGAGTCTAAAAAAGTTTCATACAGATGAGAGCTCTATTCTGATTAACATATAAATGAATTACTATTATAGAATGTTTGCTACTTAAAAAAACTGTTTTATAATAGATTTTATTGCTTGTATAGTCTAGCTCCACTTTTGAGTCACTGCAGTGACTTTAAGATACTTACTGCCCATATGTACACTCATATAGATAAGTGCAGTTGGACAGTCAATACAGGATTGCATTCTGTGTCTTTGGCAGTGTCATTGCTTTGTTTGACACAGATCCTTATCAGTAGTGTGACACCAAATACTGTCAGTCTGGCTCCTTGAAAATGAATCCTAAATTCCTTAAAATACAATAAATTACAAAATTTGCTGCTAGACACTAAAAGTCTTCCAACTAATTATGTATTAATTTTGAGACATATGTACTTCAGAGAAGGGGGAAGACTTTGAAGTACTGTAGTACTTGTGTTAGCATACATCCCCCATAATGACATTTAAAGTTTTACTACTTCAAGATATGCAGTAAATATTCTCCAACTTTCAAGAACTTTCCCTTTGCATCTTTGACACTTGTTCACATTCAAATTGTTTTATTAGCATTATAAATGAAAGGTACAAGTTCTTGTAGAATTCTTCATAAAGCTCTTCATTCTTGCTGTACAAGTACATTCATTTATTGCAGTTTCATTTTAGAATCTCAACAGCACACTAAAAATGGATATGTTGTGTTTTAAAATATAATTATCTAACTGGATCTATTGATGGTGGATTTCATCCTAACTGTGAAACAATGGATCACTTTTGTGTCCATTGTATGAATACTGAAGTGGTCGTTAGTATTGGCCAAGGTTATCTTTACACACACACACACACACACACACACACACACACACACACACACACACACACACACACACACACACACACACAGACACACACACACACACACACACACACACACACATATATATATATATATATATATATATATATATATATATATATATATATATATATATATTTTTTTTTTTTTTTTTTTTTGAGTTTGCAGGATCAACCCAGTGGCTCCCCTTCCCACATCCTTCATTAGGATTACAATTTTTCAGCCCATTTGTTTCCCACTGAAGATGAGAGTCAGGTATTAGTGAGTGGGCCAATTTACTGCGTCTGTGGATTGCCCTATCCCCACACCTCCTCAGCAACTTATGTGCGCCATGATAGCTGATCTTGGGAGGAGGTGTGCATGCATGCTTCCACACATGCCCTCCCCCATTAAACATCTCACCTCTGTGCAGTGGGGGTACACTATATTCCTTGCTGTGGGCAGTAGTACACCTGCACTCACTGATGCAGCAAGCTGTACCGACTGCCAATCCCTCCAGGATGCACAAGTTGCTAGTTGGTATCTTCTCCAGCTTGAACCCGCCAGCACCCATGCCATTAGCCAAACATGGGTCAGCTAGGGTGCAGTCAGGACCTTATTCTCTGCAGAATGGGGTTTGAATGAACTATATGCATCACTTAGCATATATACTGCTGTCCACAACTCATTCTTGATGAGTTTGAGGTGGAAACGCCCAGCCTATTTTTGGAAGATTAGATGAGCCCTGGACAGACACACGGAATATGCAGGATTCACACAAGCATTGGCCGGAGGTGTGGATTGAATCTTGTACCTTGTGCATGGGAGCTGAAGACCTTAACAATAATGCCAACTGTGTGAGCATCTTGAGAAGAACATCTTAGGCAAAGGTGCGGAAGAAAAGCACTGTCAGTATTAGATTTGTCAGTCACTGATCCAGGATATGAATGCTGTGGGAGGGCATAATAAGTTTCTACATCAGATATGAAGATGAGTTACTTATATGATACCCTAGCACACCCCGTCAGGGTGCATGTTCTCTACCTCATAGTTTTACCTCTTGTCTGCTACAGACTGCTTTCAGTCACAACAAGCCAACACAGTGGATTCTGCCAATGGACTTGTCATGGGATGTGATCCTTGTTAGTCACAGTCTTCTACAGTATGTGGCTACCATGTTCACCTGCCATGACCCAACTTATTGTAGTAGGGCAATAGTGTTGCATTGTGTTTCCATCTGTTCAACTGACAATGATTGTGCCCTTCCCACCCCTATCCTGTGCAGATATGCTAATATCTAAATCACATTGTGTTCAGTCCATACACTACCCTGCATAGCCTGGGTACGATGTCACATGGATCATTTTGGTATGTGTTGTTTGTATCATGGTCCAGAGATGTGGACCAGAAAACATGTCTTTGCCAGTGCTCTTCTGAGTTTGCCTCTGCCTCAGCTGTGGTACTGCTGCTGCTGCCATTGCCTGTTCCTCCCTAGCTCTCTACCATGCCCTTCTGCTGCTACTATAATTGGTATGAAAGGCTCTGCAGTGATGTTTACCTACTGCTGCATTTATTTGCACAATGTCATGTTGTGTAGCATGACACACACAGAAAAGATCTTGCTGTATATGTCTGAACTGTAGTGCAGTGCCCCTCCTGAGGTGTCTTGACATTGGAAGCATCCCTTCAGTGGTCTGATTATATGTTCCACTGCATTTCACATATTTGCATGGGATGTGTTTAAGGCCATTTCCTTCATGGACTTAGAGTTGCATATCAGGTTCTTTAACCAGGGCTCTAGAGCATATCCTGCATCAACAGCACCACAAAACACACAGCATAGTGTATGTGATTTATTTTATTTTTTTATTTATTTATCATTTGTTGACAGGGAAAGTCCAACTAGGCAGAGCCTATTTTCATCGGAAGCCCAGCGAGAAATGCTTCAGATGCATGTCTTTTGATTGTGGGAGGAAGCCGGAGTACCCAGAGGAAACCCATGCGAATGCGGGGAGAACATGCAAACTCTGCACAGAAGGCACCCCAGCTGAGAATCAAACCAGAGAACCTCTTGCTGTGAGATGACAACATTAACCACTGCACCATTGTGCCCCTCAGTGATCTCCTTGCTGCTTGCATGGTACTGGTGTTTAGAAAACCCTCTATCTAGCATGTGTGTATAGCTACCAAGCAGATAACACTGAGACAAGTCCTCTTGATGGAGCAGTTGGTAAAGGTGAGACACATGCCACATATGTGAATCATTTTACCTACCCATGTGGCACATTGACATATTATAAGTAATAACCCTGGCATTTCAAACTATCTGGCAGTTTAGAGAGTGGAAGCCCTTCTCTTTTATGTATTGTAGGCCCTCTGTACCAAGTAGGAACTTGATAGCAAGTGGTTCATAGGATCATAGGATCATTGGAAGTTACTAGGCTATTTGCCCTGAGGCCCCTATAAGCCTAGCCAAGAGTTTAGCCCATGTATAGACAAATCAGCACCCGATGCCCCTGTCCAACAGGGACACAGGTGGAATTCCAGGGATGTATTTTCTATTTCCCATCCAGTTATCCAGGTTGTGCTTAAGAAGGGGTAAAGAGGTACTCTGCTTGAAGTGGAGTTGGAGTCTATTCCACAAATGGGGGAGTCTATGGGACACAAATCTGTCCTGCCAACGAGTCTTATTTGATGTCACAGACCAGGTTGAGGCTGTGTGTGTGGGTTACTCGAGCGGAGCTTGACTTGCGGTTATTCAGCAGTCCCATCAAGGCAGGATCTGAGATCACCTTGTATGCCAGACAGAGGTCAACATTGAGGAGTCTGTATGAAACAGAGTAGAGGGATAGGGCTTTTAGCCTATCTGTATATGGTAGATTTTTGAGGCCCTGGATTCTCCTGGTGAGGAACCTCTGTGGTCTCTCCAGCTGCTGCATATGCTTTGTGAGGTACATGCCGAAAGGGAGGTTGTACTCAATAATGGGCCTTATAAGGTAAGACTACAGGGATGCTATGACCTCCTTGTCCCTGAATGAGATACCCTTACTTATGAGGTGGGCGATGTAGAAAGCTTTCCGTACAATGGAAGCAACATGGTGATCAAAAGTCAGGTTGCTATCAATCTGGGTGCCCAAATCCCATGTCTGACTGCGTGCTTAGGACATTGTTATTAATGTGAAAATTTTTGAGGATGTCACTCTCCCCAAAGGGGATGATTTTGCATTTTTTTGTATTCAGCTTGAGGCCATGTTTCTGGCACCAGTCATTTGTTTGGACGAGACCCTCTTGAAGGATGTCTATGTCACTAGGGGAATTGGTGACTGCACCCAGCTTGCAGTCATCTGCAAACTTGGTCAGCCATAACCCACTGGCTTTGGCTTGCACCTCAGAAAACTATATCCCAAATAACAGAGGCCCCAAGATGGAACCCTGGGGTATGTCACTTGACACAAGTCTACTGCTTGAGGTGGCTTCCCCTACTTTGATTAGGTGGGTTCTATTTGTGAGCCAGTTAGCTACCCATCTGGTAACATATGGATTGATGCCTAGTTGAGAGAGCTTATCTATTATGCCTGAATAGGATCGAAGGCTTTGGTCAGGTCAAGGTAGGCAGAGTGCACTGCCTTCCCCTTGTCCATGGCTTTGGTGACTGTCTCAAAAAAGTTGACTAAATTTAACAGACATGAACTCCCTTTGACGAAGCCAAACTGTGTGGGATCGAGTGTTTGGAGGTTGCCAATGTCCTTTTTAATGAGGTCCATGATAATCCATTTCATGGCCTTGCAGATCAGGCTAGTTAGGCTGACGGGTTTATAATTTCCTGGATCAGTGGAAACTCCACCTTTGTGTAAAGGGATGACAGTGACTGTCTTCCACTCAGCTGGGACAAAGCTGGTACTCAGGCTTTGATTGAATAGGACGCCTAATGGTGCTGCAAGTTCCTGCCTGAGTTCATGTTGGATGCAGCCTGGGATGTTATCGGGTCCCATGGAGGCTCTATTTTTTACCTTTGAGAGAGCAGTGATAACCTGATCTCTAAATATAAGGGGAAGGGGGCAAGTATTGGTTATGTCCTGATTTACTGATGGGGGGACAGGGGGGTGAAATTTTCACTGAATCTGTCAGCTAGCAAGTTTGCTATATCTACAGCATTTATATATGTGATGTCCTTAATCACCAGTTCTGAACAGATCTGGGTGCTACCTTTGAGATTACGGATGTATGTGAAGAAGGCCTTATGATTGTCTCTAGTAGATGTGGCCAATTTGGACTTGAAGTTTGCTTTTGAGAATTTCACTAGTTACCTTATTTGCTTGTTTAGGCTAAGGAGAGATTGCTTCCAATTGGTCACCAGCTCCTTCTTGGTCCTGGACAGCAATTTTTTTCTTTTGTTATAGACATTATTTATTGCAGATGTCCACCAGACAGGTTTACTCTTCCTTGCGGAGGATGATTTAATCCTGTCAGGTATTCCTGATTCCATGCATCTATATAAATGTTCATATAGTAATTTGATATAGTTTTGGATACTGGTGCCAATTCCTAGGCCGGGGGAGGGGGCTGAGAACCAGATATACTCCTCCAAATATTATAGCATTATATCGAAAAATGGATTTGTGAGACTGATGCCTGCGGTATGCATAAAATGTTCCCCATAGGTTCCTGGAAGGTTTCTGTAGCAAAGATAGTTAAGGCTTCACAAATTATTCTATTTTACTTTACTTTATTTGTTCACAGGAGCAGAACACTGATCTCCATGGACCTTTTTCAGACTCACTCTGGAAGCACTGTCTGGTTAAGTGACTTTCTCACAATCACACAGTTACGCAAATGGAGGTTGAGGGAATCAAACCCTGGACCACATGGAGAAGCTTATTAACTCATAGCCTTAATCCTCTATAGCAACTGCTGAAATTAGGTACTCAGCACATCCTTCTTGATTCCACATGTGGGAGACCCAGTTCATACAGGTCTCTTACTGTGTCCCTGTCCACTTGGAGACGGTCTACAATCTATTGGTCTGCGAACTGATGGTACATGAGGTGTTGTCTTTTCCTTCTCCAATGGTATGGATTGACACAACTTACAATATTTCAGGCAGTAGCTTTGATGGAGTTTCATTGCACATGCTGCTGTGCTGTCACTGCTTGTATTTCCAGCAAAGCTCCTGTTGCACTCTGTGAACTACAGTGTTCAAAAATTGGTTATGTGCCATCACACCATGTTGCCTTTTTAGAGTCAATCTGCCATTTTGGATTCCTTCACTTGCAGAATATTTGTGGCACATGTACACAGGTTTCATCCTTTCCACTCCATTATTCACTCACTAGCACATGCTGCATTGCATGGTTATTTTAGTCATTTTTTAGCCATGTGCCTTTGAGTCATCCACACCCTATGTCTGGCCACTAACCCCACTGATTTGCTCACACAATACACTAACCATCTATGAATTCCAGCTTTTGTTTATGAGCAATGTGCACCATGTTGCATGTGTGTGCGTGTGTGTGTGTGTGTGTGTGTGTGTGTGTGTGTGTGTGTGTGTGTGTGTGTGTGACTGTTTTCTTGCTTGTGTTTGTGAGTGAGTGAATTAATTTGAAGAAAAGCCTGCTAATGGTGAACAGACAGCAATAAATCTGTCTATAACTGAGTGCATACATGTGTAGTGAGCTTGTCAAGACAGCCCTAATAAAAGCGACATTTCTTTTCATGCCTCCTTATTTAAATATAGCAATTTCAAGGATGCAAAAGCATTGTGAAGACAGACAGTTTATGTTGAGGCATCATTGTACCATGGCCAGTGATTACACTTTTCATCTCCAGTAAATATATTGGGTACATATCTGGCTTCCATTTGTTACATACATTTTTGTACTCTTGCTCCCTGCATGTTTATAGTTTGTTCTGAGTATCCTGGCTTCTTCTCTAATACATACTGTTTAGACTGATAGGGCATGTTTACAAATTGTCCCCAGGTTTGCATTCGACTTGCACATATGAAGGAGACTTGAACTCAAAGGGATTTATTGAGATATACAAAGCAAAACAAATGCTTTTCTAATAACAATCAGTGTTAGCTGAAATGAAAAACAAATCTCCAGATGTCTAATTACATGCTATGGTATGATCTTTTGCCTTTCAACTTTAAAAGCAACTTTGTTTTCCATGTCCACCTCACATTTATTGAGCAATTGAAGTTTGTGTTGATAAGAGTACCATACCAAAATGGATGATCACACTTAACATTAAGATCAGTTATTCAAAGTGCATGCAATGGCCACAATCAGCTTCCTGGTCATTAAAGATGAAGCCTTTTTCAGACTGTAAAACTGCAGACACTTGATTATATTGCAGATTTCATTCACTTCAGAAGCCTTTCTGCAGCAATGACTGAATTGTTGGTCAATTAGGTTTTTGAGAGTGCCTGAAGAAGGAATTTTAAAATGCCCCACAAACATTTGTTTACCTTATTGCTCAAAATATGTCAGATGATTGTAGTCGCTGAATGTGATTTTCTTGCAACTAGGAAAAAAATACTTTTTGTAGGTTGGTTAAGATACTAGAACATGTATAGTTAGAAAGCGAAACTCAAGACTCCCTGCTGACTGCAGCCATTTGTTGTTACCTAAGTCAAAGAACCAGCCAAGACATGTATCCATAATGCTTATAGAGAGCTATGTCCTCCAAGGACTACATGGTCTTAAATACCTATCACTTGCAGAGTTAACATATAGTTGCACTTTATTTACTATGAGGGAAGCCAACATGGACTATTAACAGAGAGAACCCAAAGTATACGAAAATTACCATACAGATCATGTGCATTGACCTGAATATTCCAAATAACACAAACTTGATTTTAATTCTCTTTTGCTACATCAGACCTTCTAATTTTTCGGTGCTTCTGGGTCATCCCATGAAACAAGCTTCAGCTTTGGCTGACTTTCTGGGTTCAGCAGTTCAAACCTCTGCATGTAGCTCAAGTGCATTTCTCATGTGCTGTTTAACTTCATAAAGTAAAAGAAAATTGAAACCAGAGTAATGTGCAGTGATATAGAAAACTCCTTTGTTATTTAGAAAGAAGAAATCAAAACACAGCTTCACAAATCAAGTTCACAATAGGCTTCTCAATCCAAAATAAACCAATGTATTTTGAAGAGTTATACAGTGAATTTCAGGGAGGTGAAATAAGTACCAAAACAACATTTACTAGCAATGAAATGAAAACAAAAGATTCTTTCAGCTTGAAACTGAGTTTCTGTTTTCTCATGTACTTCCCACCTGCTTGCAGTAAAATTGTTTTGAAAAGACAAATGTCATAAAGATTTAAATTACCTGCTGTATCCTCACAGATGTTATCTTATTTTGCCATGGCAACCATCAAGTTAATTATCTGTCTTGTCACAACTGATTTTTAAGAATCTAAGTGCATTTCATTATCTGATGATGGATTCCAGTATACAGTTGTATGACACAGTATACAAACTGGAATTAGCCATTACATTACTAGCTTTAATAATCACTGATGTAAAAACTTTGAAATGGTTGCTGCAAACTACTGTGCTATAATATCAAAAGATTCTAAGTGGACACATTTAAAACTGTGTCATTTCATGAGAATACCTCATGCATGACAACATTACATGGCTTCTTAGTTGCACTTTAGGGTTTGGGGTCTGTAACTAACTCCTTTGTTTTCCAAAATACTATTCATGTTACTCAAATGTTGATTCATACAGAATATAATATCAAAGGTAAGGGCATATTGAGCTAACAAATAACTTCAAGAAGTTTCTAAAGCTGTGGTGGGAGGGTTACAGGACACAACACAGCTGGTTCCAATTTTTGCAAATCTACAGAGAATTATTCTAAACAGCTGGCATGCAGGTAATGTCTACCAGACACTTCAGGAATGTTGAATGTGATTACTGACTCTGGGAGGTACCTACCAGACATACAACCAGTGGCTAGCAGGCAGGCCAGGAAAGGCTGGACCTCTTCTAAGTGGTGTTGTGATATATTGCTAATGGCATTAACCCCATAACATCCAGTAGGTGGGAGATATTACTGTGGTTTTCAAGGAGAACCTTCAGAATTATATGTCATCCTGTGGGAAGCATAAAATACTTTCCTTGCAAGCAGTCAGGCAGTGAAGATGGATGCAAATCATGTCACAAATGGCAGTTTAATAGTATTGTTTGGAATAAGCTGCAATTACTAACAAAGTACAAATATATGATTTGTAACACTGGATGAATATAATTAAAACGTGCTCCTTTAAAGAAAGGTGCAATGAATTTAGTCTGCCATTAGGTTATATGGCTCCCACTTGCACTGAAGTCCCATGATCCTATATAAAACATGTCTACATTTATAACAATGCAGCAGGCTCAGTTATGTCTTTTCAAGTGTTACAATTAGTTATAGTTTTGAAAATGCAAATCAGCAGCAGTACCTTCGCAGAATAAACTACAAATATTGCTTCTTTACTTAATCATATCCTATATATATATATATATATATATATATATATACACACATATATGTGTGTGTATGTATATATGTGTGTGTGTTTTGTGTGTGTGTGTGTGTGTGTGTGTGTGTGTGTGTGTGTGTGTGTGTGTGTGTGTGCGCGCGCACGCTAATGATGGGCTATTAACAAATATTCAGGTAAATATGAAGGCTGCAGATCAAGTCACAATATTAAACAAACAAGGATGCAACATGGAAGAATAACAATACGTAAAACAGAGGTGAAGAGAAGTTACTTCCAACACACACAGTAGAAATGCAAACTAATGATTAGAAAAACACTAAAATTACAAGAGGAAGTGTATTTTGTCAGATATGAGGATAGGGACTTGGTAAGGAATAGCAACAACACAATGAAATTCTCTTTCAGTTTGTTGAGCATGCAGTAGACACCCATGGTATGAGAGAAAGAGAGAGAGAGAGACAGAGACAGACGGAGAGGCAGAGGGGGACAAAAACAAAGAGAGGCAGTGAGAGAAAGAGAGGCATGACAGAAAGGTGTCCATGATCTTCGGAGGAGAAGGATATTATAAGGAGAAGTTATGCTTTGATTTTAGATGTGTCTTAAACCATAAGTTGCCTGTTGTTTTTTTGCCTATTTATATTATTTACTGCACTTTTTTATTGCCTGCTGCCTACTTTTATACTGTATTTATTTAGTATGTACAAAACTACATAGTTGTACTACAATTGTCTGCATTACTGTGCCTGTTAAATCAAATTTTATTGCTGTTTTCACTGTTTACAAAGCTTTTTTGTTAGTTTCACTGTTTAAATAACTGGTCTGTTAACTGTTTAAAACATTCTTTAGTGCCTCCTTGCTGATTTTCTGCCATTTTAAACATGTTTTATTGTCTCACTGCTAATTTTCTGCTGTTTTAAACATTCTCTAGTGTTTTCCCATTGAAACTATGGTAGCTAGTAGCTGTAGTATAGTCCAGATACAGGCTTGCTGCTTCTAGAACTGTTTGTAGTGCTTTGTTTGTTCTGAGTATGGTATTTTAAAGTTTTATTTCAAGTTCTTAGCTTCTGGTATTTGGGCCCTGCATTTGAGCACATTTCTGCTTATTTGTACTGAGCAGAATTGAGGTAGGCTACGAGTCAACTCTGAGCTGAGATACCAGATGACTAGAGGCTTCTGAGCTTCTAAAAAAACATAAGTTGCCTGTTTTTTGTTTATTTATACTATTTACTGCACATTTTTATTGCCTGCTGCCTACTTTTATACTGTATTTATTTATTTACATTGTACTAAACTACACTGTTGTATTGCAATTGTCTGCTTTACTGTGCCTGATAAATCAAATTTTATTGCTGTTTTCATTGTGTACAAAGCTTTTTTGTTAGTTTCACTATTTCTTAAGTTATTTACTGGTATTTTCCCTGTTTTTAAGCTAGCTGTTCTGCTTGTTCTGGTTTACCCATCAAGCAGTGGTTAAATAACTGATCTGTTGACTATTTAAAACATTCTTTAGAGCCTCCTTGCTGATTTTCTGCTGTTTTAAACTTTTTTTAGTGACTCGCTGCTATTTTTCAACTGTTTTAAACATTCTCTAATGTTTTCCCACTGAAACTAGGGTAGCTAGTAGCTGTAGCATAGTCCAAATACAGGCTTGCTGCTTCTGGAACTGTTTGTATTGGTTTGTTTGTTATGAGCAAGTTTTCCAGGCCATCTTGGATTGGAAGGGGCCTATCTGCACCTTTGTGTGAAAATTGTACTGATTGGGACCTGTCTAGTAAACGGAAGCTGGTCTAGGGCTTGGAATAAGCATCCTAATTTGTCCTTTTGAATCTTTTTAAAGTTTTTTCAAGTTCTTAGCTTCTGGTAAGTAGGCCCTGCATTTGAGCAGGTTTCTGCATGTTTGCACATTGCACAGCACTGCACACTGATGAGCAGTTGTGCACCAAAGCCGGACAGTTAAATTCAACAAATTTTTGCTAAAACCTAGGAAGAAATATTCATCCACTGAGCTCCTCTGTGATTGATTCTGAATAGCCACCCCTATTGACAACAGTCTTCAACCTAGCATTATGGACAGTTGACTACCCTTGTTTCTCCAGCCAACCTTCTTGACTTGGGTCTCTTGATGCAATGTAGCATTTGTCTCATGTACACAGACAACCATCTACTAATAACACACTCTAGTACGGAGTGCAAAAGATGTATTTACACCACAAATCTAGAATCTATGCTCTGTCTCACTCAAAACAGCAACATGGAGAGAAGGTTGTGTACTCACCCACCACTACATATGCTCATAGTACCACTACTCATACACATACCACTACTCACACACAAAAAAATGCATCAAACACATAAATCCATATATGTGGAGGTTCTCTCAAAAAACTTACTGAAACACCAGAGACCTCCAAAACACAATACTGCTACAACTAACATAGTCCTCACAGCACCCATGACACATCACAACACCAGTGTCTCACCCACCAGTAAGGTGAAACATTTATAAATCAAATTTTCTTGTCATCGGAGTCTCAATAGTGAGACATATGGATGTCCCACTCACCAGGCTGGACAAGGAGAAATTCACGGTCAGGTGTCTGTCTGGTATCAGGATTCATCAGATCAAGCATGCACTCAGGTCTCTCAGCAACAGGTATCATTATGACTGTGTCATAGTTCAACTTGGTGTGAATTACCTGAGATGTACCTCACTGGACTATATGAAGAGAGACATAATTGAGCTCTTTGAGTATGTGTCCCCAGCAAACATTCTGGATCTGGTCCTCACTAACATGTCAAACAGATGCACTGATGCAACTGTCAGATCCTCATTAGTTAAATCTGACCACAAATCAGTCACCTTAAGCTGGCACTAACACCACAACTCACAAAGAGTGAAATCAGACTAAAAAAACTTCACCAAGGCAAACTATACCCTCCTAGGTGAAGGTATAAATACATTCCAAGCCCCACCTCAAACTGGAAGTGGTAACTACACTGAAGCTTACACTAATGCCCTGTAAAATCACTTCCATAAGTGTATAAACTTGGCCATTCCAGAAAGAATCAAAACCCGAGCCCCAAGTAAGAACAAGCTGCCATGGTGAACATCCAACGTCAACAAACTTTACAATAAATGCAAAAAAGTTGCTGTCCAAGAAAACAAAGGCTAGGCCCCAACAATGGAAAAGCACCCTCCTCAGCCTCAACAGGAAAATAAAGCAACTTGTCAAATCCTCCAAGGGCTCCTTTGAGAGAAAGTTAGCAAGTACAGCCAAGGATAACCATAAGGCCTTTTACAGCTATGTACATAACCTAAAGGGTATGACCCAAGAACTAGTGGTCAATGGTATCACACACACTGGCCCCACAGAGATAGCAAACCTGCTAGCAGATAGGTTTGGTGAAAATATCACTCTCTCATCCCCTCCTAACTTACAACAAACCTTCCCCCAGTCTCCCTCCCACCCTCCATATCTGAAGAGTGGGTCCTCAAAGCATTGTCCAAGGCAAAAACACAGCCTCTATGGGACCAGACAACATCCCAGGCTGTCTTCTAAACAGGCCAAAGCATGAACTAGCATCATCACTAAGTACCCTTTTCAATCATAGCCTAACCACAGGCTTTGTTCCTACAGAATGGAGAACAGCAATAGTTTTCCCCTCCACAATGGTGGCCTAGTAACAGACCCAAAGAATTACAGACCCATAAGCCTGACCAGTCTCATCTGTAAGGCCAAGGAACATATCATTATGGACCTCATAAATAAAGACATAGGTGGCCTCCATACCCTGGATCCTACCCAATTCAGCTTCGTGAAGGGCGGTTCCTGCCTGTTAAATCTGGTAGATTTCTTTGAAAATGTGACCAAGGTCATTGAGGAGGGCAAATCTGTGCACACAGCATACCTCAACCTGGCAAAGGCTTTCAATACAATCCCACATTCAGGCATTACTGATAAACTTAGCAAACTGAATGTAAACCACTTCATTTTAAGATGTGTTGCCAAATGGCTCACAAACCAGACATACTATCAAAGTGGGTGACTACACATCAACAACAGGTCTGTTACCAGTAGGGTGCCACAGCAGTCAGTGCTGGACCCCCTACTGTTTGGTATATACTTTTCAGATGTTCAGGTCAAAACTAAGGGGTTGTGACTGACCAAGTTTGCAGATGAATGCAAACTAGGTGCAATCATTGACTCCTCAACTGATGTCAGCATACTCCAGGAGGGTCTCACTCAGACCAACGACTGGTGTATTAGTCATGGTCTCAAACTGAATGCAAAGAAATGCATCATCATTCCCTTCGGCACAAAAAATATCCCCTCACACTATCAAATCAACAATACTACCCTAAGTACCCATGAAGTGGTAAGGGACCTGGGATCACATCATAAGTGTGACCTTAGCTTTGATCATCATGTATCTACTGTAGTAAGGAAAGCTTTCCACATAGCACACTTGATTAGTAAAGGCATTGCCTCAAGAGCAAAAGACGTTATAAGCGCCCTATACTCAACACTTATCCAGCCCACAATTGATTATAACACCCTGTTTGGCTTGTATCATACTAAGCACCTACAACAATTAGAGAGACCTCAGAGGTTTCTAACAAAGAAGATCAAGGGGTTCCAGCATGTGCCTTACACAGACTGCCTCAAGTCCCTGTCACTGTACTCCATATCATATAGACTTCTTAGGGGAGACTTATGGCTGGCCTACAGAGCAATCTAAGACCCAAACCTAATGAACTTGCCGGCTGCATATCCATAAATCAAATGGGAATAGGGCTGCCCATTCCATGGATCTAAATATGGCCTGTGACTTAAATAGGACCTGATGGAGGGACAGATTTATCTCCCAATGACTGCCACATCTTTAGAACAGGCTACCAATTCATGTGAAACAGAGCACCTCTATGACACTGTTCAAGAGGAACCTGGATGAGTGGATGGAGTATTGTAATGTTTTTACCAGGGATAGAACCCACAACCCTCTTGGACATGGACAGTCATCACTAGATACAATCTTGGGTATTGACTAGCATTTCTATGGTATTACAATGGGATGAAATGTCTAGGTTTAAAATGACCTTTGGGTTGCTAGCCTAAATAGCCTAGTAATCTCCTATGATCCTATGATCCATAAGATTAATGGATGTAGGCCTGGGTGTTTAACAGTATGAAAGAATACCTGGCTAAAAAAAGTGAGAGTGTAGTCAGCAAGCATATTCTGGGGTTGGTATATGTTGCAGATGGTAGTCAAAACTAACTCCTTATCATCTTTTGATGCTGCATAATATTGTCTCACTAACAAATAAACAAACAAATAAAAATGCACTGTATGGTTAGGAAACTAAAGTGATATATGTGAAACAGCTCTAATGTGGTGCTTGTGACACAGTGTTGATAGACATAAACATACATGTTCCCAATGGACTTAAAAATTTAGTGAAAAGCATAACCTTCATTTTCTCCTGACTAATTATTTCTGTGTCTTCTGGAGTGCTGCTGTGACAAAAGACATTAGCAATTGCCACCACATTTTATCAAGTTTTTTTCCTTACTGAAGTATTTAATGTAAAGATCAAAAAACTGAACAAGCACAGGAATCCGTCTCGTTCCAACCTCACCACCACAGGTGTTGAGGAAAAAAATAAAAAACAGAGAAACTAATAGTCTTAAAATGTCATTAATGAGCTCAGTCACAATAATGTCTGGAAATCATGAAACCCACGTAGTGTTCCAAAGCAACAGGCCTTTATTCTTCGCAGAGAAGTGATCATCAGTAACAAAAAATCAGAATCATTATAACAATGTTAAACATATCAGCATTTATATACTTAGATGTAGGTGTGGAAAATATACATATTCTTTTAATTTTAAACCAGCCTATTCATGGCAAACAATATAAACAGAGCTGTAACAGCTCATTTTAAAACAGCAAGTGGATGGTGCAGCAGTTAGTATTGTCGCCTCACAGCAAGAGGTCCTCTGGTTTGATTCTCAGCTGGGGTGCCTTCTGTGTGGCATCTACATTTCTTCCCTGCATTTATGTGGGTTTATCTCTGGGTAGTCCGATTTCCTCCCACATTACAATGACACACATTTGGAAAGTTTCTCCCTGGGCCTCTGCTGAAAATTGGCTCATTGCAAGGCAGACCTTCCCGGTAAACAAATGTTAAATAAATAAATGAACTACTCACCCCCACGCACTACTATTGATTAGATCAAACTAAATCCTAGTTAAGGAAAACATTACCTATCTATTTGCAACCCACATTCCAAGATCAGGTATTAAGAAAAGCATAACATATACATACAAAATCACTTTTGGCTGACTAATGCTATAAAGCCTTCATCAGGTCTGTGACAAGAACTAAAATCAAGAAAAACACGTAGCTATCTAACCATAAACATAACTAGAACACTATGAATATAAAAATACATCTGTCTAATAATATCTAGAAAATATCCATCCATGTTTATTAGTGTGCATAAAAAAAACTGTTGTTAGCAGCTCTGAAAAAAATGTCAGTGCTTTGAAAAAAAAACTGTCATGACAGTTTTCATGTTTACAGCTCCCCAAAATTTATACCATGCCACTATTACCATGTAGATTGGTATTATTCCTCCATTTACCATACTGGTGGATACTCATGCACACACCTGCACACTTTTATACATTACTAGTTTACTTTATCCATTGTTTTCTGTATTTTTTCTACTAGTTTTCATTATATAAACATATTTATGTGGTTGTAAACATGAAAACTGTCATGACAGTTTTTTTTGCACAGAAATGCCATTTTTAATGATGATTTCTAAGAGATCCCTCAAATCGTATCTATTTCAGCTTGCCTTCATTCGCTATATTTATTCTTATTTTCCACAGCAGTTCTTGTATTGTTGACCATATAATTCCTAGTCACTGTTATATTCTATTTCTAACTTTAACACTGCACAATAAAGCAAAATGAAACAATAATACATTAAAATAAATGTAAATACAAAGCAAAAAGTTAAATTACAGACACTTTGCTAAACATGGGATTGACAGGTTATTTAAAGATGAACTTTTGTCTCTTTTTATAAAGTAATGTCTGATCAAGCTCTGTTCAAAACTCTGTGCCTAGAACATACCACTAGGAAGCTAACACCGTTTCAACAAACCTATTTCTAAAAATAAATATCAATATCGCAATCAGATTTGACATACATTAAACAATGCCATTCAAGATTATTAAATAAGCTTTCCCTCAGAACATGTGAGTAGTTAACATCTTTAAAAATAATCATTGGGGGGGAATTTGATAAAGCCTACATGGTCTTGTTTTCCATGTAGGCATTGTGCCATGCTGCTTACACGAAAGTAAGCAGGTTTTAGAATCAGTAAACACAGTTGGGCGGTGCGCACGCACACACCAACACTGAAATATCTGTGGCATGCAAATCACTTCACAAGCAGATGAATTCCATGGAAATGAGTCAGGCAGAGTCATCCAGCAAGCAGATATGCATCTCTGCAGATCCTGTGTCAGTGTCCACAGTGTACACAGAAAAATTCTGTGTACAGGAATGTAGACAGACAAAAGGCCTGTAAAATGTAGGTAGGTAGACAGAAATGGCATGGCACATACAAACATGAGTGAAACTATCTACCATGTGTCTGAAAAATAAGAGAAATAAGTTAAAATAATATTTTTTAATAATCTGTGCATATTTGCATGGTGCACTGCAGTGCGCAAACATGCCTCATAAAACAAAAAAAAAAGCAAAAAAAAAATTGGAAAAAACAAAAGTAATATTATGTGAAAGAAATGTATTACAGGACCCTGCATGGAGTATCTGCAATGGTGTATTGATGCTGTTGCTAACATGGTAGGGCTTTGAACCGTGTTGTTTTGAGGGTCTGAACACGGATCCCTATGCAAATGAGGAGGAGTTACTGAATAGCACAAATGGGTATCCATGTCCATATATCCCCTCCGTGTAGGTACAGAGCCATGTTGGTGTTCACAAAAGTGGTAGCTGACATCAAGGGAGGGTGTATCCAATAACTTCTAAGCTGATTTGAGCTTAGCTGTGCCTCTTTGTGTGGCATGCCACCATACTGAGCATGGGAGTCTGGGTGTGTGTGTACACTAAGTGCTAAGCTTTGTTTACCTACGGGGCACACGTTTCCACATGTTTGTGAGTTGCACTGCCGTGCTGAGCCTGGAAAGAATTGGGGCATGTACACTAAGTGCTAAGCTCTGTTTACCTATGGAGAACCCGTTTGCATGGCAAGCTGCAGTGCTGAGTGTATCTAAAAGCAATGGATATTAATTAGGTTTGACCCCAGCCACAGTGCTGAGTGTATCTAAAAGGCAATGACATATTAATTAGGTTTGACCCCTGTTTAATTTGTTTGACCCCTGTTTAACTTAAACTAGGGCCATTAAATTATGTTAATGATATACTAGGCAGGTGCAATGCATCATATGTAGCCAATCACACAGGCAGCACCTACAGTAGAGCACTATAAAGTATGCATACACCCTACAATCTAATTTTTGCCCCATACTCTACATCATTGGAATACAGGCTTGGAAATTTTAACTGAAAGAATGTGATGAGCTGTTGCAGGTCTGCTACATCTGTATGTGCTAGATGTTGAAGTCAATGCTGCTGCTTCTGACAATAGGCCTAGGCAGATAAGGAGAAGAGTGTTCAGGCCCAGGGTAACCTTCCAGGAGCTACATATGCTGGAGATTGTAGAGCACTACAGGGTGGACAGGGACATACTACAAGAATTTACTGAGCTCTGCCGCCCTCAACTCAGACCCAGAGCCAACAGAGGGAACCCATCCCAGTGGAAACAAAGGTTTGCGTAGCCCTTGTATGTTGTGCAACACAAGCCTAGTTTGTGTAATCCACAAGTACTGTGCCTGTAATCTCATATACAACAGACGTAACCTGTGGCATGTGTGATAAGTACTGTGAGCTATAATGCATAAGATCAGATAGGTAGGGGTTCTAATCCCACTCCAGCCAACTTGATGTGTGTCTATACATATCCCCCTGCAGCAGAAGAGACATGCTCTCATGGGCTATCCACCTGCAATGGTTATACACTTTTTGGCCCTGTAACTAGCTGCTGGCTTCCAAACTGGCCTCTACAAGGCCTGACGACATCATCCACCTTAAGATTGCCAGCTGAGAGTCTAACATCAGATAAAAGATGTGGTGTGTGTGATAAGTACTGTGAGCTATTATGTATAAGACCAGATAGGAAGGGGTTCTAATCTAATGTTGCCCAACTTGGTGCATGTGTATATCCATATGGCATATGTATAATAACCTTTGTAACTTAGACATAGGTAGGGGTTAGTATTATTTTATTTGTAGCAAGTGATGTGGCCCTCCCAAATGACTGACCGCAACAAGGGGTGCTGATATCAACAAGCATTATATGTTCTAAACTGATAGTAGTAGCAGACATGAGGTGTGTTGCGTGCATCGGGTACAGTGATCTGTAGTGTGTACCAGTACATAGGTAAGTGTTGTAATCTACATACAGCCAACTTGCACTATGTGTGTACCTTGAGTGTCCTGTATGCAGTGAATGGAAGTGGTGCTAGCCTGAATGTGGCCATGTTTGTGTGTGAGGCTGTTACAGCATTTTACATGTTATGGAGCTATAGGACATGTGAACTTAACTAGCATAATGACCATACAGCCGTCATAATCAGAGACATCTTTATACCCCTTGTTACAGGATCAGCACATATTGCCCCAGTCCAAGAAAGACACAGGCAGATGCCGTGTGCTGAGATGACGGTCACCCAGCCAGTCATACAGATGGCATGTGCTGAGGTGCACTGAGGTGCTCTGTGTACCATTAGGCAGTGTCTGTTTCAAGGGTGTGTTTAAGTCTGCTAGACAAATGTCTCCCACAAGCATGTAGTACTAGCACCACATAGAATGGCAAATGTCCTTACAGTGAGTCATCCATCTACTATGCTTCCTACAGATAGGTAGCATATGCAGTCCATCAGGGACACAATCTGCCTTGTATGCAAGGCACAGACCACCTCTGAGTAGTCTATATGCCACAGGCAGCAGTGACACTCATTGCAGACAATCAGCAGTGAGCACATACTGTAGATGTGAAGTGACGTTGTGAGGGACCATACTGCTGTGTGCAAGTGCCAGTACAGCTTGGAAAGGTATATCAACAAATGGCCATTGCACTCAGATATTGGCATGCTGAGGGAAGAGTATGTAGAGGTTATGAGTATGTCACCTACTGCTGACTGTGGTCTCAGCTATGCCGTATGATTCCTGCCATACCACTGAAGTGACATGGTGATCTGAGGCACATTAGGAGTAAACTTGTGTGGCCAGGTCCATGTGACCACTTTTCACCCCTGAGTATGTACATCACATGTTGGGACTGATGTGCTACTAACCAGGGGCAATACTGTAGTGTCTGCACACTGAGCACAATTGAGCCATTACACATGAAGGTATGGACACACAGTACTGTACCCTTTGACAGTCACTGTTTGTTAGGATGTGTGGATGCATTCACTGTTGTACCACCTATACTAACAGGTTTTGGGTGTAAATCTCAGACTGTCACTACTATACTGAATGTGGCAGCCAGCACACCTATCATTGTGTGCAATGGCACCCTTACCATGTCACCACACAAGCATATCATACAACTGGAGCAGCCAAACAGGTACCATGGTACATCAATACACATTGTAGAGAACATATCCTGTGGAGTCCATGTCACGACCGTACAAATGTAGTCCATCTCTTAAATGCTTTGAAGGGGATGTGTATGTCCCCATAGATGGAGGTGTCAGATCCCACTGTGTACCTCTCACATTGCCATGACAGGAATAACATGTCTCATATGTTCTACACACTTACAACATCAGTGTGGTATACATAATTCATACTGGGGAGACTCCTATGTAACACAGACAGTACACCTCCCATGCATGTAAAGCATACATCTGCTGTGACACACATCATGTACAGGTTACACAATGGGATGCAGAACACGACAAGCATAAGTGATGTTGGTCAATTGTCTGAACTGGACACAGGATATTTGCAGGTGGGTCAGCTCCATCACCACAGCTTGTAGATGTGTAAGTTCCTAAAACCCAGGTGACATGTATCAAGGGTAGCAGACCTTATCACAAATTATGAATGCACTAGTACGCTGACTGCCACCATTGTCCTTGTTAGACTGTTATACACATATGAACCTACGGAGGCATGCACTTATACTGTTTTACCTTGCTGAAGCCATATTTCTGCTGTGCTGCCATGCCATCCTATGCCACTTTATTGCTGCCATGTGTCCATAGGCTATCCCCTCAGACTCCTGGAACAGAAACATACACAGGTCCGTGACAGACCTATCATTGTATCACAATACTGCCAGTACAACATCATACAGATAAGGTACACAAAAGTATGTTGCATACTCATGACACATGCTAGCATACAGTATCTATTGGTAACCGATACTGCATTACACAAGTACATGTCAAGTAATATAGTCACCCTCTGAATCAGACACATAGTGTCATTTCCCTGCATCGATGGAAAGGATGACAGGGATGTGGCACAGGTATCATCACTTGCACAGTGTGTTGTGTGGGGGGTGCTGGAGGCCTAGGCTGGCCCAAACTGTTTACAGCATGTGTGTGAGTCAGGAAGGGGAGCATGATAGATGGATCATGGAGAGGTGCTGTGTGTGTCTGTAGGTGACATGCATGTGACAGTGGTGTGTGAGTGTGTGCATGTACATAGTCAAGATCAGTGCTAGCCCTACACATTTTTATGTTGGACAGTTGTGGACCATACATGGTAGTGTTGATAGTTCACCATCTCAGGCCCTGAACACAGAAACTGGATCTGCCAGGAATTGCACTGACACAACCAAGCCCAAGGTCAGATGCAGTGCTAGTACTTGACGGTGACTGCTGTCTGCTGGGACCATGTCCTCCAAGGGACTGCCCAGGACCAATAGCTCATGGCTTGCCACATCATGGTGTGGCCATCACACTCCCCCCTGTAGCACTGGATGTACTTCCACTATGGGAGTGTGACTGTGCACGACCACGTGGACTCTCAGCAGATGGTATTGCTGATCTACTTCCATGGGTCCAAAGCCCATCTCCAACCAGACATTCCAGCACAGACAATATGCTGCCCAAGACAGATACTGTCTCAGCCCACTGTCTGTCAACTGCATCAGTGAACCAATCCAGGGTGTCTCCAATGCGGTGAAGGCAGTCATGGATGTCAGATTGTACTGCATCCATAATCCTAAGCATATGTCTGGTGTTCCATGCAGAAAGTGCCTGTGCCTCCATAACAGCCCAAAACATGCTCTGAGTGACCCATGATGTGACACCTGCAACAGGTGGTACACAGACAGCAGTCCTCTTATAAGCACCCCTGTCAATCCGCCTGTGTAGGACCTCGCCAGCTCTCTGGCTATTGCTAGTGTCTACACTTTCTGGAGCCATAGTTGCCACACTTTCCTGTGCAATGTCTGCACATTCTGACTGTCCAATATCTGTGGCCTGTAGGGAATGGGTATGTGTGGGCATACTGACTGTGTCCAGTGAAAATGGGGACAGAAGAGGGATGTCAACCTCTGTGACAGATTCAGCCCCCAACAACTTGCCTGTGCCTCACTGTAGCCATCATCATCATCAAAGTCCAAAGAAACATTGACATCAGGTTGTTCAAGGGGGAGACTCCAACCCCCACAGTCACCTGTGAAAAGCAAGACAAAAGCAGTACATTACTACCTGCACTATTACATATAGAAAATACTTTGCAATCCAGGTAACCATTTCTGTGGTAATCCTGTTACAGACGGATTACACAATATTAATTATAGTACGAGAAATTGTGACACTTGAGAGGCATGTTTGTGTACAGTTCATAAACTAGACAGCCGTCATGCCTTTGTTGCCAGGCATGGGAAAAGAACTCAATAGCTGTGACTGCAGGGGGCATCTGAAAATAATGTAATATTGACTACAGCAACTTAATACAGACATGCAAGGAATACAGCCATACTGGAAGTGGACAGATTTATTTATGAATCAACAATGCTGGTGAACACATTATTCTTATTGATTTTAAAACTCTGTGAAATCTAAACACAATATCTGCTCACAACATGGCTACCTCACTCATATACCTTTTGTTCCTGGTGAGAGAGAAAATGTGAACATTATATGACTGATAGTGTGCAGGAGATAACCTTGAATCATACTATGATTTGAGCAATACAAACTGCAGGATATTCTTTTTGCATTCTAGAACTATCATAGTGTTATAATTAACTGCACTGACATCAGAACACACGTGCATGGAATACAACCATACTGCATGTATTAAAACAGCTTTATTTTAGTATCAACAATGCTGGCGAATGTTTTGTATTGTTATTGCTTTGAAATATCTGTGAAGTACACACACAATCCTCCTACTATCACTAGAGAACAGGTCCTTAATGCTCTCTCTAAGACCAAGAACACTGTTTCAATGGCCCCAGACAGTATCCCAGGATCTCTTCTAAATAGCATGAAACATAACCTATTAGGGTCTCTGGAATTACTATTTAACTGTAGCTTCCATACTGTTTAACTGTAGCTTCCAAACAGGCTTCGTGCCTCATGAATAGAGAAAGGCAATAGTCATACCTCTGCACAAAGGTTGGCCATCTACATTCCCTGGAAACTACAGACCCATAAGTCTCACTAGTCGTATATGTAAGCCATGGAAAGAATGATCGTGGAGATGATTAATTAGAGATATAGTAAACCTCCAGACACTGGACCCAACCCAGTTTGGTTTTGTAAAGGGCAGATCATGCCTACTTAACCTGGTGGACTTTTTTGAGAAGGTCGCTAAGGCAATGGATGAGGGCAAAATCATTCACACTGCCTACCTTGACCTGGCCAAGGCATTTGACACAATACCCCACTCGGGCATTGTTGACAAACTCAAGAGGTTAGTTACAAACCTGTATGTCACCCTGGCTCAGAGAGGAATCAGGAAGTTAGAATTGGGGAGTCCACTTCTACAAAGAGGCCAGTCACAAGTGGAGTCCCTCAGGAATAACTCCTTGGATGGCTCCTTTTTGGCATTTACTTCTCAGAAGTCAAGGCCAATGTCAGTGGTCTCTGGCTGACTAAATTTACAGATGATTGCAAATTAGGAGCTGTCATTGAATCTCACACTCTCACAAATGTTCTCCAGGAGGAGCTGACACAGACAAACAACTGGTGTCAGAATCATGGACTAAAACTAAATGCCAAGAAATGCATAATATTACCCTTTGGGAAGTCCTCCATCCCTGGTAGCTATCATATTAACAACACACCCCTTAGAGTTGACTCAGTAGTCAGGGATAGTAATCTAACCTTTGATCATCACGTGTCTACAGTGCTGAGGAAATAATTCTCTGTTGAGCAACTTATAAACAAAGGTATGGCATCTAAGCCCAAGAAAGTCATTGTCCCACTGTATTCTGCATTCATCAGACCTATTATTGAGTACAATGCCCCCTTTAGTATGTACCTAACCAGGCGTATCCAACAACTGGAACGTCCACAGAGGTTCCTTACAAAATGAATACAGGTCATAAGTAATATGTCCTATGCAGACCGCCTCAAGGCCCTATCCCTGTATTCTGTCTCCTACAGGCTTTTGAGGGGAGATCTATGCCTGGCATACAAGACATTGTCAAACCCCACTCTGATGGACCTCCTGCATATCCACAAAACAAACAGTACCAGAATTACCTATTCTAAAGACTTAAACCTTGCCTGTGATATAAATAGGACCTGCTGGAGAGATAGGTATGTATCCCAGAGACTACCCAGTCTATGGAACAGGCTCCCCATCCATTTGAAGCAGAGTTCCTCCCTAATCCAGTTCAAGAGCAACTTGGACAATTGGATGGGAAACCAAAAATTCATCCCTGGTTTGGCACCTATGTCTCTGATACAAACAGGTAACCTGTAAATGGTTCATCTCCCAGGCCCATGCTTACACTTATCAAGGGTATCATAACTCATCAGAGATTTGGGATGCATGGCTAAGCTTATAAAGGCCCTTGTGGTCATTAGCCTAGTAAACACCTATGAATCTATGAATATCTGCCAATGAAGTGGGCTATCTCACCCATATACCTTTATTACCTGAAGTAGGAGGGACAGAGAGCTTTATGTGACTGATATTGGCCTGGGGACAGCCTTAGACAGTACTATGAGTTAAGCAATACAGTTTGCAGGCCATTACGTTTGCATTTTACAGCTATTACATTGTTTCACTTGACTGCAACAACCTTACCATAGACAAATAATGCATACAGCTCTATTGCCATGGTTATGACAACAATCCTGCTGAATACCATTTTGCTTACTGTTATTGGTATTGTTTATTGAACTTCAGTTGTTATTGTTCATATATTGCACTACAGTTTTTCTTGTGTACACTTTTTTCAGTAAATGCTTTAGTCTTTCTTGCTTATTGCACTACAGTCCGGACAAGGTACAGCACTTACCATTCTCATGGCGCAACCTGGTCAGGCATCCGGCATGGAACTTAACATTGTGAGCCCTCTCAGCTGCAGATGCTGGGAGAGAAGCACACCATTATGCACACAAGTTTTGCAGACATTCAGCTTGCATATTGGTAAAACAGGGGAAAAATTACTTACATATCTTTGGGGCATTACCTGCTCTAGCCTCTTGGACCCAGGTGTCTAAGGTTCCCCTCTTTCTCCTTTTCAGGTCATCATAATGGTGATGACACTGCTGACCTGTGCAGGGGATACAAGTAACATGGGTGAATTCCCTGGCCAATGGTCCCAGGGCTCTGCCTTACACTCTGAGCCCTGGAATCTGCTATGCATCAGCCGGCATTCATGGTTTTTAACCAGGAGCCCAACCATGACCCTGGACTCCTGAACATCCCACCTATGCCCCCAAAAGCGCACACCTTCAACAACACTGCCAACCATACCAACAGTTGATTGAACTCCAATGAATGATGCAGAATTCCCACCTATTAGGCTTAATATACGCTGTTTTCCCACCCTTACATATCATTGATCAACGCTCAAAAAAGTGCTGCATTGCTTAGCAGTGAGCAAACCTGCTAAGTGAAGCCAAGCAGAGTGAAAATTTGCAGAAGCATAATTTTAGTGAGGCTTAGCAACACTCAAATATTGGTAACCATTAGCATGTTTATGCACTGCTTAGCATGAATGAGAAGTGCTTAGCAAAGTGCAGCAGTGCCAAAATTCACAACAGTTTAATGAAATTAAAGAAAAATAGTACATTCATTTACAGACATATTCTGCATGTTATGGACTCAAGCCCAGGATCTACTACACATAAGACCATAACTTGACCCATGTAGCTAGTTAGATGTTATAAAAACTAGTATACCTTCACATATGCTACTAGGCTACCTGTTAGCATTGCTGAGCACTGCCCCACATCTCGCAAACATGCTTAAACACACCTATAAATAAATAATTAGTTACATCCATTTTCTATTTTTAGATGTCTGGCAGGTGTCAGCTGTCTATATGTGGGCACAGATTGGCATTGCTGTGCTCTGCACTGCCAAACATGCCATTAACAAATAAATAAATAAAAAAAACATAAAACATCATAAAAAATGACATATTATACATTTGGCAACACTTCACAACATTGCAATAGTGGCAGGGAGCATTACAGGAAGCCTCACACTCATCTGCAGCCACAGGTAGCCGTTGCACCTCTCCCTACACTGATTCAATATCCATGTTCCTCGGCTCTCCCTTGGCAGTGCATCATCATTAATATGCATGGCGCGCTGCCGAGGGGGAACTGTGGCTGTGTACATGGATACATTCCATGTAGGCTCTACATGGTGCCTACACAGATTTTATTAAATTCTGGGGATTATATTTAAATAATATAAATGCAATAAACAATTTGATTAGCATTGCCATTATCTACAAGAAATGTCTGTTCAGTGGACAAGTGACCTGAGCTATCCCCAGTGTATGTTGAAACAGATTCTTTTGTTAAAACTGTGGCATTAAAAAATATATATATATATATATATATATATATATATATATATATATATATATATATATATGTACACACACACACACACACACACACACACACACACACACACAGACACACACACAGATATATATTTATATATATGTATAGATATAGATTAGATATAGATATAGATATTGGTAAAGGGGTAGGTAGAAGGTATGAAGGGGTGAAAAAAGTTTGCTTTACAGTTTTAATTGTAATGATTTCAGAGTTTTAAACTACATTACTCCCCTCCAACTGTCCCAGATGATCATCAGCTTCCCAGCTGCACCGTTTATCCTTATGTGTCCCTGGTACAATACCCTGGACCTTGAATGGCAGCAATGGCAAGTCAAGCAAGGGAAGTGGAACGAAGAAGACAGCAGGATGACAGACACTGGCCTCTCATGCCAGGGAGGATTTTTTTATTGTTTTACACACACACACACACACACACACACACACACACACACACACACACACACACACACACACACACACACACACACACACACACACACACACAGAGAGATACACACACACAGCTAGCTATCTATCTATCTATCTATCTATCTATCTATCTATCTATCTATCTATCTATCTGTCTATCTAGTGTTGGTTAAAAGGTGACGCATATGTGTGTGTGCTTGTGTGTGTGCATGTGTGTGTTTATACATACATAGCAGTAAAGATCTAAATCTGAACTTGAAGGTAATTATGTCTGAGCAATATTCTTTGAAGATAGTTGCATTTGTAAAGTAGTGTATGTATATAGAGAAAGGATCTGCTCCTACCTCTCACACTATACTCAAACCAGAATGCATTTTCTGCTAAAGGAACTCAATAATAAACTCATGTGTTACTAAGAAACATTTTTATACAAAGACTTCACCTACAAAATTCATTCATTAGGACTCCAAAATTCAAACTCTGATTTCAAATTTATACTTCATCCTTCTAAAACTAGCTTTATCAATGGATATTTAAATGAATCCAGGTCCCAGTCAGCTTTATTTTACACCTATATACATGCTTTAGCTCTCCTATAAACAGACCTCAAACTTGCAAGCCTAAATGCAGCATGCAGCTTAGTTGCAAACTGAAAACGTGCATATTCTTGCTATTTCTGTCACTTAGCTGAAAGGTGATGCTTGTCTATCTTCATTTATTCTAGACACGTACCATATTTACAAAGATAAAAGACCGGGTACTAGATCTGGTGGAGGGCATTCTGTTATAATTAGAAAGATAACTTCCATTACCATCTGTGAGGTCCAAAAATCCCTTACTGAAGAGAACAGGAATTCCAAATGGTTTCACACTCATACTATTTTTGGTGGTCATACCCATCTGAGGGTTGTCTCTGTTTACATTCTTCTACCCACCAAAGTTTCAGTTAATCAAAATACTTTATAAATTACCCCCTCCTCCAAAAAAGTAGATTCTTTACAGTGGGCAGAAGAGTCAGTATTAGGTCCTCTTCTTTTCTCAGTTTTTATTAATGATATCCCTTTAGGTCTATTGTAATCAAACTAATTATTTGTACTGGTGACATATATATCTTACAATCTAGTAATTTTTATTTGTTGTAAGTACTGTATTATTTATATAGTTGGTATGTGGACTGAAGGAGAGGGCAGGGTCAAATGTTAGACCTAGATATTTTTGTTCAGTGACATTGGGAACAATATTCCCTGTAATATCTTTTATGAAGATGGGAGGGATAGCAGGTAGCTTTTTTTGGTGTAAATAACATCATGACATTTTTTTGGGGGGGGGGTAATAAAAAGTTTGATGGCAGCTGAGGAGTTGCACAGTTGAGTGAAGATTTTCTATAATTTATTTTGTAGATCTATATAAGAATTACTAGATTGTAAAATATATATGTCACCATAACACATAATTAGTTTGATTAGAATAGACCTAAAGGGCTATTCTTTTAAGGCTCTGTCAGCAAATGCCAAAAATGTATTACTACTCAAATCAAAATATGGTCTTCCATATCTTGATTACAATATTCCTCATAAGTTAGAAACAGCTGAACACAAGTTTAGTACATTTATGCGTCTTGCTGACTCCTTTCTCTATCACTACAAACTGTTTGAAAAAAATAAGTGGCTTACTGTTTTCAGCAAGGCTACATTGTTGCTAAATGCTCTTATTCTTAAGGTGCTAAAGCAAAGTTTGTTTCCACATGGAAATCAAAACTGCCTGTACAGGGCAAAACCTATGAACCCAGAAGCTCTGAAAACAGCCATGTTTCCATCATTTGACCACATTTCAAAACTGCTTTGGGAGAAAGGACATTCTCCAGACTTGGACCTGTTACATGGAACTACCTGCCTGCGGAAATGAAAAATCAGGAAACCTTCAAAAAGTTTAAGGATGCCTTAAAGAATGTCTCTTATTTGCTGACTCTATCTGTAATTACTATCAGGATAGTGGATAATTTTCATGTTTTAGTTGTATTTCATCCTAAACAAACATTTGGATGCATCTCATTGTACTTTATATATATATATATATATATATATATATATATATATATACATATATATATATATATGTGTGTGTGTGTGTGTATGTACAGTGTGTGTGTGTATGTGTGTGTATGTACAGTGTGTGTGTGTGTGTGTGTGTGTGTGTGTGTGTGTGTGTGTGTGTGTGTGTGTGCAGAACTAGTGCATTGAAAGAAAGCCAAGTTAGCCTCTGTGGAGTTCATCTCTGTACTTATAATTTGTTAATCTATATTTACTGTAAACTTTGCAAAAACGAACAAAATCTCAAAAAAAAATAAGCGAAAAGATAGCAGATACTTCCTGAAACAGAAACTTATTGAACATTAAAAATGGTAAAGCACTTTTCATCTACTCAATAGCAGACTTCATCAGACCACCATTTAATACAAAGAATCCTTTAAATACTAGTGTACACCAACAGTTATCGCCCCCAATCACAACTTCAAAAGTAAATGATGTAATCATACTGTTAGTACAAAAAATTGTTAAACATACATTATGTTAAAAATATATAATTTTTGACATATACATATAAAAATGAATGAATATAAACCCTATGCTTATTAAAAAGTGAAGTTAATTATTAATTAGTAGTTCATCTACTCAAAGCTTTTAACCTTAAAAGACTGTTAATGGCACATTGTTCATTAAGACCTGGTTTATAGTATGATTGTAGTAATTATTGCCATTTTAATTCAGCTTTTTCTAAAATTAAACTACAGGGTCCACCCCTTGGTTGCGCATAAATCTGAATGGCACAAAGTTCGAAATTATGATCAACACATGCCTGTGTATGTTTCACTAAAGCATTAGCTAAATTCCCCCTCCTTATGGCATACAAATGTTCATAAACCCTTTCTTTTAGCGTTCTTGTGGTTTTTCCTATATAATACGCAGGACATTTTTTACAGTTAGCTATGTATACCACCCCTTTTGATTTGCAATTCAATTTCTGATGAATATAATACTTTTTACCATTAATTTCAACCTGTTCACCTTGATACATATACTTACAAAAAGTGCACATGCCACATTTTTTCCTACCCCCACCTTTTTCTTTCCTGTAAAATTGTTCAATGAGATTTTTGATATTCCTACCCTTCCTTGCAATCATTTTAATACCATTCTGAAATTTACTGGCAATAATTGATTCCTCATCCAAAAGTCTCCAATTTTTAAAAAATATTGATTTAATTTAAAAAAATGCACATTAAATGTAGTTATAAAGGCATTAACATAATCAATTCTCATGTTTTGATTAGCCCTGTGCATTTCCACCAATAATCCATCTCTATTGAGATTAGGTACAAAATAACCATTTTCTCTTTTTTGTTTTACTTCAAGAAACAATTAATTCAGCAAGTCCTCTGGGTAGTCCCTACTCAGAAACATGTTTATAAGATTCTGACACTCATCAAGAAGTTCATGATGTAAACTAACCATCCTTGCGGCATGCACCAATTGGCATTTTATAACCGCTCTTTTGTTAATAACAGGATGGGAGCTTGTATAATGAAGAAAGCTATTTGAACAGGAGAGTAATTACTTGGATGTGAATCTGAGAAAGGACAAGGTCAACAAGAGATTTGTAGCAAAAATTCAAAGAAAACCCACCTATTTGAATAGCTTTCAATTCTACCTATTCTCAATAGAGATGGATTATTGGTGGAAATGCACAGGGCTAATCAAAACATGAGAATTGATAATGTTAATGCCTTTATAACTACATTTAATGTGCATTTTTTTAAAATTAAATACATTTGTTTGTGTCTTTCGGCTTTTCCCGGTTAGGGGTCACCACAGCTGAACTCCGGTCCGCTAATGATTGGCAGTAGAGTTTTACGTGCTGGCTTGCCGGGCCTAATGCACAACCTTCAACAAAGGAACGCCCGTTCACGCATGTCGCCACACAGAAGACACTCTAACTGAGAATCGAATGGGCAACGTCTAACTGTGAGGTGACAACGCTACCGCAGCACCACCACTGCTTTTAAATTAAATCAATAATTTTTAAAAATTGGAGACTTTTGGATGAGGAATCAGTTATTACCAATAAATTTCAGAATGGTATTAAAATGATTGCATGGAAGGGTAGGAATATCAAAAATCTCATTGAGCAATGTTATCGGAAAGAAAAAGGTGGGGGGGGTATAAAAAATGTGACGTGCACTTTTTGTAAGTATATGTATCAAGGTGAACAGGTTGAAATTAATGGTAAAAAGTATTATATTCATCAGAAATTTAATTGCAAATCAAAAGGGGTGGTATACATTGCTAACTGTAAAAAATGTTCTGCGTATTATATAGGAAAAACCATAAGAACGCTAAAAGAAAGGGTTTATGAACATTTGTATGCCATAAGGAGGGGGAATTTAGCTAATGCTTTAGCGAAACATACACAGGCATGTGTTGATCATAATTTCGAATTTTGTGCCATTCAGATTTATGCGCAACCAAGGGGTGGACCCTGTAGTTTAATTTTAGAAAAAGCTGAATTAAAATGGCAATTATTATTACAATCATACTATAAACCAGGTCTTAATGAACAATGTACCATTAACAGACTTTTAAGGTTAAAAGCTTTGAGTAGATGAACTACTAATTAATAATTAACTTCACTTTTTAATAAGCATACGTTTTATATTCATTCATATTTATATGTATATGTCAAAAATTATATATTTTTAGCATAATGTATGTTTAACAATTTCTTGTACTAACAGTATGCTTACATCATTTCCTTTTGAAGTTGTGATTGGGGGCAGTAACTGTTGGTGTACACTAGTATTTAAAGGATTCTCTGTATTAAATGGTGGTCTGATGAAGTCTGATATTGAGTAAATGAAAAGCGCTTTACCATTTTTAATGTTTAATAAATTTCTGTTTTAGGAAGTATCTGCTAGCTTTTCGCTTATTTGTTTTTTGAGAATCTATATTTAATGTGCCTTATTCCCAGGTTGTGACAGAAAAGGATCAGTAGGCTAGCTCACTCACCTGGTTATCAAATTGCAATAAATAAATACACACACACACACGTGTATACACACACACACACACACACACATATATATATATATATATATATATATATATATATATATATATATATATATATATATACATATATAGGTAGATAGATGGAGGGAGCCTGCATTCCATTCTGTTCCCTCTAATTAATATACACCAACCCCATTGTCACAACACAGTAGAGAGAAAGGCAAAAACTCTCCAAAAGTGCACTTCCAGCTCACATTATGCAACACATTGTGGTAAAATTCACAGTGGCATTAAATTAAAAGAAAACACAGACTGAACAGCCAGCAATGAAGTATAAGTAAGCTCAGCTTTACACACAACTCATATAAGACTATTTATTTATTGTATTTACATGACTTACAAATATTATTCAGGGATATGAAAAGGTGTGCAGCACTGCAGACTTATAGATTGCTAAAACAACACATTAAGTAGTAGGAAATGGAGAAAAATCTGCTGGAAAGCATGACAGTGACAAAGACATGATGGTAGAAAGTGTGCTTAGCAGGCAATTTTTCTTCTATGGGAACAATCAGTGCAGGTTAAGTATGTGCAGATACCATATACTAGGTCAGACATTTGTCATGGACAATTCTCAGGCACTAGTTATACCAGCTAAAGGTGCACAAGATCTGAGACCTCAATTACTCATGTGAAGGGAATCATCTCATTCCATTGTGGAACGGTATAGGCTTTTGTAAATTACAGTTTTATAGAGTTCATATCTCTCAACCAGCAGACATTGAAAGCAGGAACAAGGGAGGCGGAGCCTGAATGACTAACTGAAAGCAGCAGTATTTTAGAGCTCCATATAACTAGTTAAATAAGACGGGAAAAAATATTCTTTTTTTTCTTCACAGTATAAAATCTTATAGATAAAGGACTAATTTACATAATTAGAAATGTTGGTGACGTTTTACAAATAATTTCCTGTCAAAAAGCTTGGAGATATATTCACTTGTTAAAATGAGCAACTCAAGGAATTCTCACCAGAATGCTGCCTTAAAGAAGGAACTACAACAGATGGCATCTACCATGTAAGAGTTGTCTTTGAAGATGGATGATTTTAAAGAGAACCTAGAAAATCTTAAAAGAAGCAGTCAAAAACAGGCTGACACCCTCAAGGAAATGCTACAACAACACCAAAAAAGGATAACAGGAATAGAGGTTTCTCTAAATGAATTAGAAAGCAGACTTAAGGAAGAGGAAACACAGAAAGAACTGCTTCTTAAACAAAACACTTGGTTGGTTAATAAAGTAGATGACTTGGAAAATAGGGAGAGGAGAAATAACATCAGGATTTTTGGATTACCTGAAAACACAGAAGGTGAGGATATTATTTCCTTTTTATCAAGCTGGATCCTTGACTTTTTAAATTTAAAATAAGGACTTTCCTTTGGCATTGAAAGGGTACACAGAGCTCTTGGGAAACCTGCCACTAACTCAAACTCTCCTCCTAGGTCAATAATTATCAAATTTCTTTCATACTTGGACAAGGAACTGATTTTAAGATCTGCTTGGAGGAAGGCACCTCTAAAATATAAGCAGAGCCTGATAAGATTTGATAACGACTATTCATCTAGAATAATGGAACAAAGGAAAAAAGTGTGGCCAATGATAAAGTTTCTGAAACAAAATAACATCAAGGCACAACTTGCATATCCAGCTAAGATAAGAATACTGTATGCTAAAGAGATGAGGACTTTTACTGACTTAGAGGAAGCCTCTTCATTTATTAAAACTAATAATGTGATGGCTTTATGAGAAAATATGGATTGGATGTCACCTTCTCTCAAGAGAAAAGAAACAAATGTCTGGACAGATGTCAAAAAGAAGAAACAAAAGGCTTATACTGTTACAGCCAAATCTCTCAAAACATCTACTATGATATGAATTGTTTTAACATTACATTAAAGAACCAATTTTACTGCTTGGAATTTTAAAACAAAGGTAACTAACTACTGGAATCTGTATCTATAGTTTTTTGAAAATAGATGATACCTGAGAGTTTTCACATTACCTCAGGTATGTAAAACAGGGTACTTTTCTTTCACAGAAGGAGGGTTATATAACACATAAAATATTTATACTGTAAATCAACATACATAGTATATGTTTATTTTCTCTTAATTTTCTCTTTTCTTTCTCTCTTCTCTCTTTTCTCATTGTTTATTTTAACTGCATCTTGTCTCCCTTTCTAAATTCTCTCCTGTTTACTATACTAATATAGTCTGCATATATTTAATAACTAACTATCTATACATAGATAAATAATAGTGTAAAATAATCTAGTTTTAAGGTAGACTAATTGGAATAGTGAACTTAATTAATTGTTATGATAATATTTATTAGATTAATGATAATCACTGTTATGCTTATTGGGATTGGGGACATGTTTGTGATTAACTCTGAAATGTTCTATTCATGTATATATGTCCTTTGAATTATTTCCTTTTAGTATTAACACATATATAAAAGATGACATACCTGTGGAAGCATGGAGGTGTTTAGGTGAAATGGCAGTGGAGTTTTTAACTAGATTGTTTAATGAAATCTTGGAAAGTGAGAGGATGCCTGAGGAATAGAGAAAAAGTGTTTTGGTACCGATTTGTAAGAATAAGGGTGATGTGCAGAGCTGTAGTAACTACAGAGGGATTAAACTGATCAGTCACAGCATGAAGTTATGGGAAAGAGTAGTGGAAGCTAGGTTAAGAAGGGAGGTGATAATTAGTGATCAGCAGTATGGTTTCATGTCAGGAAAGAGCACTACAGATGCGATGTTAGCTCTGAGAGTGTTGATGGAGAAGTACAGAGAAGGTCAGAAGGAGTTGCATTGTGTCTTTGTGGACTTAGAGAAAGCATATGACAGGGTGCCTAGAGAGGAGTTGTGGTATTGTATGAGGAAGTCGGGAGTGTCAGAGAAGTATGTAAGAGTGGTACAGGATATGTACAAGGGTAGTGTGACAGCGGTGAGGTCTGCAGTGGGAGTGATGGATGCATTTAAGGTGGAGGTGGGATTATATCAAGGATCAGCTCTAAGCCCTTTCTTGTTTGCAATGGTGATGGACAGGTTGGCAGACGAGATCTGACAGGAGTCCCCATGGACTATGATGTTTGCAGATGACATTGTGATCTGTAGTGAGACTAGGGAACAGGTGGAGGAGACCCTAGAGAGGTGGAGATATGCTCTAGACAGAAGAGGAATGAAGATCAGCAGGACTAAGACAGAATACATGTGTGTGAATGAGAGGGAGGATAGAGGAATGGTGAGGATGCAGGGAGGAGAGGTGGCAAAGGTGGATGAGTTTAAATACTTGGGATCAACAGTTCAGAGTAATGGTGAGTGTGGAAGAGAGTTGAAGAAAAGAGTACAGGCAGGATGGAGTGGGTGGAGAAGAGTGTCAGGAGTGATTTGTGACATAAGAGTACCAGTAAGAGTGAAAGGGAAAGTCTACAACAGGGTAGTGAGACCAGCTATGCTATATGGGTTGGAGATGGTGGCATTGACAAAAAGGCAGGAGTCAGAGCTGGACATGGCAGAGTTAAAGATGTTAAGATTTGCACTGGGGTGTGACAAGGGTGGACAGGATTAGGAATAAGTATATTAGAGGGTGAGTCCAGGTTGGAAGGTTTGTAAACAAAGCCACAGAGGCAAGATTATGTTGGTTTGGACATGCGCTGAGGAGGGATGCAGAGTATATTGGGAAAAAGATGCTAAGGATGAAGCTGCCAGGTAACAGGAAAAGAGGAAGGCCTAAGATAAGGTTTATGGATGTGGTGAGAGAGGACATGCAGGTGGTTGGTGTGACAGAGCAAGATGCAGAGGACAGGAAGAAATGGAAACAGATGATCCGCTGTGGTGACCCCTAATGAGAGCAGCCGAAAGAAGAAGAAGAAGAAGAATTAACAAATATATATAAAAAAGGAGGGAAAATGTACTGTTGGTTAAGAGAAGTGAAGCTTGATGAGCAAGATGGAAGGGTCACAATCGTTATTTCCACAATCTACAAATAGTTCTATTGAGGCATTATGGTGCAGCTTGAATGTATTACCCAATGTCTTGATTGCATTGAGCATGCTCGGATGACGTCAGCTACGAATGGAGGACCTAACCGGGAAGTCACGGTACCAGTAGAGAGCCGTGTGTTGGCAAGTTAATTTTCGTCCTTTTTGGACTCAAATAGCAGCAGAATCAGACAGGTGATAGGATTGTGAATGGTCTGAATGTTAATAGCGAAGCACAAACTAACGGATTTGTGGGGTCAAATACACATAATTCTGTTAATGGAGACCAGCGCCCAGTAAATAGTTCTGAGTTAGAAGAGATACGCGTGGAGTTTTGCAAATTAATTGAAATACTGTTATTAATATGAATGACTGGCTAGAGGAAGAAACGGCCTTTGCATCTAATGATACAGTAAGTGATGTTTCCTATTACTCTAATTTGCAGAAACTGGACCACATTTTGTTGAAAGTAAAAAAAATTCAGCTGGACAATGCATACTTTAGGGAATGTTTAAAATTGAAGCTAGTACCTAAAGGTTTGCATATGTGATGATTTCCCACAGGCCTAATAACTGACACTTGCTTTCATAAAGAACTTCTTTGTTTATTTGACAGACATGGATTTGAATACATGGAACTTGTAATTAAACATAATGAATTTTTATTGTCTGAATTGATAAAGGAAGCTACTAATTTAGAGAGAAGAATTACTCAGGATCCTGCACATGCTAACAATGTTTTTGACTATAACAGAATGTTTAGGAGTATTGAACAGGAAATTGTTTCTATTAGGAATAGGAAGATAAAAAAAATAGATAGAGACAGGAATCAATATAGTACAAATGCTGCCTACCCTAAACCTCCCCATTCGCAGGTTTGGAATATTAATGCTTATAACGCTACTGCACCTGTGAACAATCATGAAACTTCATCTTTTTTAGACAAGGAGAATTTTCCTCCATTGAGGAGGTCGGAGAGATTGAGGGAGATGAACAATCAAAATGTGCAGGGTCAAACAACTTCATATTCAAACAGGGGGTGGGGGGTCAAACTTCTTATCAGAGGGGGGAGGGAGGGGTGGACGTCGAGGTTGGAAATGATTTCAGATGAATGTATGGTCACTAAATGTTCTATCTTACATAACTCAAAAGGTGATTTTAATGTGTATAATTTTTCTTCCTTGTATGTTAACACTGCTGATTGTGACTTGTTATCTAAAGGTTTATCGTTTGTTCCGATGAGAAATTTTAATATTGCAAGAACACTAATTGATCTTAGGAAATTTGTAAGGAAATTAAATTTAAATATTTTATTTAAATCTGTGGAATATGTATCTAATACATTACATATTTCCAGTACTTACAATCCACCCTTACATCCTATGTTAGCAATACTTGATAAGATTTGTGAGGTTGATGTTAGGAATGTTGAAAAAAGCTCACATTCTTTAAATTTAAGTGAAGATGAACTAGAAGGTTTACATACATTTAAATCCAATAGGGATGTAAGAGTTTTAAAACCTGATAAAGGTGGTGAAATTGTTATTATGGACTTATGTGATTATAATGAAAGGATGAACAAGATATTATTGGATAATACATACAGGAAGATTTCATTGAATGAACTCAATGGCACATATAAGAAAATCAGAAATGAGTTGAATGACTTATTCATTGAGGGGTCTTTGTCTTTGGATGAGTTTAATTTCCTATCTGTACATCATCATATAATTCCGTCTATTTTTGGCTTACCCAAAATACATAAAAGTATGAATGATCCACCTATACGTCCTATATTTAATGCACATAGTTTGATTACATACCCTATAGCCACATTTTTAGATATCTCCTTGAAAGATTTCATTGCTAAAGAAAGAAATATATGTAAAGACTCATGGGATTTTTTACAAATAATTAATAGCCTAGATTTTAATGAGAATGGCTTTTTTATTACTATTATTACTACACCTCGATACCACATAACATTGAGGTGGAGTGGGTATGTGATTATTTATTAGAAAAAGGAGTGCCCCAACCTAAAATCAATGCTTATTAACAATTAATTGATCTTGTTTTGAGAAACAATTGTATTTATTTTAATAATGAATTTTTCATTCAGGTAGTAGGTTTTGCAATGGGATCCCCTTGTGGTGGCTTGTATGCTAACATGGTTATGTTATAATGGGAGAAAAAATATTTTTAAGTCACAATTTTATAAGTATTGTAAAATGTACGTTAGATTTTAGATGATATTTTTATCTTTTGGGATGGACCAGGAAAATGAATTGAAGATTTTATGAATTTTATTAATAATGCAACAACTTTTTTAACTTTTACACACACCATTGATTTGAATGAAATTGCCTATTTGGATGTTAAATTAAGAAAGGGTTGCACTTTGGGAAAGTTTGTGTCAGAAATCCATTGTAAGGAAACTTATTCGAACAGCTATTTGCATTTTAGTAGCGCACACCCTTATAAACAAAAAAGATCTGTGGTTAAGGGGCAATTTGTGCGTGCTGCTCGAATGGTTTCCTGTTTTGACTCCTTTTTAAATTAATGTGATTTTTTGAGAGAGATGTTCCTGAAGAGAGATTATCCGTCAGATATGGTGAATAGTTTAATGACTGAAGTAGTTAACAAAAGAGAAAAAGTTTTTTTAACCTATTTTGCAATCAGATGGCAATTTTGGTTATAATGATGTATGTATTGCTAGTCTGAATGTTAAGAGATGATTCAACCATTATTCTAAACCAGTCTGTGACCAGTAATCTTAATTTTTGTCTGGCTTTTATTACTTTAGCAAGTAATAATATTTCGAAATTTTTAAATAAGAATTGGGTTATTTTATCATCATGTAACGAAATCAGACAATCTATAGGTGAAAAGCCTATTGCAGTTTATAGGAAAGGCCAAACCTTGAAAAATATTTTTGAAAGTAATAATCAAAGTCAAACTGTTGGCAATACGAGAAAATGCGGGGCTTGCAATTATTGCCATTATATAATGGAGGGGCAGAATTTTAATATTAGTGGCATAAAAGTGTCATTAAAGAAGAAATGTAATTGTAATACTGAAATGGTTGTTTATTGTGCTTTCTATTGCCCCTGTAGCTGTTCTTATATAGGTAAAACAGAAAGAAAACTGAAAAATCGAATTTACGAACATTTGAAGATATAAGGTTAAAAAAGGACACTAATGCATTAGCTAAGCATTGTAAAGAATGGCCTGGACACAATTTTAAATTTACTGTAATAGACCCTATGGAATGTAATCCAAGGGGAGGACCATGGCCCTTATATCTTGAAAGAAATGAAACCCTTTGGCAATTGAGAACAAATGCAACACAATGGCCGGGTTTGAATGAATCTGTTTCAGTTACTTGTTTTTTAAGAATAAAAGCATTGGATAGATAAATTATACAAGTACATGAATATATACACCTTTTACATACTTATTTTTAATGATGTTTTAATATAATGGATAAATAAATACGTTATTTTTATATATATTTATAGTTTTAGATTCATATAAGCACAATTACATTATGTATTATATATATTTATATATTGTTTATATATGACTGTATTATGAAATGACATTTTAGATTTTGTACATACAAGTGTATATTTATGGATGATGAGCAATATTCGTATTACTTATACATTAGTATAGAAACTCTTATGACCTACATTCTGTGTACTTGACCATGCACATTTATATATTTATATATTTATTTATTTATGTGTTAATTTCATATTTAGTTTTAACTTTATGTGTACATATATCTGTTACAGTTTAGGCAGTTTATAGCTGTACGATGTTTAGTTGATTTTCTTCCCTTAATTGATTTTCTCATGGCTCATTATGAGATTGGAGTTGTGATTGGTGCATTGTGTTATTGTACTTAACTGACATGCTTTAAAAGCATTTTGAATCCAGCACGCCTTGTTTCTTGATAAATACTCCAATATTGGAGATGAAAGTGCTTGTTTAAAATTGTATTCAAATTTTATTTGATTTATTTTGGATCAATAAAGTGTGATTTGAACTTTTTTTGCTTCCTATCTGTATTCCAAAGGGTTTTTGTGGACCTAGTTTTTTTTTTTTTTTTTTTGTTCTTTGTTCTTAGAAGTGAAGCTTTCTTCACATTCTATTTGTGTTGCCATAACAACAGTAAACGATTGCTGCAGTTTCTAAGGACACTGTGAACCTGCAAAGTGCATTTAGCCTCACAGATAACAAATAATAAGAAAAAGTAATGTTGTTTAGTTATTAAAATGAAAAACAACCTAAGCAATGTAAAATAAATACATAATAGGACTATTTGTATATATTTTATGATTTATCCTCATAGGATTACATATTCATGGAAACACAACTGAAATATTCCCAAACTACATGTGCACTTAAATGTAGCTGTTTGATTAAAAAGTATTACTCAGTTTAACATGCTGATTTCACAAGCTGTCTGCACTGTAAATGTTACATTTTATATGTTACTTGAAATTGTCAGTCTCTAGTGCACATGAAAAGATACATATTACTTTTTGCAACATGTTATCTTTGCAGTTACCTCACACTCTGTACAAACTCACTTGGTAACTTCTTCTTCTTCTTCTTTTGGCTGCCCCCGTTAGGGGTCACCACAGCAGATCAACTGTTTCCATTTCTTCCTATCCTCTGCATCTTGCTCTGTCACACCAACCACCTGCATGTCCTCTCTCACCACATCCATGAACCTTATCTTAGGCCTCCCTCTTTTCCTGTTACCTGGCAGCTTCATCCTTAGCATCTTTTTCCCAATATACTTTGCATCCCTCCTCAGCGCATGTCCAAACCAACGTAATCTTGCCTCTCTGGCTTTGTCTCCAAACCTTCCAACCTGGGCTGACCCTCTAATATACTTATTCCTAATCCTGTCCACCTTCATCACACCCAGTGCAAATCTTAACATCTTTAACTCTGCCATGTCAAGCTCTGACTCCTGCCTTTTTGTCAATGCCACTGTCTCCAACCCATATAACATAGCTGGTCTCATTACCCTCTTGTAGACCTTCCCTTTCACTCTTACTGGTACTCATCTGTCACAACTGATAGCTATTAATTTAAAATATTAGTTTAAATATTAAATGTGCCCTTGAAATGCTATTGACATTTTGACAAAATATAATCTGAACTGTAAAATGAATGACTTGAAAGAAGTGAAGTAATGCATAGATTTCAGTAATAATATATATTCACAAGGAAGTATTGAAATGTTTTAGTCTTCCAGTTAAAATAGCTTACTATCAACATTTTGTGATATCAGAAAGTTTGAAGAGCTAGGAAATTACTATTCTTTGTCTTTATAATGGTTATTAGACAGATGTTAGACTCTGCTTTGTTTAAAGAATTGTGACATATGTTTATGAGGAAAAGTGGACTCAATTACTCACATTAGACTACACATTCCTGGAAACTCAACGGAAATGTCCCCAAATTACTTGTGAATTTAAATGAAACTGCCTGATTAATAAGCATAATTTACTTTAACAACCTGAATTCATAAGCTTTCTGTTCTATATATGCTACATTATATATGTTCCTTGCATATGACAGTCTCTAGAGCAGAAGAAAAAATACATATTATTTTTGCAACATGATATATTTGCACTAACCATACATTCTAAACTAACTCCATTGGCAACTGGGAAGTTATTTATTTGAAACAGCAGTCTAAATATTAATTGTGCCCTTGAAATATTGTTGCCGTTTTGACAAAACAAAACCTGAATTGAAAAAGAAATGATTTGAAGAAGTGAAGTATTGTACAGATTTCAAAGACAACTATTGACACTACAATATAAGTAGAAATGCATGCATGCAAGGAAAATTTTAAATGCTTATTACTTTTAGTTAAAATAGCTTATTGTTAACTTTTTGCTTTATCAGAAAATTTAAAGAGCTAGGAAATTATTTCTAAGTTGTCTTTATAATGCTTACTAAAGTGATGTTAGTCACTGACTTGTTTAATGGATTGTGAGTCATGTACAAGATGGACTACTGAATGTTATCTCTGTTTACCTATGTTTGTGAATTTCTTTTATTAGTACTGATTTAAAACAAGGGAAAGAAAGGTAAGGGAAATCTCTGTTTTTGGTCAATGGAGGAGAAGCTTGAGTATTCTAACTGCCCCGAGAACTCTCTAAAATGCTCTAAATACTATTTGATTAATACTTACCTAAGGTAAATCTTAATTACCATATAGGTACCGTCACATTCATTCTAGACCTGATGTGATTACCCATTCTGGAAGCAGGAGGTGCCCTATGCAGGATGGGAATTGTCAGGGTGATCATAGTTCATTCTTAGATTCTGCTTTGTAAATCTATAAATATGTAAAAGCACTGCACACTAGAATGTAGGTAACCTCTACTCAAAGTCAGAATACCACTGATAAGCCATGTCTTTTCATAAGTGTACGTTGAAGTTGGTGAGCTGAAGAGTGGGAAAGTAAAGGAAGACAGTACACCTACAGTAAATTCATATTTCATTGGTAATCACTCATTGTCTCCTGCAGAGGCCTTTTAGTGAAATTATTTTAGTAATAATCTATTTGTTGTTTGCTTATTTAGTATTTGCTCCTCTGTTGCATTTAATTTATTGAAAATGACATATCTGGCATGTTTGGGATCTCTTAAGGGTAACTGAATATTGGATATTTTCTAAGTCAACATAATAATTGTTTACACTACGAACATTCCATCCTGATATATAAAATACTATAGAACAATAATAGAATAATATAGAATTTCATATCTCCTTGAAGAAAATTCTCCATATAATAATTTAACATGGAACACAGAAATGGAAACAGATGATCTGCTGTGGCGACTCCTAATGGGAACAGCCAAAAGAAGATGTTGATAGATTATGTGAATAAAGAAGATAGAGAAATACTTGTAATCACATTAGACATAGAAAAAGCCTTTGATTCCCTCAACTGGGAATATCTATTTAAAACTTTATAGCATTATTTGAATTTCCTCCTCCTTTCATCTTATTACTAAAAAACATATATATTAATAATTTAGCCTACATTAAATTAGGTCCTTTCACCTCAGAATCTATCCATATAAAGAAATGTACTGAACAAGGATGCCCCCTTTCTCCTATTTTATTTGCTTTGGCTATAGAAATACTTGCAGAAATAATACACAATAATCCAAGAATAACAGGAATAGAAGTCTATGACCAGTACATATCTAAAACAATGATTTTTGCTGATGATATTTTATTAACCCTATCAAACTCCAGAGAGTCATTAGAAGAGCTAGAAGAAGTAATGGAGAAATTTTATAAGATTTCAGGTTTACACTTTAATAGCCCAAAATCTAAATTTCTATTTTTAAATAAGAAAAAAGAACTACAAGTTACAGATAAATCCATCACAGGAAAACAAGAACTTATGCTAAATTATTTAGGAATAGTGTTATGCAAAAATACAAACAAAACAATATTAATAAATTATAAAAACATTATTGAAACAATAAAAATATATATAGAAAAGTGGAACAAAATTATATTAACTTTTGAAGACAGATTTCAATTAATAAAAATGGTCTTATTGCCAAAATTACTATATGTAGCATTAGCAATATAGTTAATTTCTGAAAGATGTATTCTTAAAGAAATAAACTTATGTTTAATAACATTTTTATGGTATCCCAAAAAGAATAGAGTAGCTCTAACTCATCACATTAGACCCTGGAAACAAGGAGGGTTGAACTTCCCAGAAATAGAAACATATATAAAAGCATCTGTGCTTAAAACTACAATAGACTAGATAAATCTAAATTATTTTGCCAACTGGAAAGAATTAACAATGGCTATATTAACAAATGAATTTAATCAGTTAAAAAAAATTAATGGTAAACAAATCAAACAAACCCTGGTACATACTATGCATAATTATACAATATAATTTAGCAAAACCTTCTAAAACAACACTGATTAATCATTAAATCAATTCCTTTAGGAAACTTATCAATGTAAACATAGATCTAAAACTTTGGTTTGACCTTTTAACCCCATTTACCATCACTAAGAGCTTTCCTCACAAAATATATAGGGAAACAACTGGGAACAAAATGGATTCTTATGCTGGTTCCAATGTGTAAATAAATTAAATGTTTTATTTATATATATATATATATATATATATATATATATATATATATATATATATATATATATATATATATATAATAAAAACTGCTTACAATATTCCAACACAGGACTGATTAACCTTACAAAGCATTCTAATGTACACTCAAGATTTATACAGATTAATTAATAATTCCTGATTTTAAGATATTCCAAATCTAATAAGTTTTCTGTATGAATTTATATATAATAGTTGTGAAAAGAAAAATTCTATTTCAAATGTATATAAAGAGTTAATAACATATCAAACAATTCCCAAACCATCATACTGGCAGTTCTTAACAAAAGGTCAGTCATTGCAGTTAACAGAAGAAATTTAAACTAACATCTTACTATCAGTTAATTACACCTCTAACACACAGTACTAGAAAATATTTAAATGGAAATACTTACATAGAGCATTTCTAACACTAGATAGAATTAAAAAGATCAGTACTACTGTGACAATTGGGGAGAGATAGGCGAAGGCTGCCAGCCTAGTCAAATAGAATTTAATATATAATTCTATCAACTGTATAAATAAATGTAACATACAGGCTTGTATTTTTAAATTTAAGAAAACACTGTGAAATGTGGAACTGTAAAATATGTGACAACATTGCACTCTACTGGTCCAGTGAAGCATGTTGTATCCTTTCATGTTAGAATTCAGCCCGAGGGCAGCTGGATGAAGATTTCATGTACATTGTTTTAAGGTTAAAGTTTATGACTAGAATTTAAATGTGGAAGGTGCTTTATTGCTTTAGTTTCTGTTAGCATATACATGTGAAATGTCTTGTATTGTTGTAAGTTTCTGTGAAGGTGTTAGATTGCTAAATAATGCAGTTTGTGGCCTGAGAACTGAGACCAGGTGTTAAGATGATGCAATATGAATACTGGGAAAACCTAAGTGTCAAAAATGATGTAATTTTGGGAGGGCCTTAGAGACATGTTTGTTAATGTTTAAATACTATTTCTCACAAGAGACCTGGGGCATTTTGATCTGGAAATCTAACTTATCAGCACTCTGCTTATGCTCACATGTAAGTTTTTAGCACTGTGATATCTTGTAGGAATAGTTAAAGCTAGTAAATATTAATTAGGTATTTTTCTTTTAAACCAGACCTGTCCTACTGTATTATTTTAAGTTTCTGTGTGATCTGTGAACTCTTAGATATCTATGTGGTGTAGTAGATTTGTCTTGTGTTTTAATTATTTATTATTAAATATTTTAAAACCTTTTACCTGTGGCTGGTTTGTGTAGAGATGAAGTATGCTTTAGAGTGCATTATATATTTATAGAGTTTACCTTCTAAGCCCTTCCAATGAGCCTTAGACTGTATAGTCACATTACCATTGGATATTAATATTGCACAGTAATAATTGCCTTGTGCTCACATGTAAGTTTTAGCATTGTGATTTCTTGTAGGCATAGTTAAAGCTAGTAAAGATTAATTAGGTATTTTTCTTTGAAATCAGACCTGTCCTACTGTATTATTTTAAGTTTTTGTGTGATCTGTGAACTCTTAGATATCTCTGTGGTGTAGTAGTTTTGTCTTGTGTTTTAATTATTTATTATTAAATATTTTTAAAACCTTCTGCCTGTGGCTGTTTTGTGTAGAGATAAGCTCTAGAGTACATTGCATATTTATAGAGGTTATTGTAATAGGCCACTCTAGAGTAAGCCTTGACTATTAGTCATACTACCATTGGATATTAATATTGCACAGTAATAATTGGACACCCTTTTAAGGACCTTTTAGTAGCTGATACTATTAACTGGGTGGTGGCAGTAATTACTACCATATAGTCTGGGTAAAGGGGCACAGCTGGAGAATCTGTGTCAGCCTTTCCCAGGAGTGTCTGTGAAGTTGTATAAATATTTATCTCAAAGTGTGTGTGTGGTGTGTCAGCTACTTGGGCAGGCACACGAAGTGCTGGTTGGACAGAGAGGGTACTGGAGGTTCTAGCTTGCCCAGCTAGGCTGAGACCTGGACCCTATAGCTGTGCCAGTGGGGAGTCTTATTGGGGACCTGGAGAGCAAGGGAGCAACCAGCCCCAGACTGACTGTGATCTCTGTGTGCACTTAAGGGAAATTGTACTTTACTGTGTGTATTAGTCATCCTTTCCTCTTCTAGGAGACGACCTCCCTGGTGTTAGTGGTGAGGATTGAGGCTCCTTGATTGCTGGGTCAGGGCACGGTCATCACAACTACTACAAATGTTTTTTGCTGGAGGTGTGAAAAGTCAAATAAAGCAGACTGGATTCATAATTTTTATGAATGTAATAAAATTAAATCATATCAGAATGGAATCAATCATTTTTACAAGCTTTATTTAATGAATCCTTTACCTTAACTAAAGTATTGATTATACTAAATGTAAATGAAGGTCCCTACCTGAATAAGACAAATATGTATTTGTTATGGACAATACTTGCTATATCTAGGAAATGCATAACCAGAAGGTGGAATTCAAATACACCCCGACCTTGGAAGAATTCTACACTTTACTGAAGACAATTGCATCAATGAAAATAAAAATCAAAGAACTATGAATCTATCCCAGGCCATTGGTAAATAATCCTTGGAAGAAAGTTATATCTTTGTGGGACACTCTGCAATAACCAATATTGTATCTCTGATAACTGATCTGTTAATTCTATATTTAGTAACATACAGTGTATATAATTAAATGTCAGGCTATTATAAATATTGTATATAGTTGTTTAAATGATATCTAAAAATATTATGTAAATGTTATTTTAGTTGAAAGTAAAACAAATATTTGAGGAAAAAAAAGAAAGCAGGAACAAAGGCTCATGAAAAATAGCAACATTCAGCTAAAAATCTAGACATTTATTTAGCATAAAATTTGAACGCTAATAGTAGGGGTTTGAGATACTACTTGGAAACATTTAAAAGTAGAGAGTGACAAAATGATGGAAAAATATAAGCACATTATCAAAGAGGCAGTGTAAAATCTATAGAATTTAACGAACTGTATCACAAAATTCTGTCACATTAGGTCATTTATTTTTACTGCAGAAAAAGGGAGTTGTAAGATATTATGTCCTCTTTCCTTAAATTACTGTTGCTATTAGTATGTTGGTCATGTAGTATGGTTTTCTGTGTACTGGACAGCTTCAAATATCACATCTCACGAGGAGATTCAGAAAAAATATGTGAAGGGATAAATCAAGCTTGAAAATAGTTAGACACCTCCAAAGATAGGGACAGTCTGTACAATGGAAAATCAGGCCAAACAATATGAACATTTATCCAAAAAAAATAGGGATAGTTGAAACGTCTGGTAAAGTTACAGACAAAAAGCTTTGAAGGAAACTGGATTGTGTGCATGACAATATAACATAATTAAATCTATTAAACTGCCATAAAAGTTCATGTTCATATTATGAAATGGAGGCCAAGCATTCACAAGGAACATGAAATTAAGAAAATACTACACAGAACCAGTATAGTTTGTAGAAATGACATGGAATACCTGAGTTCTGGACTGGATTGAAGTTGCTACAAGAACAGCTTGAAAGAATAGGATTGCAGTACCTTACTGAAACTCTTTTTTGGTGGTACTGGGGGAGTGGAGCTGCAGTGATGCTGACCCATTATGTAGGTTGAGAGATGCCACAGATGTGCATACCAAAACCCAGAATGAATGCATTAGAACATTAACATCACAATGTTCTCCTGGTTTGAGGAAAGGAAAATGAGGGGACACAATGGGGCCTAAATAATAGACTTGAAAGAGGTAAACTTGGACTCAGCAAGAAGAAGAAGACTTGGAGGTTAGAGGAGTGTAGGTGTAGATACTAAAACATGATATATATTATGCAATTTCTATTCTGAAAGGATAACATGAATAGACACCCATGGCTTGCTAAAGGTAATAGGAGCATGACTGAGCCTTTTTATTTTTTTGTCTGGTCCTGGGAAATAATAATTCAGTGTGCAAGAGCATGGTCAGGAGAAGTAAGATAAGCATTTTATAAGGACCATCAGAAATAAATTTTGCAGTTTGCCCCTGTCTTGCATTGCCCAACTTGAGTGATGCATGTAATTTTGCTATTTTTTTACCAAGAGATAGCGAGAGAAAGGCAACTAAGATATCAAAAATAAATAAATAAATAAATCAAAATCTGTGAAAGTAATACTTGGTTTGAAGGATGTCTGTAAAATGGCACATGAGAAGACCAGTAATGGATAAAGTCTGGAGCACAGAAGATAAATAATGAACATTAACAGAGACATGCTGATAGAACTGAACATTCCAAAAGCAATGTTGCTGCTGCTGCTGATGTGCTTTGACTAAGCAAAGGGCAGTGCTGATTGGTGGGGAATACTTCTAGAAGTGACACTGGGCAACATGCACCTTCTTGGAGAGTGATGAATCTAAATAGCAAACCACATAAGTTGAAATAATGTAATACTTGCCATCAGGACAAAATTTTCCTTTTAATCAAATTATTGTGAAGTTTTATTGTCAGATGGCATACAGCATTTAATGTATATTATACAGATTTGTAGCATGCTTTATAAAGCAAGATTCTCTGCTCTTATACAGATCCATTTCCATCTGACAAGCATACTTCTCAATCTCTGAGCATTAATAATCATGCCACTATCCTTTAAACATCATAACAGAACATCACAAGAGTAACACTCTTTTATTTTTCAGAAGAGTTTGTTTATTTACTTACTTACTAACAATTTTATAACCAGGTAAGTGGATCAGTCACAACCAGGGTACAAAATTACAAGAGTAGTAAGCGTAAGTATGAACAAATGACAGCACTTGTTTTTTGACAAAATAAGTAAATGCAGTATAGTATGCAAACTCTGCAGAAATACAATATGGGTACGAAAGTAGAAATAATAACTGTTTTAATCAGTTAGCTGTGTAAACCGCACAGCAAGCAAAGTTCACATAGATTAGTAAAAAATTAAGCCGTGAAAGATACAAAAGTACAACTAGGAGGAAAATGAAATTCTATATCAGAAATTTAGGGTTATGACCTAGCCAGTATCATAAAAGGAGATGTACTTAGTTTCCTTATGAAGAAATTCCCTGAGAGTTTTAGTTTAGTTACTAGATTCTGTTCAGTTAGTGATAGAGAATCTTTGTGTAGTCTTAATTCCATTATATAATGAAGTATATGCCATTAAACAAGTGTAGTTTTATGAAAAAAACTCAGTAGTTTTAACTAGAAAGAATATTGCTAAATCTAAGGCAAAAATCCTATTATGTGCTTAAATCATAGGTATGTTGACAGTTGCCTATTTGTAATCAGTTTTATGAAGCATGATTCTCTGCTCTCCTGCATATTCATTTCTGTCTGACAAGTAATGTTAGCGGAATGATCATATTTATCTGATGTTACAGGGTAGTGTTCAATATTATGGACTCCTGTCTTGCAGCCACCCACAATAATGAACAAGAGATGGGATGGTTACACCTGCCCATATGTGCAGTCCAGCATAGGCCCACATTAAGGGATCTTGTTGGCATGATTTTCTGACTGGCCAGTACTGATTGGCCACCAGACTCACTGCCACTGAGATGTGGTACATAAAAAATAATCAGTACGCATCCTGTTATCACACACATAGGGCAGTGTTTGGTGGGTCTATAGTTAATCGTTGAAGACAATATCCATTGAATGGCTTTTAAGCGAACAATAGCCATCAAATGTGTTTTTTGTCATATAGGCTGATTGTTGTAAATCCATTCATTGAATACTCATAGTTGGCCATCTTCAGTAAAAGATAACAAACCTGCCCTTTCCCCACTGTAGTGCAGTCTTAGAGTTGGTATATATAATTACCGGGGATGTGGGGGCTGTGCCCCCACATAATGAATGTCTGGTATTAATCTAATTTTCCTGTTGCACTACTTCCTTGTAGATGGCCAACTCTGATTATTTGATGAATGGGTTTACGATGATCAGCCTGTATAGTTAAAAGCACGTTTGATGGTTAGTGTTCGCTTAAAAGCCAGTCAATGGATATTGTCTTTGATGACTAACCATAGACCCACGTTTGGTGATCTGGCAAAATTATGAAGCTATTCCCAAGTAGAAGACAAAGGAAGGACAATATAACATGTGAGTGAAAGCATGCTGAACTAGACAGTAGTGTCTGTACCATGCTCTGATACTAGGTAGGATACATATAGATAGAGCCCAAGTTTGTCACACTAAATTGGGAGAGTTAAAAGTGTCTGTCACTGACATGTCAGTGTAGACTAGATCTTCAGGGCTGCCAGGATAAGTATTCTTATATATTTTTTTAGTATACTCTGATCTTTTAACATTACTGTATCTGTGTTTAGTCTTACTATGTTCTGAATTTTGCTATTTGCTCATTTTGTATATAATATTGTTGACTGAAAGACAGTGATGAAGTTTCTGTTCTTTGAGCTTGGATGATTGCTGAAAAGGGTCAATATGCCAGTCCACTTACCCAGTAAACAAATAGTAAATAAATACATTCTAGGGTAAACATTCCATGCTGACAAAATGGTGAGGGTGGGGCAAAACTAACTGTTATCATTCTAGGTAAAGTAGCAGTACCCAATGACTGCCACATGTTAGCTATGAGTGGTTGGGAGAGCTGATCACTGCTAGGCTAAAAGAGTCTATAGACTTAAAAAAGAGTGCATGTCCATGCAGGCAGAGTACAAAACCAAAAAAAAAAGTGAAAGCTTATGTAGTACACCAACCTTAGTCGTTACCAATATGTCACTTGTGTCTTAGTATGATACCTAAAATTCAGAAACCAGTCGGTAACAAGTTTGAAAACTATTAAAATTTACTATAAAATAACAAACAAACTCAACAGATTTAAGGGCTTTAATCCTTTACACTTCATAGGACTTCATCAGAACCTAGAGTTACAATCAAGTTGAGTTTAAATAAAAATTAAATTAAATTATATGCTCAAAAACATCTATATAATTAAGTTTCAATTTCTTACTTTGGAAATAACACCACAGAATGGGAGGAGAGGCCACTGGGAATTTTTTTTTTAGAATATAGCAAGCTTATATGGCAACTGAAGTTTAATGCTTCTAATTTTCCTGGGCTTAACAAATATATTTTGATAACACCAACTCTTAAAATAACAGTGGCTAAATTATAAAATATTTTTTATTACTGGAAGGTTTTACTTGTTACCTTATTTGATAGTTTTAAATTATTTAGGATTTACTGGTTATTTACTTCATTTAAAAGTGTAATGTTAAAGAGAATTAATTTATTCTCAGGACAATTGAACTGTTAATGATTGCTTTGTTTTTATTGGATGTTTTTGAGCACATAATTTAATTAATGGAAAATGTACTTTGCCAAAATGGACATTGTGGTATGAAATGTAAATGTAAGTTATGCTATTTCATGGTGTTAGGAATAGTAAGATAACACTTTGTTTGACAATAGCAAGAATTAGAAATACCATGCACTATAACTCAGTAAGGGTGGCACTCCAGTTTAGTTCTTGCCTAGCTGGGAAGTATGCACAGTGTCTGTGTCTGTGCTTATGGTAGGTGTTCCAGTTCCTTCCCACATTCCAAAGACATGCCATAAGGGAACTGGCAGTCATCTAAATAGCCTATAAGTGTGCATGCTGTGCAGGTGTGTGTGTGTGTGTGTGTGTGTGTGTGTGTGTGTGTGTGTGTGTGTGTGTGTGTGTGTGTGTGTATGAAGTGTGATGGGCTGACATCCTGTTCAGAATGAGCTCTTATGACATGCATCCACTGACTATTGGGACAGGCTCCAGCTCTCCTGTCAACTTGCACATGATTAAGTGGGCAGTTGCAGAATGACTAAATGATTTGATCCATATTATACATTAACTGCTAATATGGACATAACTAATATGATTTAACTGCTAGCTTGCTCTACAAAAGTATTTAGTTATACAGATTGTTCCATGGGAGTGGCTGTAGTTAAACTGCCTAATTAATTAGTCAGACATCAAAACACAGAACTAAGAGCACACTGTATTATCTCGCTATTATATGTATACAATGCATGTAACATTAAAAAAAAAGATTGCAGAACTGTATGTAAATACAATGCTTTCCCCTTTATATGGTTGCCAGCTTCCTCCAGAGCTACAGTTAGTTATACAATGACTATACAGCATAAGAATCATGGCCAGCTTCTAAGGTACAGACACAATTATGGCATTACACAATGATGTAATTGTGTTTACTTTAGCCACAGGAAGAAGGCAGAAATAATATTATAAACAGGAATGAACCATTGCATAAAAGCAATATGACATTCTAAGGCCATGTGTTATTGTACAAGAACATTGCTTCTGAGCGGTCAAAACATTTAGTTTTACCTTGTGCTTTGACCCATCCCAAGAGTGATGCCATTACACAATAATGCATAGTATGTCATGCCCTACTGATGATTTAACATCAGAAGCTAAGTATAAATGGACCACTTACATTGACAAATATGAACTTTACCAAAATTCACATTCTTGGGCACTTGTTATCTTAAACATTGTGCTTTTGTTTAATAAGATGCAGAATACATGTCATGTGTGGAAGTCAGGGCATCTTTCCAATTTCATTCTAGTTTGAAAAAGTTTTTATTTGCCACAAATCATAATGGTTAACGCTACCAGAATTAACTAAAAAGAAAAAAGAAAGTTTCCATGTAATAGTGTGGTCAAATGATTTTTTTTCTTTAATTCCAAGACCATGTTTCTGTTAGAATGTATTATATTTAAAAAGATATACATGTGGATTCAGTAAACTCTGTGTAGGTTTCACACAGACCCAACATTGAGTGTTTTCGCGTATGTGATACTGCTCATCGCACGGTATCAAGTGGCATCATGCCATGAATATTAATGATGTGTGGTGTGAGTAAGCAAGGTTTTGTGGCTCGCACCAGTTTTGCTGGCCGCAAAACCTGTAATATAAAAATGGATTGTACCACCCAACCTTTTAGTGGATGTAATCTGGGCAAACACTAAACTAATGGGGGGATAAAGGGTGAAAAATAGGGACAGATTTACTATATTATTCTGATAACCGTAGAAAGTAGGCAGAAAAATAGGATTTGTGTTAGTATGCATTTTCTTAAAGCTATGAAGTATGAAACTAAAATGTATGTCATTATGTACTGACGTCAGTCTTAAGTAAATTTCCAGTAAACCACACATTTTACAAGGAACAGCCCAAAAATATGAGGCAATCTGGACATTCTGCAAAAGTTTGGAAAGTTTCCCTTTTTTTTCTTTTTTTTGAGGCCAGTGGTTATGTGATGCGCCACTTGGCACAACTGTGTTTGGCTGTGCTCACCTAGTTTGCATTAAGCACACCAGTGCACAAACTAGAATAGTGGACCACTCAGGTTGTGGACAAGACCCAGAGAGCCACAAACATAAACCGGATGCATTCAGTTAATACTATTGGCTATCACTCAATCATGGTAAGTGGCGCTGTACTACGATTAACAGCGAGAATTTTACAATAACTACTAAGATAGGGCATATTATGTCACTAATCCCATGGCAACAGGTTTCAAGTGTAGGTGTGGAGAGCAGATGTTCCGGGGTTCTAGTACAGGGTATGCAAATTTTGTTTTAATGTTGTGAGATTGTAGATTATAGCTAAGCAGTGCAATATACACAACTGTTTTCTCAAGCTTCTTGTAATAGCTGTAAGTGTAGAAAAACCATAAACATGGTTCATTTGACTAACACATTTACGCAAGTGTCTGTATACCAAATAATTTTGAAATTGCAGTGCTTGCCACTGTTGTGTATCATTTAACATCACACAAACATGGTGCTCAGTGGTGTGCACTCTCACGTACCATGTTTGCGTGATGGCAAATGATGCTCAACATTTTCAAATGTTGCAAAACCAAAATGTGTGCACTCTCAGTAAGTGCAAGACATGCAATAGGTGGACAAACATCAGGATATAAAATGCAGTTGGTGGGGAATGCTTGTTCTACATTGAGCTTGAGCTATAGCAGGCATGTCAGCAGTTGCTGGTGAGGGTGTGCACTTTTGGGCACAGAATTGAGGTGTCCAAAGTTTTTGTTGGACTCCTAGTTAAGGAGAATGGGCCACGGTTGCTGCAGCAGGACTATTCAGACTCAGAATACAAGTCTGAAGCCTGGAATAGTATTGCCAAGGCTTTGACCAGTACTACGGGTATCTCCCACACTGGTGAGCAATGTAGACATCACTTTGATGAGCTACGGAGGAGGAAACAGGATACCCTCGACAATTGGAAAAGGAAATTTAGTACAAGGGACACTCCACAGATGTGTAAGTATCAATTTCAGTGAGTAAGTGTAAGAGTTCAAAGCTGAATATAATCAAGATGGGTATTCATAATGGTATTCTGTTTTGTTTTTTCCACAGCTCTTTCTGAGCAAGACTCGAGTGTCAGGTCCCATGCCACTCATTTGTTAAGGATGCGAGAAGCATTTGCCATGTATGCATCAGAACAGTACTGTCTAAATAGTATTTTAATAATAATAATAATAATTTGTATAGTAATTCAGTAGCATTCAAAGTTAAGGACTGCTTACTTGGCATTTAATACAGTTGTATCAAATTGAGCATGCGTATCTCAACTGTAAATGAAACTATGCATGCCTTAGTCTGTAGTACAAATCAACACAGCCATATTCTCAAATAACAGTGAGCATGCTGTGAAGACTGGTAGAGTTGGGTGAAGGCTGCCAGCCTAGTTAAATAGAATTTGGTACATAATTCTGTCATTTGTAAATATGAATGTTGAAATACAGGCTTGTTTTCTTAAATGAAATGATATGCTGTGAAGTGTTGAACTTAAAACAATGTAGCAACATTTCCCTCTGCTGTAAAGAAAGCTAAGTCAAGCATTTCTTTTTGTCCTTTGAAGTTGAAATTATTTCATGCCTGTCCCTTTGAAGTTAGAATTTGGAGGTGGTGAGTATGGAGTGAAGCATCCTGCCTATTGTTTTAACTTAAGGAATAATTAATAGAGTTTACATATGGAATGTCTTTTATTGATGTAGTTTCCTGCAGGTGCAAGATAACAAGAATGTAGTATCTGTCAGCCTGTGAACCCCAGGAACGTGTGAAATGATACAATGGGAATCAGGGCTGAAAATATCAATTTAAACAGAGAAAATCAGAAGGCATTAGGCATTTTTGTCTTGACCATCCAACTCACAGCACTGTCTGTTGTCTTATGTAAGTTATCTTAGACTTGTGTTTTCTTTTAGAAATAGCTAGGAACTAGAAAGATTAGACTAAGTGTTTTAATGTGATGTCAGATCTTTGCTACTGCGTTATTTTAAGTATTTCTCTGTATCTCTGAACTCTTGACTAGCACTGTGTAGTCAGAAGTATTATCTAGTGTTTTCATTATTCATTATTAAATATTTTAAAACCTTTCAACTGTGACTGTTTTTTGTAGAGATAACTTAAGCTCTAGAGTGCATTGCATATTTATACAGTTTACTGTCCAAGACTGTTTAGTCACAACTACCAATTGGATAATAATATTTCACAGTAATAATTGGACACCCTTTTAAGGGCCTTTGAGTAGCTGTTAAGTATTAGTGGGTTGTGGCAAGAGGAACTACCGTATAGTCTGGTAGAAAGGGGCACAGCTGGAGAAACTGTGCCAGCCTTCCCCAAGAGTGTCTGTGTGGTTGTATAAACTCTTCTCAAAGTGCATATGTGTGTGTGTGTGTGTGTGTGTGTGTGTGTGTGTGTGTGTGTGTGTGTGTGTGTGTGTGTGTGTGTGTGTGTGTGTGTGTGTGTGTGAGAGCTACTTGGGCAGGGACATGAAGCACTAGTTGGACAGAGAGGGTGCTAGAGGTTTTAGCTTGCCCAATAAGCTGAGATCTGGACCCTATAGCTGTGCCACTGGAGAGTCTTATTGAGGACCTGGAGAGCAAGGGAGCGACTAGCCCCAGACTGACTGTGACCCCTGTGTGCTCTTAAGGGAAATTGCACTTTACTCTGTGTATTTGTTATCCTTTCCTCATATATGAGATGCCCTCTCTGGTGCTAGTGGTGAGGATTGAGACTCCTTGATTGCTGGGCCAGGGCACGGGCGTCACACATGCATCTCTAAACTGTATAAGGAAAGTTTGCATTCAGTAGTCTATAGGACAAAATAGTACAGTATTAGACAGTAGTCATCAGTTGTGGGCTCAAGAACTACACTTCCCAAATAAACAATACTGTTAGGTTTTCATCATTATTGCAGTGTCACTTCATATCTCTGTACTAGTGGCATAAATGGCCTTCTATGAACTCTAAACAGCATAACTGGAACACACATATGTGCAATATATGCACACATCAAGGATTGGTGGCTGCAATCCGTACTATAGTGTGCCTCTGATATGAACTGGGCAGTCTTAAAAGTAATGAAGAAATTTGTTAGGAGTTTGTTGTGTTAAAAGTAAAGGTAACAGAATGGAGTTAAATAATTGTATCAATGCTTTGTATGTCACATAAGAAGTTACTAATGTTCTTCCTTTATTTCTCTGACCCCAACCTTTTTCTCTCTCTTCTTTTTTTAGTTTTTTTTTTTTTTGTTTATTTTTGTATCAAATTGAACATTCATTTCTCAACTGTAATAGGAAAGTATACATGCATTAATCTTGAGGCCAAAACAACAGTTCACTATTACAGAGTACAAAAAAAAACCCCGACAAACACAAGGCTCAAACATCAAAAGTTTAGCACAAAATGCAGAAATAAAACAGCAGCAAAGCTTTTGAGTAAAACCAAACTCTCCTTCACTGCTAACACAAACTAAATTCTGCAATAAACTAATATATACCACTAAGTGCCAGTAAGCCTAATTAATCAATTAGCAATAAACAAGCATAACAATAAGCTAATATCATTAATTTAACATTAAAGCATAGAAACATTAGAACATTAGCAACATTAAGAACATTAAAAACATTAAAAATGCACTGAAAAATTATATAAAATCTCTCTGCTACTTTATGACAGGTTTAATACTCATTTTTACATTTAAACCAGGTGGCTTATCTGCTCTAATGCAGTTAATCCATTTGTACTCAGTCAATTCAGTTTTAATGTTTATATCACCTCCCCTTAAATTGACATGCACTTTTTGTATAACTCTAAACTTAAAGGTATAATTATTGCCCCTGGTCATAATATGTTTGTACAATGCATTACTATCTACTTTTCTTCTAATTTCAGATAGATGTGACTGTATTCTTTCTTTCAATTTTTTTTTGCTTTTCATTGGCAGAATGCGGTAGTTTCACCAAACCTGTGTTTTCCTGATAGAAGTAACATATCTACACGTACTAAAGTTAATAATGATTCTATAAGATATATTATGAGATATAATAGGCACACTAAAACAATAAAGAATGTAATTTGCAACAATTGGACTATATTTCAGTCTAATCCAGAAATTAGATGATTGATAGGTGACAGTCCCTCTTTCACTTTTAGTAAAGAGAAGAACTTGAAATTATTTGTATGCTTTACAGACATAATATTTGATCAAATCAGTGACTTTCAATTTAATACTAAGGCCACTGTTCCTTGTCACAGCTGTTCTGCTTGCAGTAGTATTAACGTAGATGCTATTTTTATACACCCTATTACAAAATGACCTTTTAGGTTTACTGTTTTTGATACATGCTCTACTGATAATATAGTGTATCTGGTGAATTGCGTAAAATGTGAACATTTTTATATTTTTTATTGTAATCCCCCATACTTGCTCCCCATATCATTAATGTCATATCTTCCTCATTAAATTTGTATGAAGTAGCATTGTGTGACCCCCTTATAAAGCATTATTGCATGATACCCATTTAGTTTATACAGCAGTAGTGGGTGATGCTGCGCAATGCTGCCCATCACACAGCATTGTTAAGCAACGTTAAAACCAAAGTAGTTCAATGTATTAGCTACAGCTGTATTCAGAACCAGTACCATTTGGCCCCAAAAAGGAAGTTATAACTGCATTAAGTGAATTAATACCTGCTGCCAGAGAGTCAGATAAGTAGCAGGTGTACACAACAGCAGTTAAGTCTGACATTTGCTATTCAGTCTCTAAAATACACTTGCTACTCAGCTGAGTCTGTAGCACCATCTGTTAATGCAGTGATCCATTCATTTTTGTATTCAAATGATACTGGGTTTGAATCTATGTGTATGTAACATTGTCAAATAGTTTACATGCAAGTCCAAATTCTGAAGTGTGACAGTTGGTATGAAGTATCTAAAATATGACTAGAAGGTACTGGTTTCCAATACAATGTGTATAACACTTATAACTGCTTTTTGCCATAGCCCAGCATTAGTGTGTAATGCGTACCATCATGCAGTTATGCTTTAAAGAAAAGAAATGGGGAAGTGGTGAAATGGGGAGCAAGCGGGGGAAGAACAAAGTGAAAGGAGGACAGGAGTGTGCAGGAGGGATGTAGGACAGAACTATAGCTACCCATTTCTTTAACAATTAAACACAAACCTATATGCAAAATATTATCTGAATTTGCACTGTCACCTCCAGAGAAAGAGGTGACAACAACACAATCTGTTATATAGGAAATTGGACTGAATCAAGTGTCTCTTGGGGACACATGTGCAAAATGGAGAGTTATGTATGAGACATTTGCCTTTTTTTTTGGAGAGAGAGGAATGCTGGGGAAGGGATGTAGGAATGTCTGGGTGAGTTAAGTTGGGCAGGTGAGGAAGCAATTGCAGACAGACAAGACAAACAAGGCAAGAGACAGGGATGGTGAAGGAAACAAGAGGTGGGTGAACACCATGGCTGGGGTGAGGATGGGGACATTGCGGACCTATGGGTGTCAAGCTGGGTGACAGTGAGAATCAAGTCATCACCACTGGACTGTCATCACTGTTAACTCAAAACATAGTCATGTTGAGCAACCTATTTGAGGAAGTTCAAAATAAAAGGACAAATGGCCATTTTAAAGCCATTTTAGACAACAGCAATTAGGGGATGAGTATTGATGATAGGGTACCTGTTGGAGGTGAAAGTAACCTAAGGGTCGATTATAGGTACACCTTCATTACTACGTTTAGTTCAGATGGTGAAAACATTAGACATATTTTGCAAAAGAATTGGAATATTTTCCAAATAGACAAAGAATTTATTAAATTTGGACCTGCACCAAATGTAGTTTATAGGAGGGGGATTAATTTGAAAAACCTCTTGGAACTGCCATCCCCAAAGATGATACATATTCCAGGTATGTACAAATGCAAAGCCTGCTCTTATTGTGGGTTTATGCAAACAGGTAACTGATTTAACATCCTTGATGAAAAATTCGCTTGTAAGGGCAGATTTAATTGCAATTCCACTATGGTTGTTTACCTCGCTTCCTGCCAGTCTTGTACAGGTTTTTACATTGGCAAGACTGAGCGTAAACTAAGAGAAAGAGTGTACAAGCATATTTACCACATTAGGAAAGTCAAAACAGACAACGCTCTCGCAAAACATGTGGTAGAAAACCCTGGTCATTCCTTCACATTCAGGGTGATCGACCAAATTGAATTTGACATCAGGAGCGGTCCATTATGCTTAAAACTTGAGGTGAAGGAGCTGGTTTAGCAGCTTAGAACTAGGGCCTATGTGAAACCAGGGTTGAACGACGTATGCTCTTTGGAATGTGTCTTGAAATTGAGGAGTTTAAAACATTAACACAAGGCTAATACTCAGGTGACTAGACATATAATTTGGGACACTCTTTGTGTTGGTTATATACACACAAATTCCCCTTCCCCATACTTAAGTACATGCATTTATGACATTCAACTGAAATTTATTCAGGTTGATTAGTGACATGTAACAATTTTTATGTACACAATAACAAATATTGTTTTTTGGATGTTTTAAATGGCTTTTTCATGTATATTTATGTATTCTTTGTATATGTACATATGAATTTGAGTATTGAGTCAATAGGAAAGTGTATATACATTTTTTACACAATTGTTTATACAATTTTTAGGTACATGTGTTATAGAAATGAGAATTGTATCAGGTGACATGGTGTCATGTGAGGTGACTGAACATGTGACTATGAATCTGGTTTTAAATATGGCTACCATTCTTTTAACTAGTGTCTGATGAAGTTGAGTGTAAGAATACTTGACAAAAGCGCTAACCATAAAAGTTTAAGAATTACTGCTGCCTGCCTATTTTTGTTGTTTTTCAGTAGTCTGTTTGCAGTTTGACACTACACACATTCTTGTCCTAAAGTGATGTTTTCCTTGTGCTGCAGTTTTCTCACTGTAAAGGTTGCTTTTGCACATTTATCAAAACCAAATGACATTCTTATATCATCTGAAAAAGCTTTGACAACTAGCAGTTGTACTTTCGGTTCCTCATCTGATGAGCTGTAATGTTTTAAATCATCAAGGAGAAGATGAGAAGTCTTTACACTTTATTGTTTTCTAGGAGCCAAATTATAGCCATGGCCTAAGCTGTTAAGTAGACAGCTTAATGGGTTAAAGGGAAGGTAGAACAGCAGCGGTGACAAAGAGTCACCCTGAAATATCCCACTTTGAGTTTTTATCACTGGGATAATGATTTGACTTTTATCATGGCTTAATTGCAAAGTAGTCTGCCACTGTTTCATAGTCACTGTAATGTAGTCGATCAGTGTAGGGTGTACCTTATACATTTTTAAGAGCTCTTTTTATCTATGAATTTGGGATCCTATCAAATGCTTTTTTGTAGTCAATCCATGCTATACTTAGATTCTTCCCATTTTTACAGTTCTCCACTATACCTTTATTTAACAACAAATTATCCTTTGTTCCATATGACATTCTTTTATTGCTCTTTTGCTTTACTGCCATAATTCAGTTTTCTTCTAAATGACTATAAACTCTGTCAGCATCAATTCCTGTGTATAGTTTATATGTTGTTGGAAGGCAAGTTATTGGTCTATAATTTTTAGGGTTGTTTGCAGGCTCACTCTTAAGTAGGAGCATTGTTTTTCCTGTTGTTAGCCAGGTTGGTGTTTGTTCGGGGTGAGCATAAAAATATTTCTTACTCATAGCTAAATCTTCATGCAAAGATGCTAATACTTTTAATCAAAAGTTAGGTACTGCATCTGGGCCTGGGGTTTTCCAATTACAGGCTTTTCTTAACTTTGTTTCAATCTCTCTGGATGTTACTTCATCCCATTTCATATCCTGTACCTTTAAATTTCTTATTCTACTTCTTCTATGCATTTAGCATCTTTGTTATGTTTCACAGGATCTTCATAGACACTTCTCCAAAATGCATCTATTTATTCTTTTTTGGCGGTCTTTCAATTCCTTTTACCTTGTTTCCCAATTCTCTATAAAACGTTTTTGGGTCATCAATAAATTGCTTATTTTGTACTTTTCCTTTATATTTAACAGTGTATCTTCTAAGTTTTTCCGCCTCTGCTGCAATTTTTAAGTTTGTTATTTGCGATAGTGCATGATAGATCCTAGTCTGTTCTAATACTGCACATTGTTTTTATCACGTCTATCTTTCTTAGTATTTTTGTTGATCTGTTCCCTCTTCTATATTCTTCTAACAGTGACACTTCTTGTCTTAATTGCTTTATAGTTTTCTCTGTTCAATACTTCCATGATGGTATTCAATTTCTCCCCTTACTTTCCTTCACTACCCTGTGTTCTTGTGGTAGAACTTTATCAGTTAAATTAAGGTGCACAGTAATATATCCTGTTTACTTCTGTTATATTGCACAGATCTGTATGCACAGTCCTAATTACTGTGTTTATTTGTTTTATCAAACTTCTGACTTTGTGGGTTTTATTGACCTTCTGCTGTCTATTTCTTTCATTGATCTTAATATGTCTATCTATGTCTATTAAATCGGGTCTATATTATATGCTCGAAGTTTGAAAACTTTGAATGTTAAATAATCAAATTTAAATGTTCGAAGTTTCAAACATCAAGCATATAATAAAAAAAAAAAAACAAATGGGACTTACCTGACTAGTGTAGTACTGCACTGTATTGCATTCTCAGAGTTGGTGTATTTAAAGTGAGGGGGGTGTGGGGGTGCAGAGGTGCTTGCCCCCCTGCCTACAGCCATTAGTTTTTTTTTTTTTTTACATATGTTTGAAGTTTTATATCTTCGATCATTTAAATTTGATATTTTAATGTTCGAAGTTACAAAACTTTGAACATATGATATAGACCCTATTAAATCAAGCAACTATTCTCTTAGTTCATTTTCTTCTAAACCGAGGGCACATTTTTTTTATTTCCTGTGGGCATTCTATACAAAGTTCTATAGTGTCTTCCTGTGGCATATTCTCTTCAATTTCATCCTGTGCCATCCGTTACTTTGTCATATGGGAATTCAATGGGCTATCATTCCTCAACATTGACTGCATCAGAGTTTCCACAGTTTCCTGTTCCTTCCCTTGCTGTCCAGCTTCAAGTGAATATTTATACTGGTTTCCTGTAGAAGACTCCAAAATATCTTCATATAGCACCTGACCAGTTGATTCCCATTCCACTGGTTTCCCCTTAATTTGGATAGCCATCTCTCTATCCTGTTGTGGTGCTTTCTGAATTAGATTTTCTACACTGAATCCTTCACTTCGCAGGTACTCCATAACCTCAGTTTCTATTTCTTTAATTTCTCCATTACAAATCTCCTTTTCTACTTTTCCTGTTTGTCTTCTTACCTTTTGTATTGTAAAGTTTTCCATGTCTGGATTCCTTTGTCTATATTTCTCTTCAAATATCTTTGGTGCTGCTCGTTTTATAGTGGTTAGTTTTGATTTCTCCTTTGCATAAATATTACACCATATTAAATCTATTTTTCTTTCCCATGCCCATATTTCTTCTTCACATGTCTCCTGATCTTCCTGCTTCTCCTTACTTTGGGGACTCACTCCATCATGCTGTGATGTAACCTGTGTTAGACCTTCTACGTTAAAGCCTTCACTTTGCGGGCATTCCATAACTTCAACTTCTATATTTTTAACTTATGCTTTACTAATATTCTTTTCTACATTCCCTCTTTGTGATAGTATTTTTATTATTGTGAAATTTTCCATATCTGGATGCCTTTGCCTGTATTTCTCTTTGAATATCTTAGGGACTGCCTTCCTTATATTGAGTAATTTGGCTTTTGCCTTTGCATAAATATTTCAGCATATCAAATCTCCCTTTCTTTCCCATGTCCATATTTCTTTTTTATACTTTTCAAAAATCTCTAGGTTTTGTTGTTTATATTTTCTCACTTCCTCAGATGCTTATTTTTTCCAAACAGATCAAAGTTTCTTGATCTATATGCTGTTTTTCACAAATCTGTTGTATTAATGAATATACATTTTTATTTGAAGCTTCTGACAGTTTTTCTTGTGGAAGTATTTTTCTTTCCTCTAATTTCTCTCTTAATCTTTTTGTATACCTTGTATCTGGAAATTCTGGGCTTTTTGCATAATAGTAACAATACATAATTTAATTCTTATCCTTAATAGTCCACTTTATTGTCTTTATGGCTCTTCTTTGGCCTATCAGTTTTTTTGACTTTTGTGGAGTACTTCTTCCCTCTACAACAGGGAGGCCATCCTCCCTCTGGGCCTGGCTTGGCCCCATTGTAGGAATGTTTTCATATTTTGAGGATTCTACACTGTCATCTTGTCCAATCCTGGCACCGCTGTGCCTACCAGGATTGGGCACTTTTTATCCTGAGTTTTGTGCATCCAGCTATCTTTTCTTTTAATTTTTAAACTACGTCTGTCCATGATATATGCTATATAAATACAGTCTATATATCAATGTCATCTTGGTGAGAATTTGTGAAAAACAGGATCCATCTCATGAAGGTACTCACCGACCCTTGAGGATGAATTCTGTTTCAGCAATAATACTCTCCTTTACTTGCTGACTTATCATCCCTCCATTTGGACCCCTCCTCCTCCTGTTTTGGTGGACAAGTGGATCTTCATGATAAGTCTCTTTATACTCATATTAATGAAGACATTATTGGGATCAATTCTCAGCCCATGCACTGCATTGTTGTGAAAATTAAAAACACACTTTTCTGACTAATAATATTGCTACAGCAGGACACGGTTCTTATACATAAGATCATCATTACTGGTTTGATGAACATTTCACAACTAACAGTAGGATTGGCTGTCCTTTGCCTATCACTTGGGATTGAAATGTGTCTGTCTGAACTGCATGTTTATTTGCATAGTTAATTCCTTGCCACCACCTGTTGGCTAGACCTTTAATATGGCAGTCTCCTGCATATTATACAAATATTTTTCCCTCCAGTATAATTGTCAAATTGACTTTTAAAAGTTTTCATTGGTTTTGATTACCAATCCTTTACGGATGTGTGTGCCTCAGTCTTGATACAAATTGGGTAATAAAGCTCTTTTTTTTAATTCTGTTAATTTTTGTTCTGAAGAAATTCCTGTTTTTCTCTTTCTTACAGGGTGGTCTTTTAATGAAAGACATAGATCATCCTTTAACACTTCCTCCCTGGAAGCTGTAAATGGTAGGATTTACCTCTTAATAACTTATAAATGATGCGGTAAAGCTTTAGATGTTTTAATCCTTCTTCATAATTTAAAATTTTCATGAATTTAATTCTTTTTGCTTATCTCTTTGTATCGATTCAGTAGTTAGAATATTTGTCATGGATTAAGTGCAAACTGTAAGAGACCAGTTGTCATAATGGTTAAGGTCTTTGAATCCATGCACAATATAGAAGGTTCGATCCTGACCTCTGACCAATGGCTGTTTGGAGTTTGCATGTTCTCTCTGTGAGGTTCCTCCCACCTCTAAAAAAACATGCTGAGTTTTTCCATCTCAAAACTCACCAATGAAAGGAGCTGTGGACAGCAGCACAGACTCCACATGGTGCCCTATAGGGGAAAGAGTTGTACTGACCTACCGCTTTGGGCATCTACTGTGGTGCACAGTATCCTCAAGGTAGGAGAACACAGATCACAGACTGTGCACCGTGGCAGGGCTAGCCACTTGATGTTGTAAAAATATTGCTCTAGGTGATTTGGTCATGTTGAATAATGTCACCAAAACGGGCATGGGTAGTTACTGGTGATAAGTGGTTTGAAGACACAATCTATGCCAGGGACCCATGTTAACAGTGGGAGGGGTGTATATGCCCCTAATGGCCAGTGTGTGCCAGCCATAAAGCCCAGCAGCTCTGATTCAATAAGCTACTGGACCGTTGGTGTCTTGTTGCCCTGCCTGGGCTACCTTTGATAGCTCCATTGCACGGAAAGCTGGATGTAAAACCAATCAAACTGCCAAACATGAACTGAGAATTGCTACACTTAATTTAGGTTCACTGACAGGACGCTGCTTGGAAGTGAAGGAAATGATGATACAGAGGAGGCTGGGCATTCTATGTATTCAAGAGACAAGGTGGAAGGCTAGTGCAGCAAAGCCATTTGGCTAGGGATCCAGACTCTACTACTCAGGAGAGGGACAGGCTAGAAATGGTGTGGGAATTATGTTGAGAGAGAGGCTTCAGAAGGCAGTAAGGGATAACATCAGAATTAATGACAGACTCATGGCAATCAGACTCTGCTGTAATGATAGGATAGTATTCATAATCTCAGCCTATGCCCCACAGTAGGGTTGTGATAGTGAGGAAAACAGTGCATTCAGACAGCAGTTGCAGGACCTACTAGATAAAGCAGGACAACGTGAATTGGTGTTGATAATGGATGAATAGAATACACATATCATGACAGACAGAACAGGATATGAGGACTACCTGGGTCCACATGGGTGGGGCAACAGTAATAAAAAGGAGAAGCCATTCTAGAGTTCTATTTGGAAAATGGCTTGATAGTACCAATACATGGTTCAGAAAGAGAGTCAGTCACAAGATCACATACAAGAGTAGCCAACATCCAACTCAGGTAGACTTCCTTCTAGTAAGGAAAAGGCACTGGGGTAGAAGTCATGTTGCAAAGTCATTCCCAGTGAAACAGTCGACCCACAGCATAAACCAGTGATTGCCACAATCAGCTGCAAGCAGTGGTCAGAGAAGGCTCTAAGGTCAATAGAGACCAGGCTGAAGACCTGGAAGTTGACTGGAGAGAAAGTACAACAGTTCAAAGAATTACTCAAGGCTCTAGCACCCCAAAAAGAGGAGGAAATAGGTGGAGTTGAAGAAGAATGGCACCACCTCAAAACAGTATGTGTTAGGACTACAGAACAGATACGTGGCTGAGCCAGGTATGGAAATAAGGTACATAAGGAAAGCTGGTGGTGGAATGCAGAAGTCCAGGAAGTGATCAAAAGAAAGAAGGAGTGCAGGAAATAATGGAGATAGAAAAAAACAACCAGGCTAGGAAGGAATACTGACTGACTAACAAAAACGTTAAGAAAAGAGTTGCAATAGCAAAGGATAGAGCATCAGAGGCATTCTACCAACTTCTGAAAAGTGACTCACTAGGTGGTACAAAGAAACTATATCAGGTTGCAAGGCAAAAACAGAAAGACAAAGAAGATAGTCAGACTAACAAAGAATTTAAGAAAAGAGTTGCAATAGCAAAGGATAGAGCATCAGAGGCATTCTACCAACTTCTGGAAAGTGACTTAGTAGGCGGTACAAAGAAACTATATCAGGTTGCAAGGCAAAGACAGAAAGATAAAGAAGATAGTTAGACACCCTTCATAAGGGATGCCAGCAACAAGCTGCTCACCAACCCACAGGACGTCAAAGGCAGATAGTAGGAGTATTGCCAGCAGCTTCTGAATGAAGAAAACCCCACAGAAGCTGTACTGCAACAGAAACAGCCTACAATGAGAGAAGAAGAGAAGCCCACCTTAGAAGAAGTAAGAATAGCACTAAAGAAGATGAAGTTAGGGAAAGCAGCAGGCTCAGATGAGGTCACAGCAGATATGATAAAGATGCTGGGTGAGATAGGGGAGATATGGCTCCTGAGGGTACTCATAGAAGTGTGGAGAGAAAGGTGTATCCGAGATGACTGGAGAATAAGCATACTTGTGCCAGTATACAAGAACAAAGGGGACATCTGCAACTGTGGACAGTACAGGGGCATCAAACTCCTATCACATTGCATGAAAGTTCTGGTGAGGGTGACTGATAAACAGATATGCAGAGTAGTAGAATGTAATATGGGGGATGAGCAGTTTGGATTCAGATTAGGTTGCAGCACAACTGACCCGATGTTTGTAGTGAGACAGATAGTTGAGAAGAACCTAGAGATGAGGAAAGAGTCCAATTGGGCATTCCTAGACTTGGAGAAAGCATATGGCAAGGTGCCAAGAAAGCTGATTTGGGAAGTACTGCGGTGATTCATAGTTCCATAAATATTGGTAGAATTAGTGCAGGCTGTGTAAAAGTATCCAATGACTCAAGGACGAACAGTGTTCGGCCTCACAGAAGGGGTACCAAATGGAAGTGGGTGTACACCAGGGTTCAGTTCTGAGCCCACTGCTATCCATACTGGTGATGGACTACCTTAACAAAGAGGTTGGAGGGGAGGGACAGACCAACAAAGTTACTGTATGCATATGATGTGGCAGTACAGGCAGATTTTGAGCAAGAACTTCAGAAAGGATAGGGGAATGGAATGCAAAACTGAAGGCACATGGGATGAAACTAAGCACAGATAAAAACAGTGGTAATGGCAGCAAACTGAGGAAATCAGAAGAAATTGAGAACTGAGATAGAAGGGAAGATAATGGAACAGGTAAATAGCTTCAAGTATCTGGGAGGGGTGGTTGAGGAAAATGGACGTCTGAGTGAAGGGGTCAAAGCTAGAAACAGTGGGACAGCCATCTGGCAAAAAGTCCCTGTGTAGTGTAGTGTAGTCTATGACAGATGAATGCCAAAGAAGCTGAAAAGTAAGGTGTACAAGACAGTAGTGTGACCAGTACTATTGTACGGTACAGAAACCTGGACAGTAAAGGCAGAGCAGATGAAGAGCTAGAAGTAATAGAAATGAAGTGCCTGAGAAGGGTGGTAGGATGCACACTGTGAGGCAGATGAAGAAATGAGGACATAAATACAGAAGCCAAGGTAGCTCCAATTAAAAGAGAACAGATTACAGTGGCTTGGACACATGCAGAAAAGCAGAAGACAATCTGGTAAAAATGATTTGGGACAGACTGGAAGAAGGTTAGAGGAAAGAAGAACATACAGCAAAGAGGTGGATGGATTGTGTGAAAGAAGATTGGCAACAGTCGGGCATGAGTGTTGAAGAAGGTAGGAGTGTGGCATTGAATCGAGAGAGATGGTGACAGCTAACACGACACCCCGACTCCATGTAGAAAATGGGGGAAAGGGGTTGATGACGATGATGTTGAGTGCAAACTGCAAATTTATACTCTACAATCAATATTATTGATGTCATAAATAATGTCTTTAGACCTTTAGGGCCCTCAAATCCATTGTACCAAAGATTAATCCTACCTGTCTCATGCTCTAACCTGAATGTTTTGTATATGGAACTTGAGAGATGGAGCATTACCAGTGATTGTCCCAAGATCCCAAATCTACTTTATTCCTTCAAGTTCTTGACCAACCATTTCTAACCTGAATTTTTTGTGATGTTCAAACTGCAAAACTTTAAATTTTTATAATTAAACTTGAGATCTATTCTAGTTGCCCAAAAATGGATTTAATTTAGGTACACATTTAAATCATTTGATCTAAGCCACAAAACATTGAAACATATTTCACTGAAAATGTTACATTCACTAAATATATGTCCAAATGCTTCTAATGCCATAGCTGCACAACAACAGAGAAAAGAGGATACTCCTGACATTGAATCACTCTGACAAACATGCATAAACCTCTCGACATGGAAGCACAACTTAACAGTGGGCATTAGCAAGGAACAATGCACGATCAACGTTAATTTGCATTAGGATTCATATCCATCAAAACAAAGTCATTTGTGACCAGCTAACCTAGTTTTTGATCAAATATTATTCAGTTAGTTGTGGTTCAGACCAAATAAATTTCAGATCAAATGAACCACTGTTTTTTTAAAAGAAATGAACCATAACTATACACCCCAAACACACCACCAACTCTCTCTCTCTCTATATATATATATATATATATATATATAAATTCAAGGCTTCTGACATCTGTAATTATTTAATGGCTTGCAAAGTGTATTCTGTTTAACTGTCTGATTTCTGATTTGTAGGTAAAGTTAGGCTGCAGTTTTTATTGCATTTGTATTTCTCTTCTCTGCAATTTTTGTTGCTACCCTTTCTTTTACACACAGCTTTTGTTTAATTTTTTGTTTCTCTCTCTTTCTCTCTCTCTTTGTTTTGCTATTATATGCAACAGCTCAGCAACCTGCAACCAGCCATGAGCAAGGCCTGCTGGCCGTCCACTGGTGGCAGGAGCAGCAGCCACCTCCTCCACTACCACCATCACTACCAGCTGAAGCATCTGACACATCTGGATCCCCACCTGCCACAATTGCCTCTACACACCCTGCTCTACCTGCTGTATCTGCATCACCTTCATCGTGTAGCCCTGCACTGGAGGCTGGCCAGAAGAAGTGGAAGTGAAGGAGACTCTTCTCTAATCCATCAGCAGCTGGCAGAGCTTGTGGGGGATATTATTGATTGGAGGATGGATGCCCACATTGACCACATGGAGTTCATGCCCCAGTGGCTTGTTGAGGTATGCCTCTGCCAAGCACTGGCTCCAACTCTTGACATGGGAGCCAGTGGTGACAGTACCTAGGGTGATGAGTAATCACCTGCTGTGTCTCACCTGGCACAGGCTGGATCTGAGAATACCTAATCCTATCCCCCAGTCAATCCCCTCTCTTTTGTATCCATGCCCACCCTCCACCATTGTCTTCAATCTATTTGTCTGATATCATCTTCACCATTGTAGCACCCCTCCCTTACTGTGTTACCCCACACCCTGTTAATCTTGTCTGCCTTTCCCTGCTACCTAACCCCCCACACTTAACTTCCTCTTACTTCCATTCCGTCTTTCCATAATTTTCTCTTCTCCTCTCTTAAAAATGTAGCACTTGTCCTACAAAAAAGTTTATTCCTCCTACCACACCTCCATCCTGCTCATTCCTTGTTTGCTCACCTTTTGGTCTACCATCCACTTGCTTTCCCTTTTTATCTCTGCAAGTAGTACATATGTGCCTAAGTAAAACCTAGCAACTCGACAAAAATAAGTGGAACTCAAATGGCCTTCAGCAATGTTTGTGTGTTTCCCTGACCCCTTCAGTACTAGTTCTGCAATGGATCAACTTATGTATGTATTGTTTAAGTGACTATGACTGCAGAGAGTCCTGAGCTCAATTTTCTAAAGGTTTGTCTTTTGATTTCTAAAAACAGTCTGCTCTTGTGGAACATTCCACTGATATGAGTATGACTTCTGCAATGGCTCAACTTGGTAATACTGTCTTTCATTACATTTACATTATAGTACAGGTACACTGATTAAATACAAATGTGATGATGTACTCCCATTTCCAAGCTTTAATATGGTCAAAAACTGGATAAAACACAGCGCACTCATGCCCCAAAATGGCTTGTAATACAGTAATTTTTATTTGATTCTGCGCTGCATGAAAAGTTCTTGACAGCACCCTTGATGCCCATATTTGACCAAAAAGAAATGGCATGTCTCACTGTATAGCAAAAATGAAGTTCAATCTGTGTTATGCACTGCAAATATTACAAGTCATGCAAATGTGCTGAACATCATTGTACAGCAGATGTCAGTTATGAAATGGCATAAAGCTAATGTCTTTATTTCCAGAGCTGCTATTGGTCAGTTTATTAATGACCTGCTGTGTAAATTATTATGCCATGTAGTCTAGTCCACTTGTGGTTATATCTTTTATTTTTCCTTTCTACTTCCATTCTGCTCATGTGTAACATTCCCCTAATTTGCATGTTTCCCTGACCCGTTCAGTACTAGTTCTGCAATGGATCATCTTATGTATGTATTGTTTAAGTGACTATGACTGCAGAGAGTCCTGAGCTCAATTTTCTAAAGGTTTGTCTTTTGATTTCTAAAAACAGTCTGCTCTTGTGGAACATTCCACTGATATGTGTTTCCTGGTATGAGTATGACTTCTGCAATGGCTCAACTTGGTAATACTGTCTTTCATTACATTTACATTATAGTACAGGTACACTGATTAAATAAAAATGTGATGATATCAGAAGTGGTGTAAGTAGGTGCATCATGTTACTTTACTGTATTCCCCCGATCCTGTCGGAGTTTCACATTGTCTATGTAGAAGTATTTCAGATGTGTATCTGTTTGCATTTGACATACACATTTCTCCAGTGTGTTCTGAATCCATACTTTGTTCACCATCCACTGCAGTCTTCTGTCATTTACTATTGTTTTTGTTGCCCTGTGACCACCTGTACACTTAACTTTTAGCAATCATAACATTACTTTGGTCTGTAAGATATTTTTCTGCATATCTTTTGCCTTGATTCACAAAATACTTCAGCACCTTAGGATCATCATCTATTTATGTGGTTTCACGACTTCTACACTAAGGTCTCAATCATGGCTATCTTTACAACAGAAGCTAATACTTTAGTTTGGTTGTGGGTTGGTCTAAGCTACCCATGATGCCCTACTGTGGCCACAACAAGGAGATGCTCATCATGCACACTGGTCTGGCCACATGCATTTGAAATGAGCCTCGGGGCTCATTGTGCATACAATAGTAAACAGTGTTGAGGTGCCCATGATTGTGGTGCTTCTGAATCCACACGAATGCTTAGCACAGATATTTATTGTCTTCATTACAGTATTGTCATAACTAAAATTCTTCTTAATGTTTCTTATTTGTTTTTCCTAAAGATTTCACATTCAAAAAGAGGATGAATCAAGATCTCTTTCACTGATGCTTTGTATCCATAAGGCTGTAACTCCCGGTATATCTTCTATGTAAAATTTTACTCTCAAATTATCCAAGTTTATATTTTAAACAGATCTTTAATGTTTCCCTATTTCCAGTAACATTAATAACCAATAGAAAAATCTAGCAAGGCTAGACTTTCCACTGTGTGATTCCTTAAACCTCTTGTATTAGAGGCAACATGGAATGTATCCAAATGACCCTTTAAGGAAATCAGGTGCTTCAGCTATATAGCAATTCTGAATGTCCATGACATTTTGAGATTATTAATGGACAAATTTGGGCAAATAAAGTCAAGCCCCACTAGCTGTGGACATGCATGTTTCGGTGTTCTGATGGTATCATCAGCACAGCATAAGTAATTCAAGATGTTTAAGGAATCACACAGTGGAAATCTAGCCTTGTCAGATTTTTCTTTTGGGTTTTACTGATTGTTTTTTCTGTGTGACCTTTTCACTCATTGTTTTAGTCTATTTCCAGTAACATGGAAATGCTTTGTGTTGTTCTCTGTGCTTAAACTCCAAGCAAGGATTTCAGAATACCTACCGTGAAATATTTTCCTTATCCATCAATCTCCATTGAATTTTGATGATCTTTCTCAAATGCAGAATATATGATTCAATAATTTGAATGTCCTGTTTTTATAAACATGTAAGCCCATACTTTTTTAGTATTTCCATTACCATTTTGCTCCTCAATGAATTAAACATGTTTTCTCTCTGCCATTTTTTTTCTCTAACTCACCTTGTCTTATCAGTTCATTGGCTGGAACATGAAAGCTTCATAATTTTAATCCAATTTGATGATGTTGTAATTTTTCCAACTACCTACTCTACTAGTGTGCCAATTTCCTGCTGTATGTATGTTTATGGAAAGGAGATGGGTAGATTGAATATATGGTTAATTAATGTATATACTTTTTTCATTAGCTTACCCTAAGTTCCCAGTCTCCACATATTATGGCTCCACGTGATATCAGAGAATTTATACCACATTTTATTGCTAACATAAAGACGTAATAGTCTTTATAAGACATACATTTATTTTTCATTTTCTATGTAGAAAATCAATTTGCTGGTTCCATTTACCTAAAATAAAGAAACAATTCAAAAATACTGAATATTGTGTACCCTCTCTGTTCCCTGATTTCTAATGAATAAATGGTTTCTACTCTCTTGGGCTTAAAAATCAGAAATCTGCTTTTATTCTCATTTATATGCAAGTCTACTCATTTTTAATCATTGTCCAATTTGATTATTTGATACTTTATTATTTTATATCTTAAACTGGTATGGGGTAAAGCTATTCTAACAATTTATTCTTTAAATGTTGCAAAATGATATCAAAGAAAATTTTTTTGAAGAATTACGTAGTGCTATAGGTTAATAACTGTTTGGGTTTCCCTTATTACCTTTTTATAGATGAGTACATTGATTCCATTCCTCCAAAAATTTGGACAATTCCATTTTTCAAAATACTCATTAAAGTCCTTCTCTAATTTTATAGCCCACCAATCACCTTCTGTTTAGTACCACTCATTCATAATCACATCATGGCTGATGTGTTTGTGTATAACTGTGTCTGTGTATGTGCATGTGTGCATGTTTGTTTAAACTAAGCCCAAAATGCAGAATGTGGCACTTTAGTTTTGCTCTAATTGGAACTGTGACATGAGATGTGTCTGAGTGGAGCTATAACACCTTGCATTGTGCTTTGTAATAAGAGAAGAGAAAAACACAGAAACAGAGACATAGACACAGATGACACACACACACACACACACACACACACACACACACACACACACACACACACACACACACCATCTAAATTCACACTGAACAGGTGTAGTTACCTTGAGCAGTATCCAGCTTCCCACTATTCATATTCACCATTTAGAACAACAGGTGTAACACAGTAATAATTGCATACACTTATGTACTTTTTGTATAAATCTGGCATAGTATGGATGTTTCTGATTCACAGTATTATGCAGGAATCCTTGCAGAGCAGTGCACAGGAATACACAAAAGCCTAATTTGCATAGACTATGCCCACCCTACAGGCTACCATATTTACACGTGTAGACAAAACTCCTTGCTGTTCTATACAGCACAGCATCCCTGCACTACAGAGCAAAAATGGCTTCTGAACTGCAAGGCCACTATATGATACACAAAGCTACTTGTTCTACTTTGTACAGTGCACAAGTTGTCTATGAATTCTTCCCTATATCCTTGGGCACCCAAAGTAACCATTTTTTATTTGCTGCCAAAAATTCATAAAGATTTGAAAACACCTGCCTGATCAGCCCATAGTTTCATCTCTTGCGTCCTTTATTTTAAATGCAGATGTTTTTCCAGATTAGTTATTAAAGCTCTGCCTTGGTAGGGTAGCCTCAGATTTCAGAGATATCACAATTTGATACACAACATTACTAAATTAATATGACGAGAAAATATGTGTTGTGCATGATAGATGCTACTAGCTTACGTACTTTATCAAGGCAGTTGACTGGTTCACTATTTTGGAAAGGGCCCTAAAACTAATTTGTTTTTGCCATTACTTCATTTTTTTACTCTATAAATATTAATGGGGTATCCATCCGCATGCATGAGTCACATCTGACAGTTATAGGGACCCAGTGCATAGCCACAGCCATGCTTGGACTTTACTAGGTGAGCAGGGAATGGAAATGGATTGCTAGACCTTTCTCCTGTATCAGACACTCAGTGGATGCACTCTTAAAGAGAGTTTAGATTCACCAGTCTGTCACACAAGCTCTGGAAGGACAGAGAATTGAACCAGAAATCCTCTTGCTGTGAGCAGCAATGCTATACACTGAGGCATTTCTTATAAAAATAGGAAGCAGCAATGGGGGATATATTTGCTACCACTTCACACAAGTCTTTTTTATAGGTCTCCTCAAAAAGTATGTTATTTATAAGATATGCCTTTTTAGAACAAAGGCTGTTTTTTTCTAATAAAAGTATATTATTTAATAGCTATCTACTCACACACTAAATGCATGTTTACAGCCGATTTGGAAGATTGACAGTCAACCTACTGCATGTTGTTTAGATGTGGAAGGGAACTGGATCACTTAGGAAAAACCCATTCAGACAAAGGGGGCACATGCATACTTCATACAGAAGGTATGCTAGCACCCCAGCTGACAGTAAAATTGGGGAGCCTTCACAGAAATGCTACTTGTTATGTCACTATGCCATCTGACTTTCTACTATTTTTCAATGAAATCAGTTACAATTAAATTAATAAATTGAAATTAATCCAGGGGTAGTTCATGTGAAAGAAAAGCATTATAGCAATTAAAAAATGCTAATGTTTTGCATTATGACCTTCCTTAATTTGCTTAGAAGAGATAGTAAGGAATTGTCTTTGCACATTTTGGGGTCATAAATGGTTTTAAAATGTAAAATATTATAGTCATATCACCTTAATACTGAAATTCCATGGACATATTTGATATGATTATTAAAATGTATAAGTGCTATTATATTTAATTAAGTAAATGGATTAAATTGTGTAATTAATGTTGTTTAATGACTGGCTGTTACTTAAATGACAGTTGTTTAGTGCTATCTGAACTCAGTGTTTTCTCCTTGAAAGTGAAATACTGGGGTGCCAAAAGGATTAATAAAACAAGATAAAACATTATCTCTGAGTCTGCCTTGCATTCCTTTAGTACTATTTGTGACTGATTGCAGCTTGGTAAAACAAACGTTGCCTTATTCCAAGTAAATATCATTGTTTCTATTGTTTTATGGGAATTCTTAGTATTAAATGTTTAATAGTACTTATCTATGATGTTGCGCTTGGTCTTAACCACAGACTATAACATATTATAGGAAATAGTAGATGCAAACTTGGCATGCACATTCAGGGCTAGAACCTTCATGCAGTTTGAATATAGTACGCATGAATTCTAAAAATGATTTCTTTATTGTGGCTTTTAAACAAGAGGCTATATACACTTAGCATTGCTGTTATATTTTTGAACAACCTGCTTTACAACATAAACTTAGGCTTTTTATTCACAAAGAGATAATTAATACCAGTGAAAATAAAACTTCTCATTTTCGATTATTTTCTACTATGTTTTCAATACTGTCAAAAATGAACTCGCTTCTACATTTTTTACCATACCTTCAGCATGTTAGGGTTCTTCATTTATGCTGAAATTAAGCATTTCAGGAAGCTTTCAGAATCACAATAAGATTTATGAAAAAAACAAATTTAACATCAGTAAACAAAACCTCCAGACACATTTCTTTTGAGGCTGGTTTCACTTTTTGCCACAGAGCACTTGTTTGGCATGACCCCTCTTTGGTCACCTGTCACCAGACTCAATGGCACGGTAAAGGGTGTAGCAGTCAGCATTGTTGCCTTAGAGATTGGTGTTTATGTGTGTGCATATGTATGTATGCACATGTGTCTTTGCATGGGTGCGTGTGTGTGTGTGTGTGTGTGTGTGTGTGTGTGTGTGTGTGTGTTTGTGTCTGTGTGTGTGTGCATATGTATGTGTGCACACATACATATGTATGTGTGCATATGTATGCACACGTGTCTTTGCATGTGCCTGTGCATGTGTGCGTGTGTGCGTGTGTGTGTGTGTGTGTGTGTGTGTGTGTGTGTGGTGTGCATGCGTGAACACTGGTGTCTGTGTGTCTGTGAGCTCGTGTTTGTGTGTGCGCGCATGCGTGCATGTGTGTCGGTACATGTGCAATGTGTAAATGAATAAGAATGCTACCCAGTGATGGATCGTTGCCCCATCTATAAAATCATTCTTGCCTTACTACTATTGCATGGAAAGATAAACTGCAGATCCTCATGCAATCCTGATTATCCTCCCAAAGAATTTGTACCAGGTGAGGCACAGATGGTGTGGGAGGGACACTGTCCCAGTCTAGAAAACATGCCCAGCTTTTAGTTCAGTCCAAAGTACTTGCCAACTCTTATTTTAGTTTTGTTTATTTATTTCATAAAACCAACACACTCTAGAAAAAGTACAACATTCAAAGTAGAATTTTAGCACTTTTATTTATTTAGTATCTTGAGAATTCCTCAAAAATGAAAACTAAAATATTGATGTAGAACACTGACAGCTACACTAGGCATCTATTTTAAAACACTGAGCTGTTTACAAATGTGAAGCTTTTATTTTTAAATTACATTTAATAGTTGCAGACTCATTAATGCCTGGAGCTGCCTAAGCTGCAAGCGCTCTCCAGCAATGTGTTTATGTTACCCCCCACCCCGTATCTTCCATCACATTGTCCAACACAAATAAACAACATTTTCAGAACTGGGAATACAGTAGAATGTTTGAACAGAGTCTCTGCTTTTCAGAAACATGCCTATCACAAGCATGATGAGGCTACAGCAAGAATGCCTTACATTGCAATGTGGCACTTTGGAAATTATCAATTAATTAACTAGCTGGAATTCCTTGGCTCATACAGCTACCAATTTAAAACAAAATCCATTCATGGATTCCTGCATTTGTGACCAGGAATGATGTGAAGACAAGTAGCAAGCAAGTAAAACCTAGCAACTCGACAAAAACAAGTGGAACTCAAATGGCTTTCAGCAATGTTTATATCTATTTTTGTTATTTTAAATTTGGGATAAATGGGTGTCTATAAAAGTAGGAAAAGGGATACAGCAAGGAGAGGAAACATACACAATGAAACAGGGGCATTCAGAATGGGAGTGAGAAGGGAGGAAGGATTTTTTTTCAGGGTCAGGCATTCTTTTTTGTTTTTTTTGAGAAGGAAAGATAAAAAAAATGTAAGGGGAACAAAAGGAATGGAAAGACACTAGAGATTTGGAAGCAAAGCAGGGACACACAAACAAACAGGAAATGGGGGGATGTTGACACACATTGGGTTTTGACAATACAGTTATACAGACACATGGAGGGCATTGGTGTTGGAGAAAATTGGGCAGGGAGTCAGGAGGCATCCAAGGACAGGGAACACTAGGATGAGGATAGGGCGGGTAGAACCATCCTATCTCCACTCTGCCCAAGCTTGACCTAGGGAAAGATCAGTCAGCACTCTAACTGCCCCCCCTAGTACTGGGCCCTGCCTGAGGTGGTGAAGGCAGCGCCAAAAAGCACTGTGACTCCTGAAGCCACTGAAGACCTTCTCCAGGCAGCTGATGCAGGCTTCCAGCTGCCCGACAACCAAATCCCCTACTTCTTCCAGCAATTCCCACCATGTGGCAAACTACAAACTCCTGGCAATGCCACCATAGGGAACAATAACACTTCTCTTCAGTAAATGAGCACCAAAGGAAGGCCACAGGTGATGCAGCCAGGCCACTCCCTCCACACACACACACACACACACACACACACACACACACACACACACACACACACACATACACACACACACATGAAACAAGGATGCCGCATGGAGCAAGCTGAAGTACTGGTGGAAGATGGCTAGACCTGACAGGGAATGGGGACTGTGGCCAAGCCACTGGCTAAGATGTGGCCATGGCAGATGCTGCAGTAAATGGAAAGATAAATGGTTAAATATAAACTAACACACATAAACCCAAATATGAAAAAGGAGGATAGCAACAAAGAAAGGGAGAGGGAGAGAAACAACGAGATATATTACTATCATTTCGGTGACAAATAACCTATCAGTTTGCTATGCAGATGAGTAGTACATAAGCAGTAGAAACACTACTAGGACACTCTACATGCATTACCTCGAGGCCCTATGGTAGGATTTGCAGACAGGTGTGCAGTGTCACAGTTCCTACTGCATGATTGTGTGTCAAGATGCAGATGATCTAGGGCAGGCATGGGATTGTTGTGTCAGATGTCCTGGTCAGTGTATGGACTATTATCCCTGTAACCTCCTGCAAGTCATACACAACAGCTGACTTAACATGGGTGTAGCAAGACAAATATATGTATGTCAGGAAAAAGGACACACAGCCACCACTCTGTATAGACCCAAAATACATTTCTTGCCATAAAAGGTTCCCCCAAACCACACTCCACATTAGCCACCCCCCCCCCCGGGACACCAGCCAAAACATGTATCCCCCTTTACACAACCACTAGCTCTCCACCAGTCACATGTATACCCTGAGTTAGGCAGTCTGCACAGGTATGCATGAAAAACTACCTATCATGTCTGTGACCAACAGATGCATTGTAGTAGGACAGATGAGCTACTCTCAGTGGAAAGCATGCCTGTGTAACCTATAAACATATCATGTGTCCTACTTGTGGGAGTGAAAGGAAGAATGCCTATAAGTGGAAAAGTTTTTCCTTGTCCATACAAATGGCAGATCATGATGTACTTAGGTCTATAAAAAAGTATGGCACCTGTTAGTCTAACTCTAAATAATATGTCCAAGCAGTACATAATTTGACCTGATAAATATGTATGTTACTTCAGTAGCAATATGTATTATGCAGCACTGTAACAAAACAATAGTTTCTACAAGTATACATTCTGGCAATGTGCACACATAACTGGCAATAATATTATGTAATATTGCATAGTATATCAATAAAGCAAATGCCTTTTTCCTCTAGACCAGTAGTGCCGGTATGGATGAAAAGATAGCATGCTCATCTTTGAAAACTGAAGACCTAAATGTTGTGGTTTCTATTCCCACTACATGCCATTAGAATCATTTTTCAAATTACTGACATACTGTCCTTAGGATGAAACATTAAACCAAACCCGCATCTGCTTGACCTGGGGGTAGTTCAGGTGGATGCCAAACATCCCATGACTCCCATCAAAAAGAGTAAGGGAAGTTCCCTGACGTCCTGGACAAACTTTCCTTACCAGTATAAATACCACCCTGGGTCTCTCCTGAAAAAAGGCAGTAGTCTAGTGGGACCAACCTTATCAACAAAGGATGAATAAATATAACATCTCTGCCTGAGCTGCAAAAGAAGGAAAAACAGAATAAAACTCCTTAATTAAATGCCCAATGCTATCAGAATTACTTACAGGATAAACGCTGGGATGATGGGAATGTTACATGTACTTACAGTACATCTCATTGACTGTTGCACTGACATCTTCTTCTTCCCACTGGTGCAGATTGAAGTATTGGTACCAGCAATGCTCACTAGAGTTGGATATGCCAAAGATATCAGATACTGTCTTGGCATAATTGTGTGAGCCATCTACTTTATAGTGGGGTCCCTCACTGGAGTCCCCAGTCAGGTGCTCTTGGTGGTCCCTATGTAGCAGGAATAGAAAGATTTTCTTTCCTCCCAGAACCACCTGGCAGCCCTGCCAACATCAGCGCCCTTGGAAGCCAGGGCTTTTCACCAGGTCACATTCCACAGAACAATGGTAGCTCTCCTGTGGTCATGCACGTTGATATTGTTAGCACGTGGTATGCACCATCAGGCAGCTAATAAGCAGGACCAATTAAGGTGCCACCATTGCTTAGAGCAAAAATAGACATTATTGCATGATATTGGAAGGATGTGAACTCTTGAAAATGCGTGCAAGCTACTTGATACCTTACTGTGTTAGCAGGTCTGCTGTTTAGTACCCTTATAGGCTAAATAGATAAACTGTATTTCTCCACATCCGACAAGGGTCATTGACCCCCTCATGCATACTTATTGTATTCACAGGTGCTCATGTCAGTCTATGTAGGTGAGTGAGGCTCTTAGCACAGCACTGGTTATTGCTGCAATGAGAAAAATGTGCGAGTCAAACACATTCATTACATTGTGCCTCAGTAGTCTAAGTGCCACTCTAGAAGCTTTGAAGTTGTGTAGCATAACCTTCTGCATCTGACATGGGCCTCATCGCCCTACAGAAAATCACATCACAACAACAAGCTCAGCACTGTGAAAAATTGCTAAGAAGGCTTTCTACAAGCAGCAGCTGTTCCTGAAAAGTAAAGAGGATGAAAATGTTATTGTTATCTCTTGTACTCATGTATTTAAATCTGTGATGATTCATGATGCCTTTAACATACTGTTACTGTCATATTTGTTTCTGTTGCTGTTTCAAAATACAGCAATGCTGCCACTGTGCTGGACAGCTTTACCTTGACTAAGGATCTACTGTTAGGGCAGAGTAAATGGAGAGGTGAATGAGAATCCAGGCCGCCCTCCACCTCATTTATGAGTGTTCTGTCTGTCTCTAAAGTCATTGCATGCCTGTGGGCTGATGCCACTGACCTCCATGCCATGGAAAGGTCTGTCAACAGTTGGGATATCTTCTCCTCCATGACCAAGACTTACTCTGCTGCTACCGTGAAGGGATACATATCATATATTCTCCAGCAGATGTGCCATTCTCGCATGAGATCAAGGGAGATTCACGGACTGCCTATCCCAGTGGACACTAAGGTTTGTATAGTATTAATCATCCTTTCTATAGGAACCTTTCAGTATCTAACAGGGGACACACCTGGAGTTTCATAGGCCTCAGACACATGAATCCTATACCAGTTTTTTGATGTGATGTTGATGCATGTGGAGATGCATATTTGGTTTCTACAGAGAAAAGGGAACAGAATCCCCACTGAGCAGGGATTCTATGACATAACCCATTTCCCTGTGTCTTTGGGCACCATTGACTTCACCCAAATTGTTATCAAAGTCCAACATGCTCTACAAAATGAGGTTAAATGCACTTGTTTTTAAATTTTGGCTAAATACTACAAATACGTTGTGAAATAATTCAGCCATATATGTTTAATGCTAACTGTATATCATTTGAAATTCATTAGCATAAGTTGATATTTTAATACATCTAGTATTTTGTATATATAAGTTATATTGTGTAAGTATTTTACATTGTACTTCACTACCCTCTCTCTATATGATTGCTGTTTTAAGATTGATAGTTGTGTTAAGATTGTTCTGACAAAGTAATACCACTGCATGTTGTTTATCTACACTATTTAATAGATCTCTGTACAAAGCAGTACCATTGCATTTTTTTCTGTTCATATGTCTGTCCCTTGTTACTGTTACCATACGACAACAGCTATGTGATGTAGCATATTATATGCAATGAACATGACTCTGATTGTAAAATTTTATACTGATTTGCCAGTACTCAGGTCATGATTGAAAAGGGCCAGTAGACCAGCTCCCCACCCAGAAGAAAATAGAACTAAATAAATAAATAATGGAAGCTAACATATCCAACACACACCCTACCTATACCTGCATTTTATGCAGGGGACGTTCTACATTGTCATATATATTTTGCCAATCATAGAGGCCAGGAATGCCCATTCCAAAGACCATAGGAAACAGACCACTCATAATGCGTTTCCTGTAAGTTCTAGGTAATAATGGCTGATTATCCCCATCTGTAGCTCTAGAATTGTGGTGAAGATGTTGTATAATAGTGCACTGTCACACACATGTAACATCATCAAACGTGTGTTCAGAATGCTGAAGGGCCACTTTCACTGCCTGGATTCCACTGGTGGCATGCTGCACAGTATGCTTTGGAGACCTGTACCAAGATATTTATGGTCTGTGCCATGCTATATAACAAGAGCAGCCTGCAGCACTGGCTACCTTGTACCAAGTGAGAAGTACTTAGAAGAACTGGGTGCAAGGGGCCATCTTGTGAGGCAGAGGCTGACACACTACTTCACAGGATTGGCAAAGAGGAAGCATGTGTCCACAGCAATGGGCCATGACAAGACAATCAGAACAAAACTGATGGATGGACTAGTATACCGAGGCTATGCATGATGCTGCAGTCTCCTGCTATGTTGTGCAACAGACGTTGAAAGTACTGCAAAGCAAAGAAAAAGGAATCCAACATGCAAAAGGAATCCAACATGCTCAGACGTCCAAACAAAGATGGCGTCATCTTTGCATGTGGTGGAAATGTGGCTGGAAACAGTCTAGCAGGTGTGGAGCTGTATAGTATGCAGTGGCACTTGACATGAAATATATTGAACTCACAGCACCAGGAAGAATGCATGAGATGTAAGTGCAATGGCAGCAAGCACAAACAGAGAAACAACTGACACAATGTAGCAGAAGTAGAGGGAGAGAGGAACACCATTTGCCAGTGATATGTTAATCATGCGGAGGAGGAAAGCAAACAATAGAAACCCATGTCAGTACAAAAAGTACAGTTTTGTACCTACCATAAATGTAGATGTTCGAGTGCATTCACTGCTGCAGTCATTACACATGGATTATCCTGTCGTTAGACAGTCCCGCAGTCGGCCAGAGTTCCAAAGTCTTGGTCTGGTGTTGGTTGCTGTCATTTCTTCCCTGACGTCAGTACGCCAGGGGTATATAAGATGCAGCCGATGCCATTTTCTTCAGTTTTTCTTGCCCCAGATGTCAGGTGCCCCCAAATAGGTAGACAATACATATTGCTAATAAAACATACATAAAAGGTAAAAACCAAAACCTTCAGTTACCAGCAAATACACCACATAGGTAGTATAGGGTAGAAAGGTATAGATAAGTCCCAGCTAAGAAAGAGGGGATGGAGGGAGGGTAACCTGGACTGCAGCAGTGAATACACTCAAACATCTACATTTATGGTAGGTACAAAACTGTACTGTGTTCATCGTGTTTCACTGCTGCAGTCATTACACTTGGGTTGAATCCCAAAGCTGAGGTAGGGTGGCTGGTTCTATAGAGGATTTGGGGTGGCTATGAGGCCCTGCAGCACTGCAGTGGCAAAGCCAGCTCTGGATTTAGAATAAAGAGGCAAGTGATAATGTTTGGTAAAGGTGTGCACTGAACTCCAAGTTGCAGCTTCCAAGATATCTTTGGTAGATACTCCTCTAAGGTAGGCAGTAGAAGCGGCTGTTGCCCTGGTGGAATGTGGCCTAATGTTGCTAGGTACAGTTTTCCCATGTTGTGTGTAGCAGAACCGGATACAGTGTCCTATCCACTTAGAAATGGTCTGCTTTGAAATAGCCTTTCCCTGTGATCCTGCAGCATATGCTACGAACAATTGCTCAGTTTTCCTGAAAGCTTTTGTTTTGTCCAAGTAGAAACGTAGCTGTCTGTGTATGTCCAATGAATGCAGAAGTCTCTCCCCTTTATTCTGGGGATTTGGATACAAAGTTGGCAAGTGAATAGTTTGGTTAAGAGCCACACTGGAGACCACCTTTGGCATAAATGAAGGGTTTGTTCTTAAAGAAACCCTGTCTTGGTGAAAAATGATGAAAGGCTCCACTGCCATTAGTGCCTGTAACTCTTCATGCTGAGGTTATTGCCAGAAGCAGAGCAGTTTTCCGTGACACATATTTTAATTCTGCTGAATTGGCTGGCTCAAAAGGAGGTAAAGTTAGTTTTTCCAAGACAAAATTGAGGTCCCAAGTTGGTGTTGGTACTCTCCGGGGTGGTCTTATGTTTTTAGCCCCTCTGAGGTAATGTTTTAGCAATGGATGAGAAAAAATAGGAGGATCTGTGTTGTAATGAGCCAAGATGGCAGAGGCGTGGATCTTAATGGATGAAAAGGATAGGCCTTTGTCCAGCATCTCAGTTAAATATTGTAATATCTGAGGAATATTTGGGACAAGAGGGTCAAAGCTTTGAGCCTGGTTCCAGGCACAGAATCTCTTCCACTTTTCTGAATAGGATTTCCTGGTGCTAGGCCTCCTGGCCTCCAAAATGACATCCATAACAGCTTTAGAGAGAGGTGTTGTCTGCTTGACTAAGGAATCTGCCATGCAGCCAATTTTAAGGTTTTGAGCTGGCTGTGCAGGATCTGATTGTTTTGTTGAGTCAGAAGATGCGGAATTTGAGGTAAAATCCATGGTGGGCCTTGAGCTAAGTTCTTTAAGATTGGTTACCAGTGCTGGCGTGGCCAGTCTGGGGCAATCAGGATCATTTTTGGCTTTTCTTGTCTGGCTTTTAGGAGTACCTTTAAAAGGAGAGGCAGTGGTGGGAAGGCATAACCTTTTAGGCTTTTCCAGCTGAAAGAGAGAGCATCCACTTTCCATGCTTGTGTGTGGTAAGTCCTTGTGCAGAATTTCTGTAGTTGGCAATTCGTTGGGGGGGCAAAAAGATCAATGTCTGGGCTCCTTCATTTTTGTGTTATCATGCTGAATACTTGTGGATTTAATTTCCACTCATGAGGATCCATGATGTTTCTGCTTAAGTCGTCTGCCAGAGTATTTTACTTTCCTGGCAGGAATTGTGCTTGCAGATGAACTTGATAGGTTAGAGCTGTGTTCCACAAGGTCATGGCTTGCCTGCAGAGGGGATAAGAATGAGTGCCCCCTTGCTTGTTTATGTACCACATAACTGTGGTGTTGTCTGTTTTTAGTAATAGTTGTCCTGGATGCAAAAGGTCCTTGAAAGCTGTTAGGGCATTTTGTACAGCTAGCATCTCTTTTTGATTGATGTGAAGATGCATTTGGTCTGCAGCCCACTTGCCCTGAATACATTTTCCTGCCATGTGTGCTCCCCAGGCATAATCCGAAGCATCTGTTGTTAGTGTCTGCCTGGCTGTGGGTAGGGTGAATGGCTGTCCCTTGTTGAGGTGACACGCCTTTGCCCGCCATCGAAACTCCTGTTGTAGGCAGGGAATAAGTGGTATTACTGTTTCCAAACTGTGACAGTGTTGGGTCCAAACACTTTTTAGGTACCATTGTAATTTCCTCATATGCAGTCTGGCATATGGTATTAGTAGTATGCAGGATGCCATGAACCCCAAGGCCTGCAGAATTTTTCTTGCAGGGAGTTGGGTTTTTGTTGCCATCAATTGAAAGTACTGAGTCAGTTGTCTTTGCTTGTCTGGTGTGAAATAAGCCATTTGGGCCATTGTGTTTAAGCTGGCACCCAGGAATATTATCTCTTGTGAGGGCACTAGTTTTGACTTCTTTTTGTTTACTGTGCACCCTAGGCAAATTAGCAATATTTTTACAATGGCCAGATGCTTTAGAAGAATGTCCTTGCTCTCTGCTTGAATAAGGCAGTCGTCCAAGTATGGAAATATTTGAATCCCTTTTTGTCTGCAAAATGCAATTACTGGTGCCAGGCATTTTGTGAAGACCCTGGGCACAGTAGATAAGCCAAAGGGCAGTGCAGAAAATTGGTAATGCATTGAACCAGCTATGAATCTGAGGTATCTTCTGCAATTTTGTCTGATAGGGACATGCAGGTATGCCTCTTTGAGGTCCAAAGTAACAAGCCAAGCCTTCTTGCCTAGCATGGGAAGAAGCTGCTGAAGAGTCAACATTTTGAATTTCGGAACATCCAGGTAAGTATTTAGAGCAGAAAGGTCCAATATGGGTCTCCAGGCTTTGTCCTTTCTGGGGACCAGGAAAAGTTGAGTAAAATCCTTGTTGTTGTTCCTGTTGTGGCACATTTTGAATATCTCTCATGTCCATGAGGGCTGTAATTTGTTTTTGTGCCTCTGCCCATTGATTTGGTGGCAGTCTGGCATTCCTTTTAGCCTTGATAGAGTATGAAAGTGGAACCTGTCACCTTGAGACACAATATTCAGAACCCATTTGTCTTGGGTGATTATATGCCAATTTTGTGAAAAAAGTGCTAGTTTTCCCCCTAAGGGAGCTTCCAAAATATAAGTGCTTGGCATTTGAAGGGGGAAGTCATTGGGACTGTTTCCTATAAGGTTGTGACTTATCTTTACCTCTTTTTGTGGTTGAAACACCCCACTGTCATGGTCTGTAAGAGCTTTGGGGCTGAGATCTGCCTCTTGGGCATCTGTATCTGCCTCTTTGTTGTCTGTCTGACAATGGAAAGGACCAATTTTTGTAAGGCCAATTTCTGCTAAATCAAGATGGCTGTACCTGTAAGAAATCCTTCACTCTTTGCATAGATTTTGCCTTATCCTTCATTTTCTTTAATACCTCTTCTGCCTTAACACCAAATAAAATATCCTGCTGTAAAAGAGTATCCAATAATTTTGCCTTAACATGATCAGGTAAACCTTGTTCGTTTAACCAAGCATGCCTTCGAATCACAGACACTGTAACTGCTGCTCTACAAGAAGCTTCTAGTGAATCAAAACCACATTGCAGAGTATGTTTTCCCACTTGTTCAGCTGCATGCAATAAATCCTGCATTTCCTTATTGTCAGGATGTTCTGAACTTGTAAGCATTTTCTGTTTTAACAGAGACATTAAATATTGTTGGTATTTAAGCATGTACAACTGGCAATTTAAAGCCCTTACTGCTAAAGTTGCAGAAGTGTAAACTTTCTTCCCCCATCTGTCTAATGCTCTAGAATTCCTGTCAGAGCGAACTGGATTTTTAGCTGTGGAAGCCTTTAATCTTTTGGGACCTTGGGAAACAGTTTCCGGGTCAGCAACAGGGTTTTTATAAAGAAATTTGTGAGAGTCAGGGACTCTGTAGTACCTGTCTGGCTTGACTGGAGCAGGGGGCAAAGAATCAGGATTTAAACTGGATTCAGAGAATACATCATCCACAATATCTAACACTGGCGGAATAGCAAGGGGCCTGTGCTGAGGCAATAAAAGAACATCTCTGAGCCTTTTCTTGGATTCTGAGTAATCCTGGCCCTCCCAATGGAAATGCTCCCTCATGGTATGCAAAGTTTCCCCAAAAGAGTAATCCTCAGGAGGAGAGGCTGAAGGAATTGATTCTTCAGCATCAGAGTCCTCACGGGGGGGGGGGGGGGAGAGTAATCCTGGTCTGAAGAGGAATCAGAAGAAATGGAAACTTGGTCAGAGGAATCATAGTCTGTATCCTGCCTAGGCCTTTTATCTGGAGGGGGATGGGAACCCCTGATCAGAGTAATTAAGTCTTCGGCCATTTTAAGCATCTGTTTTTTAGGTACGGAGGCCTGTCCAAGTGAATGCTGTACTTGCTTTTTTGTCTTTAATGGAGTTTTAGACTTGGCTGTAGATTTAATGGTAAGTTGTGAAGGTCTGAAAACACCCTCAGAAGCCGATGCCTGCTCAGCGGCTCCAGACCCATCTGAGGGGTTAGTTTCCGTAGGCCCAATATATTGAGTTTCCAGAAGCCTAGACTTCTATACATGGGAGTCGGAGGTGGCCTGTGGTTCTGAGGTAGCGGGTATCAGGGGCTGCGAAAGCGCCTCACTGAGAAACGGCGAACTGGCAACTGGCCTAGAAGAGGCTTCATCGTCAGTTTTGGGCCTTGGATGCCTGTCCTTATCCTTGTCTTTGCATTTTTTGTGTATTCCGGTCATTGGTTGTTTCGACAGCATGGTATAATTGAACCTTTGGCCAAAGTAATGGCGAGCAAAGTCAAACCGACGTTTAATAGTGCGTTTGTTAAATCTAGCACAAAACCGACAACTAGTGACATCGTGGTCTGGACCTAGGCATGGAATACAGTAAGAATGGAAATCTTTATGAGGTATTTGCTTCTGACAAGAAATACAATTATTAACTTTTACTAACATCGGTCTGAGGCAAGAAAAAGTTTCCCCAATGGGGTACTTAGCTTTATTGAAGACTTTGGTTCTGAAATTCGAATTGAAAATCTTAGGAGTCGGCCGAATGGCACTTGAGAACTGCTTTTGCTTCAGGCATCGGGCGGCAAGAAAGACTGAAAAAAATGGCATTGGCTGCATCTTATATACCCCCTGGCACACTGACATCAGGGAAGAAGCAACAGCAACCGATGCCGGACCAAGACTTTGGAACTCTGGCCGACTGCAGGACTGCCTGACGGCAGGATAACCCAAGTGTAATGACTGCAGCAGTGAAACACAATGAACATCTTATTCCTATGTATAATGAAGGGGATTATTTGGATTGCTTTATAAGGGCATTTGAAAAGGTGTGTACTTTGCACAAAGTTGATCAAAGTTAGTGGGTGAGGTTTTTAACTCCCTTAATCCTAATGGGTAAAGCAATGCATGCCGTTTCCAAACTTAATTATACTTCTTGTTTAAATTATGCTAAAGTTAAATAAAGTTTACCTTGGAGATATACAAAATAAAAAAATAGAGAATATAAAAGAAATGCAGATGAAGGTGTGATACATATATTGCAGAAATCAGAACTTATTTTCACAGATGGGTAAAATAAGCCATCAGTACTTTGCTTCAGAACATGAGGATTTGGTTGACAGACCAGAAGAAGAAGATTGCTGAGGAGGTGAATAAAAAGGGGGACTTCTAGCTATCTATTTAGCAGGTTGCTACTAGATAGGATGAGAGCAGACAACACTGCAGATGGGTTTAAAGGAATCCGTGGGCAGACTAGGCTATCACAGCAGGTTACACAGGAAAATGAGGAAATCATAGTTTGTGATACAAACCAAGGGAATGAGGTTAAATGTTTCTGATGTCATCAAATGAGACATGTACTGCCTTTTTGTCATCTGAGGCAATGGGGAGAGCAAAGTCTCAGTAAGCAACAAGCAAGACTAGGACTATGACAGTGATAGGTTGTTAAGAGACAGCGGCTATACTATCACAAAAGTCTGTATCCTATCCTGTTAAATGGGAAGGAGGTCATTGATAAAATGGCCACTGCCTCAGACATGGCCATAGTCTGACCTGCAGTGGTCAGGCAGGAGAACTACTTGACTAGACAGTCTGCTGCAGTTAAGGCAGGAGGGTGGCATAATGGTTAAGGTGTTTACCTTAGAAACACAAGGTGCAGTGTTTGATTCTCATAGGGGGCAATTGGCTAGGCTTAGAAATGGTCCATGAGGACAGTTAGCCTAGTAATAATCTATGAATTCTATGAATAGGAAATCTTTCAATTACTTTTGGTCATAGTTTACTTGGATTGGGAAATGAGTAAGGTAGCCAGCAGGTAGCTATATCTGTGATCATCTCTGCTAGTGTCCTAATAGGGAATGACTTTGACATCACAGTACCCTGAGTGCATGCTGTTATACAGGCCAAGCATGGAGGCAAACAGCTGATAATGTGACTACCTCAGAGAGGGATCTGGTCACTATCAATGAATTGAGGATTGAGCCAATGTAGCTGAAAGGCACTGGGCTTTCCTTGGAAGGTGACACTTTGAGAGGAGATGTACATGATAGTAGTCACCCAGTATTTGAGGCACCACTGACAGACAGCACTATACTTTCTTTGCAAGGGGAGCTGGGAGGGTCAGTAAGAAGGAGTTGAGGCAGAGTCATCTCTCAGACACTACTTGACAGGACTGGAGAGCTGCAGCCAAAGAGGATCTTGATAGTCTATGGCAGAGGGAGTCCATATACTGGAACAAGGGAGTGTTGTGCAAGGACCCCTGAAGGATAACCAGAGGGAGAAGTAATACAGCAGCACAGACAGGCATTTCTGACCATAGCCAACAACATTCCCTTTGCAGGTCATGTAGATATAAAGCATACTAAAATACAACTTATGCAGAATTTTTTTATTGGACAGGGGTTCCAAAGGATGTAACAGGGTATAGCAGAACATGTGAGCAGTGCCAAAAGTTTGGCAAGGCTGGAAACAAAGGCAAGGTTGCATTGATGTCTTTGGTTGTTATTCAGGAACCATTTCATAGGGTAGCTATAGGTACTGTGGGACCTCTGAGTACCACAAATTCCACAGGTATGAATTGATGGTTGTGGTGGATTATGTCACTAGATACCCAGAAGTGATGACTCTGTCTTCATTAAAGCAGAGATGGTGGCACATATTATGCTAGACATTTTTAGAAGGGTGGGTTTTCCAAAGAAAATACTGAAAGACATGGTTGACAAGTTTATGTTTGATCTGTTGTTATGTTTCTGGAGACATTATGGTATAAATCATTTAGTATTTTCAGACTGGTTCAAGAGGGAGTGTGACAAATGCTTGCCACATCTTCTCTTTGCATACAGAAAGTTGTCTAAGGAGTCAACTCATTGAGCTGATATGTGATCACAGGGTAAGGGCCCCCTGATTTAATGTGTGATTCCACAAACAGTCTGTTATGGAGTATGTCCTAAACTTCAAGACTAGACTCTGGAAGCTCATGAGGATGACATAGAAGCACCTTGCACATACATGGCAGCAAAAAAATGTCTGGTGTAACAGAACCACCACATGTAGAGAGTATTCTGTAGAACAGCAGGTAATGCTGCTTATTCCAGTCAGCCACAACAGGCTGCCGGCAAACAGGAGTGGTCCTTTCATCATTTTGAAAAAAGTGAGTGATGTCAAATGTGTGGTAAAGTTGCTAGGCAGGAGGCAGAAGCACAGACTCCATCACATTAATATGATAATGCCCCATCATGACAGAGAGGCTCTAGAACTGCAATGAGTTGCAAGAGGAACTAGAGAGAGATGCATCTGGATGTGGACCTTCTCAGGGAGGCTTAATCTGATACCTCAGTGGATGGGGTAACCCTGCTCCAACAGCTAATTTCTTCCTGAATTCAGGTGATCTGAACAGTATTACAAGAAGTTTAGGATATGTTTACTGGAAATCAAGGGTGTGCTTACCTGGTAGAGTACCATGCAGACCCAGGGCCCCAGTAGCCCATGAAACAAGCTGCTTACATGACACTTGAAAGTTTTAGACAACCTCTGAGAGAGGACCTGCAGGATATGCTGTAACTATGGCTAATCCCGAAGTCCAGGAATCCATGTGCTGTACTAGTTGATAATAGTGCCAAAGAAAGATGGCAGCACCAGGTTCTGTTTGGACTACAGGAAATGAAATAGTTACAGAGAGGCAGATGTCTTCCCATGCACAGGATAGATTAAATCCTTAGAGCAGCTGGGTGGGGATAAATTACTACTGACGATCAGCCGGTTCTCTTGTTACCTGCAGCCAGTGAGAGGTCAACATTTGTATTAGCCAGTCCTGATTATAGTCAACAAATCATTGTATAGGGCCAGCTTAGTTGTGTAGATGGATAAAGCCCTAACTATGTCCTAGGTAACTGGGTTCATTTAGCAGATAGAGATCTGAGGCACTGGCAGGTAGGGATTAGCATGTCCATCTGAGGAAGGGCATTCATCTAGGCATTCCCTGTGGGGAGGTATAGTCCATAGATAGAAATAGCTCTCAGATGTAACAGGCAAATACAGGGAGGGGGGATACCAAGGGCTAGATCGTCATAATCTATATTATAAATATATATATATATATATATATATATATATATATATATATATATATATATATGGGTGCACTTTGTAATTTAGAAATACTGAAATCTTGAAATTCAGTATTTCGAACCTACAAAGCCACAGACTCACATTTTCGAAACCGGCTGAAGCGCAAAATTCAAAATACCAAAGCATGGATAGTTTGAATTTCTGCTTCCGGTGGTATGGTGTGTGGATATTTGGGTTTAATTTTGGTAAGTTTGTGTGTGTAAGTATGTTGGTTAGGGGTTTAGTGTGTGTAACTGTGTGTTGTGACTGTTATGTGAGTGTTTGAGGGACTGTAAGATGTGTGTGTGTGTGTGTGTGTGTGTGTGTGTGTGTGTGTGTGTGTGTGTGTGTGTGTGTGTGTGTGTGTGTGTGTGTTTGTGTGAGTTCTGTTTGTGTTTCTGTTTGTGCGATCTTGGAGTTAGAATCTGTAAGTGGGGGGTGCAGCCCCCCACATGGTCGGTGCAGGGGGTATGCCCCCCTGCTTATACGTAGTTTAGATGAGTTTATTTAGTTGTGGAGGGGGATTTGTGTGTATGTTTATGTGTGTATTGTATGTGTAGCGTAATTATGGGATTTTGAATTTTGCGGTTGTGTGTTTTCGAAGTTGTGAGCTGTGGTTGGGTTTTCGACTTTGTGGTTTCGAAATACTGAATTCTGAGATTTCAGTATCTTGAAATTACAAAGTGGACCAAAAAAAAAAAAAATATATATATATATATATATATATATATATATATATATATGTATATATATATATATATATATATATATATATATATATATATATATGTGTGTGTGTGTATGTATATGTGTGTGTGTATATATATATATATATACACTGGAATTTATACATTTACTGAAACTGGAATTTATACATTTTTGAGATTGTTCATTTTTCTCTCATTTTGTTTGGAGATATTGAGGTATCCACTTCCTCATAAGTTTGTTATATGTAATTTTTGCCTATTATTTTCCTATAACTTATAAGAATAAGGGTTTGGTTCTCCTTAAGCTAGTTGTAGTTAGATTTATGTATCTAGCTTAAGCAGTATGTTTTCTTTAAATATACCAAAGCGTGCAACTAACTGTTATTTTGATATTTCTTGTGCACTTTCTGATTTCTGTGTGTATTTAATCTGTAACTACACTGCTTGCCTTATTCTTTAAGTAAAGTTCATTTATTCACTTTTAAGTAGTTGTGGCTAGTCTTTTTATTTTATGTGTTATTGCTGTTTATTATTATGAGATAGGATGGTTATTATTCACCACTTTATGTTAACAAACTGTTAACTCCCATTTTCACTTAACTAGTTTGCTTGGGATTACTACCAATTACATACTAATATGTATATGATTTTATATTTATCTTAGTTAACTGCAGCAGGTAGTATGAGATCCTTAGCCTTTCTAAGACAGTGTCAGTACTTCCATGCCAGAATGAAAGCTGAGAGAGAGAGAGAGAGAGAGAGACACAGGTGGCAAAGGGGCCTTGGGTGCTAGGTCAAAGATTCAGCTCAGCAGGTGCTCTTTGTGCCTGGGTGTAAATGTTGGAAACCCATCCCCAGGACAGCAAAGTATATTACATTTATGCTGTTAAGGCCAGGTTACATTTTGTAAATTGCTTATGTATTAATTTCATAGGGAAATGCTAATCTAACTGCTGTAAAGAGCAATTTTAAGTTTAGCCAATAACCCAAGGCCAGAATCAAAACTTGCACCTTGTGTCTGTGAGGTGAAGACCTTAACTATTATGCCAAACCAACCCCAAATTAGATTTGTGTGCACTTTTTTATTTTAATCTGCTGGGTACCAGTGGTGTGACTCTTGAGACCATCCCTCTTTTGCCAGATTGAACACTTTCCTCACACTGGAGGCAGTGGTGCCATCATTCTGAGACATTTTAGGTGGCTTTGGTAGAATTCAAACCTCATTCACCCCAGTTTATCACATGTATGTTGTGCTCATTTTATTTTTTATTTTATTATTATAATTATAATTATTATTACTATTATTATTACTTTTTTGCATTGGAACAGGGAATTATGGAAAACAGGATTACCTGCCAGTGGAGGCAGGCCAGATTCTTCAAGCAGCAAGCAAGTGCACTATATTGCTGGGATTACTGCACAATTTGCATAATCTGATTACCTCAGCACTGATAATCTTGCACTTACATTTCAATATTCTAATAGTTATTCTTAGCTTGGATGTTCAGTGACCTAGCAGATTACTTTCATTCCATGTACAGTGTGACAGTCCAAACTGTTGCAGCTACACCTATGTCTGCCATTACTGTATAAAAATACTTAACCCATTTACCATGACCCTGAGCATTTTTATTTATTTATTTATTTATTTATTTATGTGTTTGTGCATTTTAGTAACTTAGCCACAGCTTAGTTGTTTGATGCCTTTGTTAGATTAGCTTGTTTTCCATTTACGCATCTACTGCCCTAACCTCTTCCAGTTGTACCTGTTTCTGACCACAGCACTAACAAGTTATATTTTTAGGCATTTCAAGGTTTCATAATTTTTTACCTGTTTGTTGGCTTTGTTGATTGTTTTGTTTTTTACTCTGGTTACTATGCTTCTTTTCCACGCTGGCTCAGCTATACCCACTTGCTGACCCCTGTGTTATCATTTGTTGCATTGTTTTGCTGACTTTTGTTTCTACCTGCAGTCCTGTGTTAAAAGAAACATACTAAATCGCATTGACCATTGTCATTGTGTCCTGTTTTTTGTCTTTTGTATTACTTTTTAATTGTGTTTATGTATTGTTTTGTTTTTCTTCATTTTTTTTTTGTTTTTATACAGAAGTGGCCAAGGAGTAGGCAGAAGTGAAGCATTGTCCTAAACAGTTTCTTCTGCTGCCATGCCAACCTCTGGGTCCACAGCAGTCCCTACACCTACCTATTTGCAGAATAATTAAGGTCACACAGTAGCATGTGACCTGAAGAGCTCACTGGTGGTCTCTCTTGCTCCTTCTCTGGTGGGAGGCATAGACTCATTCTCTGACAATGGAATGCAGCGGTTCTCCTAGTTACCTGGCATGACATTTTGTGTCTTGTAAAGACAGCAGCAGACCAATATCTCATTGTCTGAACTGCCACAGTGAATTACCTCCCTATGAGGCTGCATAGCTGGCCAAGCCCAACCACCAGTCTACCATAGACAGAACCCACCCATCCATAGAGATGAATTACCTTAAGGGGGTTACTCAATGGGCTGGCTTGGCAGACTGTTCTCACCCCATCCTATCCCAAACATGGTGTCCCCCCCTTATGTGTCAGAACTTATCACTTGTTTGTTGTCTACGCTTTCATTTCACCATTTGTCCACCTTCTATCAACCTGCATATCTCCACTGTCACCCCCATGTGTGTCGCTACCTCCCTGCTCATACTGTGTTTTATGATTACACCCCCTGCTGTCATCCTTATATCATCCTTTTACACAGACCTTCTCTATGATACCTTCCCCCTCTTCCTTTGTTATAACATTAAAAAGGGGGACCTGTTCCTCAAGAAATGTATCTTTCTTCCCCACCCCAATTCTACTCTTTCCTTTTCGTTGTACTTAAAATACATTCCTTTTCTTGCTCTTCCCCTTCCCCCTTTTTGGCTGTCCTATCTCCCCCTTTCCCTACCATTTATACAATAAAATAAAATCAAATCTGAGACTGAAATAGGTCCAATGGAATCAGTGCTGTACCCCAGTTAACAAATTCAAAATAAAACTATATTGTACTCTGGAGCTTTATCTACATTTGCTTAACTGTTTTATTGTAAATTTTTCACTGTATTCATCTTTAGATTTGTAAATTTTCTTGCTTACTTGTACTGTGGAGCTTTTCTCCCCGGGCCTCCACTGAAAAAGGGCTTTTGCTCAGATGGACTATCCCAGTTAACAAATGTCAACTAACTAACTAACTAACTATGCCATCTGCCTTCTCTGGTCATTTGCAGCTAGGTGGCATTTCAGTGCACATATAACCTTTAATAGTGTTGGACACACTGCCTGCAAACTAAGGACCTGAGGTCACATGACCGCACATAGAGTGGTTGCCTCAGGAATGCAGTGATTCATATTTTCATGACTGTGAGGCTTCATTATGCATCAGTATCCCTGGCATGTCCACATTGATTCATGCATACCTAATCCCTATTGGCTCACCTTGTGCTATCGAGGCTTCATTTTTTACCACAGTGTGGTGTCATTACGCTTCCTTCTGAATGTCCCTGTAATGTTGTTGTGTCTTTTGGCTTATCCCGGTTAGGGGTCGCCACAGCGGAACTCCGGTCCGCTAATGTTTGGTAGTGGATTTTTACGTGCCGAGGTAACAGCCCTGACGCACAAGTGCTGCCACTCTCCATTATCCAAAATCCCAAGATTTTGTCCCGAAAAATCCCAAGATTGGGTAAAAATTCCCAAGTAACGGATTTTTTCCAAAAATGACTACAAAAGCTAAGCATAAATGATTTTTTATGTATTCTGAATAAGTATTTGCAGCAACAGAATAGTACAGTTTCATTTCTGAACGTAGTGTCCTTGTCGCCCAGAGGCTGTTTCAGCAGTTGGGATTCACATCTCCCGCCGAGTTCGATACTGCTGATTGCCTTGTAAACAGTTGTATCAAGTGGATCGATATCGGATAATGCACGGGAAGCCACGACATCACTGCGAACAAACATTGCCAACAAAGACCGATACTCATCACTGATTGCAGCAAACAATTTGTGCAGTCTGAATTGATGTGATTGAAACTCAACATTCATGGCATTCACTTTCTTCAGCACATTGCCCAGGAATAAAAGCATGTGCTTAGTTCCAGCAGTTCACATTGTCTGGTATATGCGACCTGCACAATCAACTTTGTCGGTTTGTGCCTCAGACTGAAAATAAAGTTCGAGAGCATCCCACTGTTCAATAATGCGCTCGACAACCTCACCACGTGACAACCATCGTGTTTGACACAATTTTAATATCCGATGCTTTTTCACACAGACGATATCCTGGATCATGTCAAATGTGTGGTTACGCTTGCTGCTGCGTGCAAAGTAAAAGCAAGTGTCCTTGACAAATGCTTCCAACCATGAAGGCAGTCTCTGACTGGCATGATTGGCGCACAGTGCAATTGAATGGCAAACACAGCCCATGACAAATACATGAGGCATGTCGGCCTTTAAATGGACCTGGAAACCATTAACATGACCCATCATTGTAGCACAATTGTCACTGGCGAAACCAATAATGTTCTGAAGTGGAATGTCATTGGAAATCATTAGTTGTTTGAACGACCTGTACAAGCCAGCAGCTGTTCCATCTTCAACCTCTATTAGATCCAAAAGGGCATCAACAACAGTGCATAGCTTTTCATCAAAAAAACGTACGACTACTGCAAGTATTTGCGCAACTGATATGTCTGTGCTTTCGTCGATCAAGACAGAGAATTTGCGTGATTTGCAGATGTCAGACATGTTACAGCGACGTGTATAAGCCAAGCCGTCTTGTAACACATAAGCAGCCTTAGTACGCTTCAAAGTCATTTTCTTAGCGATTTCACTGTCCGGAAAGGCAGTCTTTAAGCACTGAACCAGGTGGTCCGTGTGACTAACAGGAACGTTGTGTTCTGCCACGAATGCAGTTAACGCTATTTCGGCTTTAGCTACCATACAATCGATAGAGGGAGTTGCTGGCTTTTGAAAAGATTTGTTGATACTCATCGTGTTTTGCTTTGCTTCAAGGTTAGCAGTATGTTTAACAGACCCCGCATGTTTCACAAGTGCGGATTTATTAACGCCAGTCATTGTGGTCGAACAAATGGTGCATCTTGCCGCATATTTATCACAAGGATCTGGTTTCAGCCAACTTTTGAGTTTATCAACATGCAGCCAATCATCGTTGAACGGTTGTCTGTACCAAACTTTTGGTTTTTTATGTGGTGGCGTGCGAGATACCTCTTGCTGCTGCTCACGCTCATGATCAGAATCTGACAACTCCATTATGACACAAACTCTTTAAACTGCGTAATCCACTGTGATTTAAGATTACAAACCGAAGCAGACAGTTTTCTAATTATTAACGAAACGAGAAAATCAGAAAATCGCCGGTGCAGCGGCGCCGGTTTACCGGAAATGGAAGTTGTCACTTGCCAAAATTATTAACAATTAACAAATAAGTAAGTAAACAAAATTCCAACGGTGGACCGTGGAAGCATAGACATCTATTAAACTAGATACTCCTTCGGTGGAAGTATGACCGGTAGGCCACACATTCGTTTGTTATTTCACATTTATCAATTAACTGTTTCATGTTGAGGTGATTGTAGGCGTTTAATTTGCCTTTACTTTTTGGCCCTACCAGCAGAAACAATTCCCAAGATTGCTTCGTGAAATCCCTAAATCCCAAGTTTATGACCAAATTCCCAAGATCTTGGGAAAATTCAATGAAGGCGCGCCCATTCACGCATGCCTCCACACAGAAGACGCTCTAACTGAGAATCGAACGGAACGTCTTGCTGTGAGGCGACAACACTACCACAGCACCACTACCACGGGTTCTGAATGTCCCTGTAATCTTTTCTTTTGTATATAAGAGGTGCTGTACATAAAGTGAATTTCCCATCTTTCTAAAACCAGATTGACAAAGACTGGCTAATTTGCTGATAGTCTCTGCTATTAATCTAAAAGTAACTATTTGAAAGTGTCAAGTCAAACAAGTTACACAGAATATCAATACTGACAGTAACCTAAAATTTACTTAACTTTAAATATTTACAAATCATTTATTTGCCTATGTGCAGTGGAATCACTGTGTAACAAAATAGCACATGAAAAAGCTTCCTCTTAGTAACTTTAAAAAGAGACATCAGTCTTTCAGATAAGAGGTCAGAACCACCTTGATTAATTATTTGTTTCATAAAATTGCTAAAGGTTCCCTTTTTCACACATAATTTAACTGAAAAGATAGATTAGCTGTCACTTTATGAAGTTTTGGCATTCAGAAGTCTGGAGTGTTAGTTTATGCAATAACTGAAAAACAAATGATTTGCCACTGTACTATGTATAGTATGCAAAAGCCCCCAATGCTCATTCTCCAGTTGTTTGACAGCTGTGTTTATATCATACAATGAAATGTGACTATAGCCATTGCAGTCTACCAGCATTCAAAAATGTGAAAAAGCGGTTATGGGTGAATGAATGGATACATTTATCAGTGTCCCTGAGAACAATCCTCTCTGTTATTTCCCTTCATTTTTTCACTTTTTTTATAATTACTCAAAATTTGTAAGACAGGTCTTTTGGGCACAGTCAGATTATAAAATGTCTTTTTTGCAGCTCTTTCTAGTATCACTTCAGTATTTGTCTCAGGTGCCACTTCAAAAGCATTAAAAGTCTGGTGGAGGGAGTAGATTAAATCTGGCAGTTTGGGTAGAGGATTAAGTATATGAACGATTAGCGAGCTCCTTTCCTATGGTACAATGTTTGACTCCCTTAGCCTTCATTTGCCTTCAGTGTGACCTTGAACAGGTCACTTAATCAGATAATGTTTTGAGGCAATTGGGGATTTGGACTAGGCTCCTTAATGGTCTCCTGGAGTGCATGCCTAGCAACTACCTATGAATTTATAAATATATAAATGTACTTCTGCATTTTGAGATGCTTCAGTCGGTTACAACTTTAAGCTGCCATCAGGCAGAAAAACAGCTGAAAGCAGCATTCACTAACAGTTATTATACACATGCACATGCGCACGAGCGTGTGTGTATGTGTATTAATATCTATATATCTATAATTATAATTTATATATATATATATATATATATATATATATATATATATATATATATCTATATATATATATATATATATATATATATATATATATATATCTATCTCTCTCTCTCTATATATATATATATATATATATATATATATATATATATATATATATATATATATGGGTCTACTTTCCTACAACGAAAATTCACTTTTTCGAAATGGGAAAGTACATCCCCACTTAAGCGAAAGTGTGATTTAACGAAAGTGCAGTTTCACTTAAGCTGACTAGACCGAACCTACTGCACCACAATGGAGGACATTGAAAAACGGGCTATGTCCTCCACTGTGGTGCAATAGTCACGGACCTTAGGATTAGGGCACGGGTCAAGTTAAGGGAATAGCCCTACTAACTATCCCCTTACCCTAACCCATGCCCTAACCCTAAGGCCCATGACTATCGCATCACAGTGGAGGACATAGCCTGATCTGGAATGTCTTCCACTGTGGTGCAATAGTCACAGACCTTAGGGTTACGGCATGGGTCAAGGTAAGGGGATAGCCCTACTAACTATCCCCTTACTCTAACCTATGCTCTAACCCTAAGGTCCATGACTGCTAGCCCGTTCGGTCTAGTGGGTTCACGAGAGTGAACTTTCGTGAAAGTGCACTTTTGCGTTAGTGTGGGTGTACTTTTGAAGTCCGAAGTATGGCCATCTATATTGCATGTGTGGATCAAGTCCAGGCAGTTTGTACTGTGGTGCTGACTTTTGTGTTGTACACCGACAGGTAGCATGCTGTGTCTGCAGGGTATACATCGGTCATTTGGCAGTGACTGTTGCTACATTTCTGTATAGCGGGAGGGGGGCACCTGACTGTTTCTATATTTCTACACAGGGATGGGGGGCAAACCTGACTGTTACTATAAGTGTACGTAGGATGGTGGGGCACACCTTACACTTTTACACATTTGCTAAGACTGTACTGGTATGTCGGGTGAGTCACTTACCTTGTGAGTATAGGTTCATAGGTTCATAGGTTTATACTAGGCTATCTGCCCTAAGGCATTTATAAGCCTAGCCCAAATTTTTGTGGCTTACGCCACCCCTTATATGAAAAAATACTGTGCCCATTAGTTTGTTGTGCCTCTGTCCAGCAGTGACACAGAGATGATTCCCGGGGTAAACCTACGATCTCCCATCCACAGGTCTAGATTTCTCTTGAACAGAGTCAGCGAGGTGCTCTGCCTCACATGGACCAGGATTTTATTCCACAGCATAGGGAGTCTCTGAGTGATAAATCTATCCCTCCAGCACATCCTATTTATATCCGTGCTAAGGTTTAAGTCGCTTGCTCTAGTGGTTTTGGTGGATTTGGATTTTTGAGGTGGAGCATGTCCATTAATTCCGGGTTGGACATGGCCTTGTATGTCAGGCACATGTCACCTCTGAGCAGACGGTATGCGACTGAATAGAGCTGGAGTTTCTTCAATCTGGCAGCATATGACAGATTTTGGAGTCCCTTTATCCTTTTGGTGAGGAACTTTTGGGGTCTCTCCAATTGCTGCAGATGTCGGGTGAGATACATCCCGAATGGGGCATTGTACTCGATCATTGGTCTGATAAGTGAAGAGTACAGGGGAACAATGACCTCACTAGATCTGGATGTGAATCCCTTCATGATCAGGTGGGCAATGTAGAAGGTCTTTCTAACCACTTTAGCAACGTGAGTGTCAAAAGAAAGGCCACTGTCAACCTGGGTCCCCAGGTCCCTGATAACCTCTTCTGTGCTTAGTGGATTGCCACCTATATGGTAGCTTGGGGTTACCTTGTTTTTCCCGAAGGGTATGACTATACATTTTTTGGCGTTTAACTTCAGGCCATGGCTCTGGCACCAGCTATCTGTTTCCGTGAGTCCCTTCTGAAGGATATCCGTGCCCGATGCACTTTCCACTATGGCGCTCAGTTTGCAGTCGTCTGCAAACTTTGTCAGCCAAAGTCCTCCCATGTTGGCCTGTACTTCTGAGAAGTAGATGCCAAACAATAGGGGGCCAAGGACCGAGCCCTGTGGGACACCACTTGTGACCGGCTTGGAGTCTGACACAGCGCCAGCAACTCTAACCCTGTGGGTTCTGTCCTTAAGCCAGTTTGCAACCCATCTTGTGACATATGGGTTTACATTTAAGCTGGTAAGTTTTTCTACAATACCCGAGTGGGGTATTGTGTCGAAGGCCTTGCAAGGTCAAGGTAGGCTGTATGGACTGCCTTTCCTCATCAATGGCCTTGGTGACTGTTTCAAGAAGTCGACCAAGTTCAAAAGGCATGATCTTCCCTTGACAAAGCCAAACTGGGTCGGGTCCAATGTCTGCAAGTCCCCTATATCTTTGTTTATGAGCTCCATTATGATCCTCTCCATAGCTTTGCAGACTAGACTTGTTAAGCTTATGGGGCGGTAATTACCAGGGTCCGTGAGGCGCCGCCTTTGTGGAGTGGGACCACAGTTGCCGCACGCCACTCCTTGGGCACGTATCCTGTGGTAAGGCTGAGATTAAACAGCTGCCTTATGTGCGGGTTTAATTCCTCATTTAGCTCGTGTAGCACACAGCCGGGGACACCATCCGGTCCCATTGATGCTGTGTTTTTAGCTTTAGAGAGAGCAGCTTTCACCTGCGCATTTGAGATGTCCGGGAGGCTACACTCGGCTGGGATAGTTATCTCTCCTTTAGGGGAGAGGGGTGAAGTTTGCACTGAACCTGTCTGCCAGTATGTTGGCAATGTCTGTGGGTTCAGTGATTTTTGTATCATTTTGGACTAATTCTGAGCATATCTGGGAGTTTCCACCCAGGTTCCTAACATAGCTGAAAAAGGCCTTATGATTGTCCTTTGAATCCATGGCAATTTTTCTCTCAAAATTGGCCTTAGTTGATTTTATGAGTGCTCGTATTTTTTTACTAATAATGATCAGGGGTGACTTCCCTTTTATGGATTTTGTTCTATCATGTAATAGCTTTCTCCTCTTATTGTAAAGTTTGTTAATGGCTGGGGTCCACCAGACTGGACGTTTGCCCTTTGTGGAAAGAGTCTTGGTTTTATTTGGGATTGCCTGATCCATGCAGTCCTGGAGGTGTTCATAGAAGGCATTTGTAAGGGCTTCCGCAGCTTGGGTTGTGGTTTCCTCTGGTTCAGGGGCCTTGAAGGATACTACACCAGTCTTGAGTAGTGTGAAGTTTGCTTTAGAGAAGTTCTTCACTATGGTCTTTTTTGTTTGGGGTGGGGCGGGATGTGGATTTCCAGTGAGATTAGTTTATGATCAGATCTCACCAATGAGGGATATACTTCCGGTGTGGAGCATTTTGTCCCCATGTTTGTGACAATGAGATCTAGTATATTTTCTCCTCTCGTGGGAACAGTGACTAGCTGTTCCATGGCATTTGAATTTATGAACTCCAGGAACCGTTGGGCTAGAAAGTTAGGGCTTGAGTAATGTTCCCAGTCTATATTCGGGTAGTTGAAGTCACCCAATATGATGGTGTTTGGAGATACATTTATACCCTCCAGTGTCTTCAGGAAGGCTGTGTGGGGTTCCTGAGTTTGAGAGGGTGGCCTGTAGCATGCTACAATTTGTAGAGCAGTTTTGCCTATGGTTAGTTGCACCTGGATGGTTTCCGAAGCTTCGTGCATTGCCACCAACCTGGAGGTGTGGGTATCCTTTATGAATATGGATACACCCCATCCTTTTGTGGTGTGGTCCGGGTTTTGGGGCCGGAACGCATGATATGAGGTAAAACCTAATAGTGCTGGGGTGCTCTCAGGAGCCTTGAACCAGGTTACAGTTACAGCACAGACATCAATGTTCTCCATACTGAGAAGGGCCTCGAGTGCGTGCATTTTGAGATTTAGACTTCTGGCATTGAGCAGCATTACCCTCAGTTTCTTCCCATTTTTGTTTTCTAGGGTGGTAGGTTTAGAATTTGAGCCTTGCCTAAAAAGGCACTATGGGGGTGGCAAGAGCCTTAGCCAATATCCGGAATCCCAGGGTGACAGGTGCAAGCCGTCCCTTGAAGCAGCGTGGCTTATCAAGCATGTCATCCCAGGCAGACAGACACTGGATCCCCTTTGAATGACACCAGACATTAAGCCAATTGTTAAAGCTGATCATCTTGTCTCTATATTGTGGCATCATTCTTGGTGAAGGAAGGATACTGCTCAGGGTTAGGGTCATACCTGCCTGGGCTACATAATCAGAGAGCTCCTCTATGTCTCTTTTCATGTAGTCCAGGGAGGTGCGTCTCAGGTCGTTCACACCAGCATGGACAATGACTGTGTCATATTTGTACTTGCCGTGGAGTGACCCGAGTGCTTGTGTTATGTGGCGGATTCTAGCGCCCGATAGGCAGCTTACTGTGACCCTCTCCTTGTTTAGCCTGGTGAGTGGGACGTCAGTGTGTCTGACTATGGAGTCACCTATGACAAGTATGTTTGGTGTTGTATTTGGCCTTAAGGGCTGTGACTGCTTTGCACACTGCTTTTGTGGTTTATGTGTTGCTTGTGGGGTGTCTTGAGGTAGCAGTTGTTTGGGTGTCTGCTTTGGAGGCCTCTGCTGTTTAGGTAAATTTTTACTCAGAGCCTCCGAGTATGTCTTTGTGTGTTTATGTGTTTGATTCAGTGGAGTGGTAGCATTATGTGAGGCTGGTTTTGTGGTGTGTGTAGTTGCCTTCTCCTCCTGTCTGGTCTTGTCAGTCCTGAGTTGAGAGAGCTCAGCCTCCAGTTTGGCTAAATAGCTGCATCTCTCAAGTATTTGTGTTATGTGGGAGGAGGAGAGGGTTGTCTGTGTACATGAGGCAGTTATAACATTGCCTCAAGATTCCCAGATTCACCAGCTGGACCGGAGAGGAGATTGACAACTGACCTTTGGACATGCTAGAATAATATTGGGAAATCCTTAATTGAAAACAAGGGCCAGTGGGGAGTGAGGGTGTAATGCTTTTAATTTTTAGTGCTGACTTATATAATTGCTTTAGTGAGCAAGTGCCAGGTAACTTGAGTGCAATGTGTTAGAAGTAACTAAATGCAACAACGACAAACAGTAACTTTCTTTCAAGTGAAACAAGGAAATAAGTACAGTAAGCAATGCAGATATCACTAGTGATCCACAGAAGCGCTGAGAAGTTGCGTATTAGGTGGAATTAGCTTCCAGGGAAATAACAAGCAAACAAACAAGCATATAAACAAAGCTAGATTCAGCAGGCCTGGATCTAGTCTATGCTAGAGCAAACAAGGTGTACCAATTTCAGTAAGATACAGTTCAAATATTCAGGCACTATAAACCTTTAACCAGAAATTCCCAGCTCAGAAGGGCAGAGTCCAGCCCCTTCTCCCACAAGAGTGCAGACCACAAACCTTCTTAATGTAAAATAACTGGCCTGAAGCCCAAGTGCCTAAACCAGAACTAATACACTTGGACACTGGGCACTCAATCAGCAGTTCCCAACTTAGAAGGATGAAAGCTACCTGTCCTGCCACCACAGTGCTTGCCACAAACCTTCCTAATGTAAAACAACTGGTCTGAAGCCCAAGTGCTTAATCCAAAAGACTTGAATGATAGCTACACTTTAATCAAGTTACAACCAAGCAGTAATAAATACCATTGAATACTTTAGAGAATGTCTGGATTAGTGCTCAAGTTACACAAACAAAGCTAGATCCAGCAGGCCCGAATCCAGTCTATGCCACAGCAAACAAGGCGCACCAACTTCAGTAAGAAACAGTTCAGATATGCATGCACTATAAGCCTTTAACCAGAAATTCCCAGCTCAGAAGGGCAGAGTCCAGCCTCTCCTCCCACAAGAGTGCAGACCACGAACCCTCTTAATGTAAAATAACTGGCTTGAAAGCCCAAGTGCTTAAACCAGAATTAATACACTTTTAGAATAACAGACACTGAGCCCTCAATCAGCAGTTCTCAACCTAGAAGTATGTAAGCTACCTGTTCTGCCACAATAGTGCAGACCACAAACCCTCTCAGTGCAAAACAACTAACTGGTCCGAAGCCCAAGTGTTTAAACCAAAAGGCTTAGAATGAGTTACACCAAGTAGTAATAAATACAACTGAGTATTTTAAGATGATGCAAAAGTAAAAAGAAGTAGGTAGAAACACAAGTACAGTAAAAGCAGATGAAATTTTTTTTTTTTTCTGAACAAGTGCTGAGATCAAAGAAACAGATTTGAGTGCTGAAACTAGAAAACTGGCTAGTTATAAGAAAAAAAAAACAAGCTAGAAGGCTTCCCTCAAACACAGAAGGGCTTGGGGGCTCAGAAGCCTACAAATAGTCTGTACCACTTAACAAGAAAGGCAGGAAATAAGCTTAATTTTTTTTTCTATTTCCCAGATGCTCTCTTTGTATACAGTAGGAGTGCCTGAAATCAGAATATGATCTCACTGCACTCAGTTGAGTGAGCAAATGAGAGTATCCCAGTATTGAGGGTGGTGCTGCAGGGCTGCCTATGTTGGATGCACATAGTATACTCCCTATACATGGTTGAGCACAGGTAGTGTCATGTTTGGCATCCCTTTTACTGTATGTGCAAGTCAGAGAGAGGTGTCATTCCTTGGGTCCCTACTGTGTCAGTGCATGTGCTATGCGTTGCTCTTTGCCAAGGCCAGGGCATACTGGGCATGCCTCCTTCTGCCTACTGAGGCAGGCTCAGGTTGTTCCTCCTCTGAGTCACTCTGTGCCTGTGCAGGCCTTGGCACTGGCGGGAGGCTGTGTGGCCCTGCCCCATGCTGTTTCTGCTGCAGCTGTTTCCACAGGATCATATTGTGCAGCATATGGCACATACAAGGACAACTTGGGTACAAGTAGTTGGTGAGTACTGCAAGGCTCCACCAGATGTGTCCAGGCACTGGAACCGTGACTTGAGCATCCCAAACACATGCTCTATTATGATTTGTGTTTGTGCGTGTGCCTCATTATGGAGTTCTTGTTCGGCTATGTATGCATTTCTGATGGGTGTCATCAGCCATGGCTCCAGTGCGTATCCAGCATCCCCCATTAGGTGACTGTGTGGGATGTCCCCATTGGCAAATGTCTGGTACAGCTGCATCAGATGCCAGATGTGGGAATCGTGGTAGCTTCCAGGGCAGCCAGCACACACATTCATTATTATGCCCTGGGCATAGCACATGACCTGGCAGTTGATGGAGGGGAAGCCCTCGTGGTTGATGTAGACCCTACCCTGCTCACCCGGTGCTTTCATGCATATGTACGTGCAGTCTATCTCAAGGTATTCTGCTATTTGGTGGAAGAGATGCATATTGCTGGCCAATGCCTCACGAGTGATGGAGAAATATACGTGCTCACCGACATGTGCTGACATGGCATCCAGGAACTGGTGGAGTACCCTGGATGCTAATGCCTGTGAAATCCCCATCTTATCCCCAATTGGACTTTGGAAGGTACCTGTAGCTAGTATTCTTAAGCCTACACATACCTTGATATCCACTGGGATGGGTTCCCCTCTATTAGTTCTGTGTGACAGGCGTGGCCGGTACAGCTCAACAATTTGCTGTAGATCCCTGTCCACCCTGTAGCACTTCTCTATCTCCAACTCATGTAGCCCTTGGTAGGTTACCCTGAGTCTGTACACTCTTCTCCATCTCCTCACTGTGGGTTGCTTAGCAGCATTCACATCCTCACCACCCTCAGCCTCTTGCACGTGCTGGTTTATGATAGCAAAAGCAGCCCCTAACATTTTTTTCTCTTGCTTTCATTTTGTAAAATTTCCCCGTCTGTATACACCGGTGGTGCAGATTTTTTGGAAAAAACAAGGGGGAAAGGTGTTTGCATAGTTTATAGTGGTGTGCTGGGCTGGGCTGGTCTGCTGCCTGTGTAATTGGCTGATTCTGATACATTTCACCTGTCAGCTAAGCTAGTTCTCCTTGATTATCTTCCTGCTGCTGTTTTCCCTTCCCATTGCCTCCCTGTTTAAGCCCGTGTGCACTCCGCACAAATGGAGTGCTCAAATGTGCATAGAGCTGCTTTTTCCTGGTTTAACTTCCTTTTTCTTCCTGTAAAACCCGATGTGTGGTGCGCACACCCACTTACACTTTGTAAAGAGTACTAGGCAGGTTTAGACACACCCTAGCTTAGCTGTGCTAAGCTAGGAGCAATCCTGAGCCACAGGTCTCAAATCCACTTACAATATGCCTGACACCCCCCCATGATGTCACCTATATCCTAGTCTTGCACCCAGCTATTTATACTCTTACACTCTTGGGACCTGCCTCACACCCTGGGAAAATCTGGGATTCACTAACCTTTCCCTCATTTGCATAGGATTGCCTGCTAATGCATAGTTACATTTCCCACACTGTGCCTCCCCCCCTTAGCAACCATTACTCACTGGCTAGGCTGTCTCCTGCCTGCCATTAACTTGCATGGCAGAATACTGCTTTTAGTTAGAATGCTTATTTTAGGTTTATTTTATTATTTCCCCCGATCCCATGTGCGTGCCGCTGCCCTATGCTTAAACAGGCAAGATCGACGAAAGGAATTTAAATTTTTTTTTTATTTTTTACCCATTTTGCATTGTCAATGGCCTTCTACTTGGCCATTGCTATGCTTCATCAATGATATGCAGCCTTTATTTGGAGCTGCCATAGCTCCGTTTTGTAGTTTGTAGAAACTTACTCGGTTACTAACCAAGTGCATTTCTGCAGACTGCACTTGTCCTGCACTGACAGCTGCCTGCTTCCTGGATTGCAAATTACCCTCATTTGCATGGTTTTCACCTGCAAATGAGGGTAATTTGCATACAGGGGCTCGGTCCATGCAGGCTTAGCCTAAGAGCTCATGTGCACGTCCCGGGACCTAGTTCCTGGATCGCACGTCGGCCATATTGACGAAAATAGCTCTTAGACTAATCCTGCACATTCTACAGGGCTTTGTAAATCCGGGGGAATATCTTAGTTGCATGGGACTGTATTGAAGGCACTTTCTGTGAACTTTTATTAAGCCCTAAAGCTTCTCTTTTGGAAATAACATGCATTTTTTTTCATTTTTGTGCAACAAATTATGCTGTTTTTTTTTTCCTGAGACTCATGGTATCAGCTTCCTTTAATATTTTACATTTGTTGACTGCAGTAGACATATTCCTGGTACACTGTTCCATGATAAAGTCCTAAGACTGCAGCTTTTACTGCCTACAAGATGGCCACACATTCTTTGAAATGTTTCCCCAACGTGAAATAGCCTTCTAATGTGTGCTGTGATTTTTTTTTCCCTGTATGTGGAGTATACCCATAGGTTACTCCATTTGCCAAGATGACTGCTGTAAAATGGTTATTGCAGATCATTGCGGCTGCATCCAAAGGGATGGTAGCAGTTGCCAAATAGATATCTCTGCCAACCAGGATGACTGGAGCTGAGCATCCTGGGCAGGATCCTTTCAAACTAGTTGACTAGAGAACTACTGGAAGCTTTCATGACTGTAGAAGGATCTGACTATTAGGACAATGAAAAGGCTAAAAAATTATTATTTGTTACAACTAGTGTTACCTCAGCGACACAAGCTGAAAAGTTTTAGTTGGACTTTTTAATCATAAGAAAATGGTAAGCTCACAACTACATGACTTAAAATATATAATTAAGTTGTAGTTAGATCCTAATTGAACATTGACATATTTAAGAGATCTTTACCTACTGCTTTAAGAACATGGTTGTGTCAAACTGACCCTGACAATGCTGAAAAGTTTGGTATATTAGTAGAACTACTGTTATGTCATTAAGCATGAAACTAAGAATTCTAGACCTGTAGTAAAACCTTTGTCAAATGCTTGTAACAAACAAAAAGTAACAGCTGTAGGCATGCTCTCAAGGAATCAGAAAAAGCCCCACAACTTGTGATAAGAGCTACAGTAAAAAAAAAAAAAAAAAAAAAAGCCCAACCACTTGTGATAAGGACTACAGTAAAAATAAGTGTTCCATGATGCTGTCTGTAATTTAGTCACATTAGCCACACACCTCTTAACTATCCAGAATTCCACAGAATGCTCATATTTTTCTCTGTTAGTTTTTTGTTTGTTCCTCATAAAGTTTGTGGTTTTCTGACAAATCGTTGAGGTTTAAAGTCATCAAATAAAGAGATACATGAGTTTCAGACTTCATATTCTTCAGAAAAGGCATGCTAATGCAAAAGCTATTATTCTAGCAACTTTCTAAGAGTAATATTTAAAACTTGTACCTGATTTTTAGGCCTCTGACCCTCATTACTTTTGGCTTTCTCCACATTTCTTGTGCTTAGAAGTTAAGAGGCTTAAGACCCCATAATCAGCAAATTTGCATATTTCTTAATTGTTGTTAACAACCATGAGCACAGCACAGGTACTTTCCTGAGGCCGATAACACTGTCGGCCCACGCATTGTGTTGGCCCAGGCACCCTCCCTCATTTGTCATTAATGCTAGACATTTGAGTTTCAGACTTCAGATCCTTCAGTAAAGGCATGGTAATGCAAAATATGTTATTCTAATAACTTTCTAAGTTTATAAGAGGAATAATAAAACTACATCCCTGATTATGTATCTTTGTCCCCATTTGTTTTGGCCTTGACTAGATTTCTTGTACTATGAGGTTGAGAAATGTGCTTTGTGCCAAGTCCCTCTGCATTGTAACTCATGAACTGTGGCAAGCCTTGAATAAAGCTAGAAATCCTCTTTATATTACAAAGAAACCCAGTTATGCCAACATATTAGTTAGTGTAGTGGATTAATGCTGTTTCATGTATTAAGGGTTTAGGGTTTGAAACCTCCAACCCTTAGAATGTTATTATTTTTTCATATACTTTTATGTGCACTTCCCCATTTTCTCAAGTGTCTAGTGGTGGAACAGAAGACTAATGTGGGAGGTAGATTTTGAGTCCCTTTAGTACCCCTGATCTCTAGTGGTCCCCCAAACCACATTGCCATCGTTTTTTTTATAAGTGCCCTTTAGGATACATTGTTAAAGAGTTATCCCTTGTGGCTAGTGTTCCTCCTTGATCCTTTGTCTTTATTAAGTACCTTTGAGGTATGATATGTTATCTATGTGGCCAGTGTTCTCCACAGCCCACATATTTATTAGGTGCCTTTGAGGTATGATATGTTATCCTTGTGGCCAGTGTTCTCCACAGCCCACATATTTATTAAGTGCCTTTCAAGTGAGATCTGTTATCCCTGGTGTCTATTGTTACCCCCCAAACCCATGGTTTTAAGTGCTATTTCAGGTGTGATCTCTTATCCCTAGTGCCTATTGTTTCTCCTTGCCCATGTCTTGGGTAAGTGATGACAATCCATATAAGAAAAACAAAGCGAGAGGGGGTTTCATTCACCCTAAAATGGAGGGAAACATAAAGCAGAGGAAAAAGAAGAAGGCAGTGTATACTGGGAGACAATATAACCTCGAAAAGAGCCCCAGTGACATTACTGCTAAGTGAAAATTCAGGAAATCTAAGCAAAAGGGAGACTGAATAAAGCAGATGTAGCAAGTGATACAAAAGAATAACGGTATCAGATGTCTTTTTAGGGGAAGATGTAGGCACTCAGACCCCAGTGCCTCTGCCGGAAGGTGAAGGTGCAGTAACTTCACATTAGGCTGATTCTGAGAAAATTGCAGGTTTTGCCGACCTTGGTAAGCTGCTTACATTTTGAAAAGGCACAATAGGCAGATGATACTTTGAGCAGAGAAAGAGAAAATTTAGATAATTTGAAGGGAAACATCTTACCTACACTTTAAAATACAAAATGGTTTGTTGTACTGAGTAAATAAGGATAGCAAGAAAGCAATACATGAGCTTTCAGTACCCAAGCCTCTCAGAAACACATTGGTGAGATTAGCACATAGCTATATATGGGGGAGGGGGGTGGCATTTGTGAATGGATAAATGTAAAGCAAAGACTTTTGCAAGGTTTATTAGACAGGAATTGTGACAGACTTTGATGACATCTGTGCTGTGTGCCCTGAATACTAGAAGACAGCCTCTCATTCAGGTGTTTAAAATCATTGCAGTACCTGTTTTTATTTTATTAATTTATTTAATTTTATTTACCATACAGATCCAGGTGGACTGCTTTCAGATTTGGCCTGGCAAAAGCAGAGTACAAAATACAATACACATAATGGTGAGATACAGTACTAAAGAAAAGAGCAAATTCAAGACCAAGCATGAAAAATATATAATAAAATACTTGAAGTCTGTCTAATAGAAATATTTTGTATATCTGAGTAGAGGGGTTAGTAGGGAACAGTAAGCAGCAGGTTAGTATTAAGTTATATGTAATTATAGATCCAGGATTTATTATAGTTTACTAAGAATGACAGGAAGACTGGTAGTGGGTACGCAGAGCAAGGAAAGAGTTAGAGCGGGGTAGGTGGGGGAAGAAAGGTCAGGAAGTGGTGGGCAGTGGAATGCACTGAAGGGCTGAAGGAGAATACAGGCTAGAGAAAGGAGGGAATTAAAAAGTAATGTTCATATTGATGCCTTAGCAGTTTAACAGTGAAAGCAAGGTGGTAGGGTACTGATAGAGCAGGGAAGTTTGGGAGTTAGGTAATACCTTGTGCAACATACACTTACACTGGCAGTCCTTGTGTACACTAATTCCTTGGTTTGATGCTTGCATTTGGCAAAGGAGGATGCTTTGGGTATCCTTAATGACAAACTGTGGCTGGTGGAAGTGAGTTTTGTGAGTGAGGTAGAATGGGACAGGGAGGATTGTGAGCTAATAGTGTATAAAGTGGTTCTTTTAAAGCGTCTACTGGAGAAAAAATAAATCTCTTGTGGTATTTACATTTGTGGATTAGTCATGCTATGAGAAGTGCTCATCTTTTGTTTATTTAAAGCCATTTTGCTTTTTTAAGGACTGAGTAGTGATATTCTCTTTGGGAGCAACCATGCTGAATCTACAAATTTAAATGGATAAGGTTTGCAGACATGAGTGTTTTCCTTTAAGGGTTTGGCAGCCATAGGAAGCCCGCATCCAAATCATAGTAGAAGAACCCCTTTCCCAATGACTAAATGACTAGTTTACCTTCATGTTGGAAGAATTGTGATATTTTCTGCTAAGAAAAATAAGGTATTTATGTTAGATTTAGTACTGGCAATGTGAAACTGAAGGTTTAGGGATTACACACACACACACACACACACACACACACACACACACACACACACACACATATATATATATATATATATATATATATATATATGTGACATGAAGCCCTAAATAGTTGCAAGGCCATGGTTTAAAATTATTAGTTTTAGACATTACAATAGGATTTCAAAAATGTTAATGGGCTCCTGGAAACATTGAAGTCTTAGCTCAGTCATCAAGCTTTATGTTACTGGAAGTGGGTAATTACTATATTTATTCCTCACTAAGTTTAAGTTCATTTCAGTGCATTTTGCCACAGTTCCCAAATTTCCAGGAATCTTAAAAACATTAATGTAACCAAGCCTTTCAGTTGTTGTCCCATGGGAGTATTCTGTTTTTGTTCTGAAAAGACAGGATTGTGCAAGCAGCATATGTTAGGAAACATCAGGATTTCAACACTATAGATTTTACAGGCAACAGCCAGCCTGTACAGCTAAATGTAGGTTCCTCTAAGGAAGGATAGTCTGATTTCCTACTTAGATTTATTTTCTATGCATCCCAGGCACTTGTGGAAAGTCTTACGCATAGCACACATCCATGTTGAGAAATAGTACTATTGATTGGGAAAGATCACTCAGGCTCATTCTGGAGTCACGTGCCACTCTTGTCCTCATATTCAAGGCTGTGAAAAAGGTAAATAATCTTTAAATCTCTTCCAAAGTCTACTGTAAAGTCACACTGACAGATTAGCTTGGAAAGTACAGTTGTGTAGCTTTATAAAACTTGATTTTTTTTCCTTTCATGCTAAAGAATCTAGACGTGATGACAGCTCCCTGCACTGGCATTACCATTTGCACATAAATTTGACTAGTGGGATTTGAATAAGCCATAAAGATGAAGTCAGCTGTGTTGTTGATTGCATCTGTTAACATGCTGTTCCACAACTGTAATATTTCTCTTCTTAAGAATTTATGCTCTGATAGTTAGGCAAATAATATTTTCAACAAATAATACTTTCTGTGTAGTCAATGCCTTGGATTTCAGTGTTGAATAGACTTGCAAGCCAATTTATGGCTAATCATGGCATTATGTTGACGTGCAGTAAACAAATACAGTTTACACTATGCAGCACAATACATGTGGTATAGTATGTGACAACAGAAAAATGAAACCAAAGTTTTTTTTAACAAGTTTGTCTAGTTCCATCAACTCTGCTGAGTGTGCTTTTTTTCCCTGCTTCGCGCTCAGTTTACACAACAGTTATTTTGTGCCTCTGCCTCCCAAATCTACTCACGTCATCTTTCTTTTGTCCACAGTTTAGAATGAGAAGACTATTGTATAACATAGAATGAGCTAAAACCTGGACTCAAGAATATTGTCTCAGTAATCTACCCACCAGCAATTTGGGCTTATTTGATTTTTGTCTCACTTTTTGAAGGATGTATTTAGGCCAGTTAAGGGAGAAGATCTTTAAAGTGTTACACTTTGCAATGAGAAGTCATCCCAGACTATAACATCTCTATAGATAATGACAGTGACAAAGGAAAAATTTCAGTGTCCTCAAGAGAATGAGATAGCAATGGTACCTTAACTCTTTACTTAATAAAGCTCAGACAAAGGAAGTGATGAAAATTGTAAAAGTCGTCATATAAGAGGCCCAAGCCTGTGTTACTACAGCTAGCTCTGTGGACAGCAGAGGCTTTTATCAAGAGTTCAAAATAATAAAAAAAGGAATTTATAATCAAATCACATCTTTGATATTAGTATGTTAGTATGTCAAGGTAGAATGTATATTTGAACTTGCTGAAGACAGTTTTGTCAAAGCTGTTCAACAAAATGGAACTTCACTGAAAATCACAGTTCAGTTTTTCCAAAGATTTATGACATTTCTAAAGTTCCATTTCGGTAAGCTACTCTTGATAAATAGTCTTTGGCAATTCTATCATTAGAGGTCCAGACTGTATCCTTCTGCATACAGCACAGGCAAAGAAGCAGAAAAGGAAAAGACGCTACATGAGGGAATGATAGCACAGTAGACAAACAGTATAAAAAAGGAAGAAATATTATGATCACTCCACATTTAAAAACAGACAGTGTTTTCAGATTAGGAGTCATTTACAGGTCCTCCAAAAGAAAGAGAATAAAGAGACAAGAACATGATATATAAGAAATCCTTAGTATAGATATATAGCTATAGTGCCGATGTTGGACCTTAACTTTCCAAACAAAACTGGAGTACCCTTACTATAGAAGTACCATGAAAAGAACTTGGAAACCAGGAAGTAAAGCTGAAAATGAAACTAGAAGAAAAGGTAACTGGTTCTTTGGTTGTTTTTTCATCTTCTATGCATCTAAAGGTATGTAATCACCTTAAATATGTATTTTTAAGAAGCTAGGACTTTAATGGAGTGATTATTTTACTAGTCTAGTGAAGAAAATTGCATTTAATGTTATTGTATGTCTGTTGCTTTGAAACACTGAAGTCTGACAGGATACCATTCTTTGCTTTGATAGCATGCCCTAAATGGTAATATATTAGTATTTGACTACATAAACAACCAATTTCTTTAATATTGTGAGTGCAAAGATATATATATAGGATTGAGTCTCCTTTTCCTTCTGCTGCTTTCATGCTTAAGCAACAGTAAACTATATTAAGTATTCTCAGTGATGCAGATTTAAAGCAATATAATCAGACTCCATTGCAATAATAGTTCTGATACTATGATTCAAATCTTTGTATGACCACATACACTGTAGGAATAGATTGTTAAAATATTCCAGCTTACTCTATTCTGTTCAATTAGTATTAATAGACCAACATATGGTCCCCCCCTTTTTTTCCCTTTCTTCTTTCCATTCATGTCTACCAGTCTACTTGAACATATAAAGGTATAAAAAGGGAAAGGGGGAAGGGTAAATAAGTAAACTGGTATAATTACTGTAGAGCTATAGTTATAAACACAAAAGAATGTAATACAGGTATAAAATATATAGGTTCATAGGTTCATAGGTTCATACTAGGCTATCTGCCCAAGGGCATTTATAAGCCTAGCCCATAGTTATGTGGCTTTCGCCACCCCTTTAGTTTGAATAAAAACTATGCCTATCATTTTTCTGTGCCTCTGTCAAGCAGTGACACTGAAGTAATCCCTGGGGTATATCTACGATCTCCCATCCATTGGTCAAGATTCCTCTTGAACAAGGCCAGCGAGGTGCTCTACCTCACATGTACCGGGATTTTGTTCCACAGCATAGGGAGTCTCTGGGTGATGAATCTGTCCCTCCAGCACGTTCTATTTATAACCGTGTCAAGGTTTAAGTCTCCCACCCTTGTGGTTCTGAGGGATCTAGATTTTTTGAGGTGAAGCATATTCATCAAATCTGGGTTTGACATGGCCTTATATGTCAGGCACAGGTCACCTCTGAGCAAGCGGTATGAGACTGAATAGAGCTGGAGTTCTTTCAGTCGGGCAGCATAAGACATATTTTTGAGACCCTTTATCCTTTTGGTGAGGAACTTTTGGGGCCTTTCAAGCTGCAGCAGGTGTCTGGTCAGATACATTCGAACGGGCATTGTACTCAATCATAGGTCTAATGAGTGATGAGTACAGGGGACGATGACCTCCCTTGATCTAGATGTGAATCCCTTCATGATCAGGTGGGCGATATAGAAGGTTTTCCTAACTACTTTAGCAACATGAGTGTCAAACGAAAGGCTACTGTCAACTTGGGTCCCCAGATCCCTGATGACTTTTTCTGTGCTCAGTGGATTGCCACCTATATGGTAGCTAGGGGTAACCTTGTTTTTCCCGAAGGGTATGACTATGCATTTTTGGCGTTTAACTTCAGGCCATGGCTCTGGCACCAGTTATCCGTTTCTGTGAGGCCCTTCTGGAGGATTTCTGTGTCAGATGTGTTTTCGACTATGGCGCCCAGTTTGCAGTCATCTGCAAACTTTGTCAGCCATAACCCTCCTGTGTTTGCTTGTACTTCAGAAAAGTAGATGCCGAACAAGAGTGGACCCAGGACTGAGCCCTGTGGGACACCACTTGTGACAGGCTTTGAGTCTGACATGGCTCCAGCAACTCTGACCCTGTGGGTTCTGTCACTTAGCCAGTTTGCAACCCATCTTGTGATGTATGGGTTTACATTCAAGCTGATGAGTTTTTCGATGATACCTGAGTGGGGTATTGTGTCGAAGGCCTTTGCCAGGTCGAGGTAGGCTGTATGGACTGCCTTTCCCTCATCAATGGCCTTGGTGACTGTCTCGAAAAAGTCAACCAAGTTTAAGAGGCAGGATCTGCCTTTGACAAAGCCAAACTGGGTTGGATCCAAAGTCTGCAAGTTCCCTATGTCTTTATTTATGAGTTCCATTATGATCCTCTCCATGGCTTTGCAGATAAGGCTTGTCAAGCTAATGGGGCGGTAATTTCCAGGGTCTGTGGAGGCACCGCCCTTATGAAGTGGGACCACAGTCGCCGTGCGCCACTCCTTGGGTGCGTATCCTGAGGTGAGGCTAAGATTAAACAGCTGTCCTAACTGTGGGTTTAATTCCTCATTGAGTTCATGAAGCACACAGCCGGGGACACCATCCGGTCCCATGGATGTTGTGTTTTTTGCCTTAGTGAGGGCAGTTCTCACCTGGGCGTTGGCGTTGTTTGGGGGGTACAATCCTCTGGAATAGATATCTCTCCTTTTGGGGGGGGGGAGTTTGCACTGAACCTGTCAGCCAGTATGTTAGCAATGTGTGTAGGTTCAGTAATTTTCACATCATTTTGAACTAATTCTGAGCATATCTGGGAGTTTCCTCCTAGGTTTCTAACATAGCTAAAGAAGGCCTTATGATTGTCTTTAGAGTCCTTGGCGATTTTTCTCTCAAAATTTGCCTTGGATGATTTTATGAGAGCTCTTAGTTTTTACTTATAATGATCAAAGGTGTCTTACCTTTCAAGGATTTTGCTCTATCTTGTAGTAGCTTCCTCCTTTTGTTGTAGAGCTTGTTTATGGCTGGGGTCCACCAGACTGGACCCTTGCCTTTGGTACAGAGAGTCTTAGTTTTGTTTGGGATTGCCTGATCCATGCAGTCCTGTAGGTGCTGGTAGAAGGCATTTGTAAGTGATTCAGCGGTTTGAGTAATGTTTACCACTGGCTCAGGGGCCTTAAAGGAGACCACACTAGTTTTTAGAAGTGTGAAATCGGCTTTTGAGAAGTTTTACACTGTGGTCTTTTTTGTTTCAGGTGGGGGGATGAGGACCTCCAGCGAGATTAGTTTATGATCTGATCTCACCAGTGAGGGGTATACTTCGGTGTTGAACATTTTGATCCCATGTTCGTGATGATGAGATCAAGTATGTTTTCTCCTCTTGTGGGGATGGTGACTAGTTGTTCCATGGCATTTGAGTTTATGAACTCCAGGAATCTTTGGGTTAGAGTGTTCGGGCTTGAGTAGTGTTCCCAGTCTATATTAGGGTAGTTGAAGTCACCTAGTATGATGGTGTTTGGAGATACATTTATCCCTCCAATGTTTTCAGGAAGGCCATGTGAGGTTCCTGAGTTTGAGAGGGTGGCCTGTAACATGCTACAAATTGCAGAGCAGTCTTGCCTATGGTTAATTGCACCTGGATGGTCTCCGATGCATCGTGCGTTGCCACCAACCTTGAGGTGTGGGTGTCCTTTATGAATATGGACACCCCCCCCTCCTTTCTTTGTGTTGTCCGGATTTTGGGGCGGAACGCATGATATGAGGTGAAACCTGTTAGTGCTGGGGTGCTCTCAGGAGCCTTGAACCAGGTTTCTGTCACAGCACAGACATCGATGTTCTCCATATTGAGAAGGGCCTCGAGTGCGTGCATCTTGAGAGTGAGACTTCTGGCATTGAGCAGCATTACCCTTAGTTTTTTTCCTTTTGGTGTTCTAGGGTGGTAGGTTTAGAATTTGAGCCTTGCCTAAAAAGGCACTATGGGGTGGCAAGAGCCTTTGCCAATATCCGGAAGCCCAGGGTGACAGGTGCAAGCCGTCCCTTGTGAAGCAGCGTGGCTTGTCCAGCATGTCATCCCAGGCAGACAGACATTGGATCCCCTTTGAATGACACCAGAATTTAAGCCAATTATTAAAGCTGATCATCTTATCACTGTATTGTGGCATCATTCTAGGTGAAGGTAGGATACTGCTCAAGGTCAGGGTCATACCTGCCTGGGCTACATAATCAGAGAGCTCCTCGATGTCCCTTTTCATGTAGTCCAAGGAGGTGCGTCTCAGGTCGTTGACACCAGCGTGGACAATGACTGAGTCGTACTTGTACCTGCTGTTGAGAGACCTGAGTGCTTGCATTATGTGGTGGATTCTAGCGCCCGACAGGCAGCTTACTGTGACCTTCTCCTTACTCAGTCTGGTGAGCGGACGTCAGTGTGTCTGACTATGGAATCACCAATGACAAGTGTGTCTGGCATTTTGTTTGGCCTTAAGGGCTGTGACTGTTTGACACTCTGACTGTGTGGTCTATGTGTTGCATGTGTTGGGTCGTGAGGTGGTAGTTGTTTGGGTGTCTGCTTTGGTGGCCTCTGCTGTTTTGGTAAATTTTTGATCAGAGCCTCCGAGTATGTCTTTGTGTGAGTATGTGTATGATTTGAAGTTGTGATGGTACCATGTGTGACTGGGTATGTATTGTGTGTGGTTACCTTCTCCTCCTGTCTGGTCTTGCCAGTCCTATGTTGAGAGAGCTCAGCCTCCAGTTTGGCCGTATAGTTGCATCTCTCGCATGTATTTGTGTTTTGTGGGAGGAGGAGAGGATTGTCTGTGTACATGAGGCAATTGTAACATTGCCTCAATATTCCCAGGTTCACCAGTTGAGCTGGAGGGGACACTAGCAACTTATTGCGCCGATAAAGCAGCTAGGTTAATTTGTGAAGCTGACTCCTTATGTTCCATTACTTAGTAGTGGTTTACACAATATTACATACGAATCCACTGTGATTGCCTGATGGACTTTTTATGTTCATATTTGTTTGAGTTATCTTAGAAATGCTTTACTGTTTGTATATGCTACATTTAAAGCAGAAGCTATTTATGTATGTTTTTGGTGTGTGAGATGGTGTTAAAGGGTGGTTTAGTTAATTTATTAACTAAACCTGGGACTTTTGGTTCCATGTATGTATGTTTTCTTGGTTATTGGTTTCAGAATTTGTTTCTAAAGATTTTTCACTCATCCATGATACATAACTTCATGAATTACTTCAAGTCATTATACTTGGATGGTATTATTGATGCTCTAAATATAACTTTAACAAATGGTGATATATAAATGCTTATCATTAAATATTAATGGCTTAAATAACAACATCAAAAGAGCTGGTTTAATTAAATTCATTAAAATGCACAGAGCTCATGCAATCTTCTTGCAGGAAACCCACTTACTGGAGAAGGATTTGCAAAAAAATTATCATTTAATGGTTTTACAGTTGTCACGGATTCCTGCTTTAAAAGCCAAAAGGAGAGGTAGTCTTATACTATGGAATAATACTTATACACTACCTAAAATTTTAAACACCTTTTCAGATAAAGATTGACTGTTAAGCTTAGTAGTGCTAGAAGTTAATAAGAAATGCTTCACACTGGTAAACTCATATTGGATTCCTGGTCTAGGAACTAAATATGTGAAGAAATACTTGGATCTCATTACTTTACATGCAAAGGGAGAAATTATTCTGGGGGAGATTTCAATTGCTTGTTATCAGATCAAGACACCTCTAAAAATAGTACGGTTAAACTAATGGCTCACGCTAAAAAGTTAAACAACTTTATAGCCTCAATGAATGTTAGAGACATACATAATTTAAGAGTTCAAAATTCTCTTCAATGCACTCACTATTCTTTCTGATTCGGCACACAAACTAATATTGATAAGATTTTTGTGTCTAACACTCTCTACTCTAAAATAAGTGATGTTGCAATACAGTCATGTCCACTCTCTGACCACAATGCCTTTTTGTTCAGCTTGACTGTGAAAAAAGATGATATGATAATTTTTCAAAGAATCCCAGCCTATGTTACTAAGTTAAAAGGTTTTAAGGAGTGGTTATTAAAAGAAATAAATGTATTTATGGAAAACAACAATAATGGTGACGTAACAGATAAACTCTGGGATGCATTAAAAGTTCACATCTTTAGTGGAGTTAATGTTTGGTATTTTCAAAGGAAAAAGGAATGGGACAAGGAACTTTCTGATTTACAAGCCAAAATAGATAAGTTGAAACTAAAATTAAAATCAAATGATAAAACAGTATGTACCAAAATTTCTAAGCCAAACCACAAACAATTAGAAATACTAAATCATAAGGTTGCTATAAGCTTAGAAAAGATTAAACTACAGTCCTATTCAGTAAACCCCAGCCATTTACATAAATTAGCTATCAGATCCAAACAAATTAGTAAACAAAATCACATTAATGAAATTAAATACAAGAATAATAACACAGTAAACTGATTTAGAAGGTATATTAGAAGTGGTGGTGCAGCGGTAGCATTGTTGCCTCACAGCAAGAGGTTCTCCTGTTCGATTCTCAGCTTGGATTGGGAGTGCCTTTTGTGTGGAGTCTGCATGTCCTCCCCACGGTCAAGTGGGCGTTCGAAAGACATGCATTGAATGGGCGTGCCTTCGTTGAAGGTTGGTTTTCGGGCTGGCAACTCAACACCATAAAAAACAGCTGCCAATCATTAGTGGAACGGAGTTCTGCTGTGGCGACCCCTAACCAGGAAAAGCTGAAAGACAAACAACAACATTATAAGCCTTTAGAAATTATCGGTCAATCAATGACATGCAATCACCACTAGATTCAGATGATGTAATAGATACATTTCTACAAGAAAATATCAAGACTAAACTATGAAAACAACAAAATAGTACCCTAAGTAAACAAATATCCTTAGCAGAAGTAAAAGAACAAGTTAAAAATCTGAAGGATAATAAAGCCCCAGGGTTAGATGGGATAATCCCAGAAATGTATAAAATTCTTCCAGAGCACAAAATAATGTTACTATTAAACACATTCTACATGGTTAAACAAGACTTAATTCCCCCTCCCCGTGGAAGTACTCAGTAATTTCCTCCATTCTAAAACAAGGTAAGGACCCCCAACTATGTGCGTCCTAGAGATCCATATCATTGTTAAACATCGATTATAACATTTTAATGTCTATCCTGGCCAAAAGACTAAAAAATATATTACCCAATCTGATACACTTTGATCAAACTGGCTTTATCTTACATAGAAAAGTGCACAACAACATTATTAAGCTACTATCTCTAGTAGACATTGCAAACAAAACCAAGAAACAGTTAACTATTATTATCGTAAAACCACAAAGACACTTCCTTATAACCACACAACAAAGAAAAAAGACCAGTGAAATCTTGTACTTCCATTCACCAAACGTTATTTAATTCCAAAATATAATTCTCTTAGCGCCTCGGCCACAATCAGCCTTTACAGAGTAAAATTATTTTCTACTAAAAGCTCCCTTTTTATATATTGACATCACACCACCTCCTTCAATTAATTAATTATATTCAATTCATTAAAATTAAGCTTAATTCATCTTAAAGTTAAAATGTCATTAAACAAAACTTTGCCAATTACATTCCCTATTCAAACCATTAGGCTGTAAAGTATTATACTTAATAATAAAAATAGATTATTTATTCCTTAATAAATATTTCAGCATTTCTACATTTCCAAACTGCTGTAAAACTTGTTCCAAAACTGTTACTTTCAAGCTCTTAACATCCCCCAGATGTACCCTATTAAAATGTTCTGCTATGGGACTTATAATTAAATAACGTTTGGTGAATGGAAGAACAAGATTTCACTGGTCTTTTTTCTTTGTTGTGTGGTAATTAACTATTATTAGTCTGGATATTGATAAGGCATTCAATTACCTTAGTTGGTCATACTTACAAAAATCTTTAAAGAATTTAACTATACTTCAGATTTCACTAAACTGATATTAAATATTTATAGTGATTCTAGAGCATTTGTTAAAATTGGTTCATGTCTATCATCCCCAGTAAAAATTCATAAGGGAACTAGACAAGGTTGCCCTCTATCCCCATTATTTTTCACTTTATCAGTGGAACCTTTTGCTTCATTTATTAGAAATAACCCAAATATCAAAGGATTTCAAGTTAATGAGGGATACTGTTGAAAAGTTCAGCTTTTTGCTGACGATATTCTACTAACATCCAATGACATAGAAGGCTCTTTACAACATATCATAAATGCCATAACCCTATTTGGAAAAATCTCAGGGCTCAATTTTAATCAAAATAAAACCAAAACACTTTTAATCAATAAGATAATAAATAGCAATATGCAAAAATACAATACATTCAACTGGGAAAATGATAAAATAGATTACCTAGGAATAAGTATTAAGAATAAGTGGAATGAGACTTTTAAATTTGACTTCACTAAACTGGTATCTATAATCAGTGACTTGACTAAAAAATGGAACAAAATGTTTTTCACCATGGAAGACAGACTTACATTAATAAAAATGATTATTTTTCCCAAGATTTTATTTTACATACAATCATTGATTTTACCTCCTCCTAAGAAATTCTTTAAACAAATAGATTCCCTATTACTAACTTTTCTTTGGTTTCCAAAGAAACCAAGAATAGCCTATAAATGGCATGTTAGAGCCTGGGACAGTAATGGGATTGGCTTTCCCAACATAGAATTATATTCCAAATCTGTTATTATTAACATAATACTACACTAGATTCCATCCATATACACCTCTAGCTGGAAACAACTACATAAAATATGTATAACCTCCTATGATAACTCAGAAACCCAGTTTAAGGAAACCTTTGAAATTAAGAAAATATTTTGGATACTCCCTGAATATTGCCTATATAATAAGACATTTAGCCACTTTTCACATGGTATAAACCAAATATTTTATATTTTCAAAAATATAATTGACAATTATAGTTTAAAGAACACATTTTTCATTATATTTCCCATAGCTTATACACCAGATTGCCTAGATACCTTCAATATCAATAAGATGAGGAATCTTAAAGAGAATAATTTAAAGTTTTGGCACCAGTTTATAGACAATAAGAACATCCAAACAATGAACTTTATCTTTGCCAGATATAATGTATGTCAAGATAATTGGCTCTGTATTCAATCTTTAAGACAGTTTGTTGAAAATAAAGTGAGTGTCAATAAATCTGGAAACTGATATTATACCAAGACTGATCCAACTATTCATATGGTGTGATTCCATGAACATTGAACATAAATTAAGCATATCACCTGTATACAAAATCCTACAAGAAGACTTGATTACTTTTGACCCAGCTTTTTGGAATTACTCCATAAAGATTAATGGTGAACCTTTATCTAACGATAATAATAAACAGTTATTAAATTCAATAAAAACACTTCATCACCTTTATATTGGAGACTATATACCTGGAGATTTATTCATAGAAGCTTTTACACTCCACACAGAATTGACCTTATAACCAAGAGTAATGAAAGCAAATGCTGGAGGTGTGGTGATACTCTTGAAGCTAACTGGATTCATATGTTCATTGAATGTAGAACTCTCACACAACATTTTAGTGATTTTTGACATTTCACAAAAGCCCTGTGGTCTGATAACTGTCAAATTATTAGCTCTTTGATATTATTCAATGTTCCTACCCCAAGTGTAATTCCTAGACATCAGTTACCTGTTCTTTGGTTAATTCTAGCTATTGCTCGAAAAATAATTACATAATTACATTGAACTGGAAAAATAAGCAATATCTTATGTTTACTGAGTTTATTTCAATAGCAAAATCTGTATGTAAAAAAGAAATGCAAACTATTTATCAGAGATCATCAAATTTAACACACAAAAGACTAGCTTGGCAAAAATTGTAAAGATTGTTAGATAAATATTGATTACCTTTCTTGGATAAAACGAATGTTTATCATGGATGTTTGTATATAGTGTAAATAGTTATTATGCTTTATATTGTTTATTTCTAATACTTTATGTCCATGTTTATTAACAAAATTTAATAAAAATATTTTTGGGAAAAAAGGAGTCCTTTTATATGGTTTAAATGCACAGAAGTAAAATAACTAATACTGCAGGCCACCTGGTTGTGAGTGAGTGTAATAACTCCATGGTTTTCACTGAAGGGACACAAATAACTTTAGAACTATAAGCGGCAGCTCATTGGACAGAAATGATCACCATACCACATGTCTCACAGTAAACAATGTGTTACAGCACATTCATGCAAAACATAAGAGAAATTTAGTCCGGGTGAGCCATCTTTGTCAACAAGAAAGTACAATTACAGCTTTATCACAAATAGTGGAAATGGAGTGGCAAATCAAGGGAAGATAATCAACCCTGTAGTTACAAAAGTAACACCTTGCTGTATGAAATGTCGCAACAGAACAGACAGAAAGAGAAACTGTGCTTCTTAATGGGGTGGCAGCCATGCTTACACATAAACATGATGGAATCATATTCACAGTGTGCCATTTGGCACAGAGTTGTGTAGATCCTTGCTGCATAGTATAGACTTTTACTACACCGTCCAAGACCCTTCATAAATCACACTTATTGTAAATAATAATGTTGTAGCTTTATTTATTAAGCTTATAGACATGGACTTTATAAGCTTTTTAACTGCTATATAAATTTATCAGACCCTTCATACGTGCCTAGTTGTCATTTAATATTTCTGAGGCTATCTGCCTGTCTAACGTTCTTTTGAATTGTGTTGCATAACTGCAATTGTTACCAGATTTAATTGATGTCATTTGGAAGTGTATTACCTGGTAGTCATTAACACAGGAACTCTGTCATGAACCTCTATAACAGGTATATGATCCTTGAGATATAGCAGTACGTGTGCGGCCACGGTGGTGCAGCGGTTAGCATTGCTGCCTCACAGCAAGATGTTCTCCAGTTCAATTCTCAGTTGGGGTGCCTTCTGTGCGGAGTCTGCATGTCCTCCCTGTCGTCGCGTGGGTTTCCTCCAGGTGCTTCGGTTTCCTCCCACATCCCAAAGACATGCAGTAGGTGGATTGGACACTCTAAATTGGCCCTAGGTGTGAGTGTGTGCGTGTGTGTGCCTTCTGTGGAAGGTTGGGCGCTGGGCTGGCAACTAGACACCAAAATACTTCACTGCCAATCATGATCGGACAGATGATCCACTGTAGCGACCCCTAACCGGGAAAAGCCAGAAGAAGAAGAGATATAGCAGTACATATTTAACATACTCCATTTCTAAGAAGTGAATAGTTAATAGAATAAATAGTGAGATGTCTTAACTTGATAGAGTTCCCACAGTTTGACAAAATACCTAGCACACTGTTTCCACACCATTTCCATCTATGTATGTTTTTATAATAACAAAGAATGTTATACATTTACGTTGGTCTTATTAACCATTGTCATTAAAACAGGTGCAAGAGTAAGGCTGTTTGAGGGCCGTTATTAACTTTTTTCTAAACTTTGTGAAATCTGATTTTTTTTTTATGTTAGATGGGAGTTGGGCTGTGGTTCCAATTTATAACCATAATTTTACTGCAGCTTTTTTATTAATTTCAAGGCTAAAGTGGTGGCCTCTTTTGGAAGGTGATTGAATTATCATTCTGAATATGTAGATAGGATGGCTAAGAATTGATTTTGTCACAAATTTTTTTTTAGAAATCAGAAGTACTTCTTCTATAATAGTTTAAATGTCGGGGTGGACAGAAAAGGGGTAGCACATGCTATTTCTAAAAAACAATTCACTTTTTGTAGAGAAATTCAGTGGTGCTGGTCTCTAGGAAAAAGGCAAATGAACTTACATATACTATTTATCGTGTTTTGAAAACTAAGTATTCTGAGTTGTAGAACTAGGATGAAGAAGAATACTTGAGTCTGGGGTTCTGAGTGTTTCAAGCATAAGATGCTTTGCAATGGTCTCTGAGATTTACATTAGACAAATAGAGTAAGATTACTAAATTCTGATTAAAGACACCTAAAATCTGCAAAAGTGTAAGTTATTTAGCATTATTATTATTTATGTGTGTTTGTTAACTTGGTTGATGGCACAAGACCCTTCTCATCCATTACCTGGCCCAAAAGATAAAACAGTAACAGAAAAGGCATGAGCATATATAGAAAATAGTTATAAACTAATTCAATAAAGAAGAGAACATTAGTAATTACAAAGTATACAACTATGTACAAAATGTAGAATAAAAGTATAGAATAATAGATAGAAATAATACAAAAAAGGCACATAAATGATGTATAGCAGTGAAGTATGTACATCCTGAAGACTTTGATGCTTAATATGATATATTGTAATGGGTACGTTGTCATTAGCTGTTAAAATTACTTAATGAGCAGCATTTCTGAAACATATGCATTCTGATTCTTTGCAAATAATTATTTTTGGCTATTTCTTAAATATACAAAAACCTGTTAAGAGAGTCATATCATCACATAGATAGTTCCAGGAAGCAGGGACTAATTTAGTGAATGATCTTTCACAGAATGAAATGGAAAAGACAGGTCTATTTAATTTGAGTGCTGCAGTTACACGCCATGTATAATGACTCGTGAGCTAAACGTTTATTACTAGGAGGAGGAAGGACCTATTGTGAAGTGGTTTGAAAGTAAGGGTATTGCGGAGGTAGGTAGATCTACTGTAATATGGGGGGGGGGGCAGTTGGCATGCTGGATGGAGAAATAATGATGCTACCTGTAATGGGATAGGTTAATAAAGTGAAAAGTCTTGTTCTCAGTTGTCTTCAGTAAGGACATGTTTTGTATTGAGCCACTGACTGTTAAATGTAGACCATATTCAGTCCTGGGGATTAAGACATTAGTAGCTATTGCTGAATGTGTTTTATAAATGAGGATATTGAATATTACTTATACTATCTTTAGTTGTTGGGAACCTTTTAAGGGTATTGTTATTGACATGGGAGTGAAAGGAAATGGAGTAATTTCATAGGATTCCCCAAATAATTGTGTTCTTTGATGGAAGTGAATGGGGTACCTTCAGGGCTGAAAATGAGCCATTGTGATATTTTGGAGAGTTTTTGTTCATGTACCAAAGATCATAACGGTAGATTTGTTAGTATGGTCTGTCAATTTATTTTATGTGAGATGGTTCCAAATAGGGATGAAATGATATCTTAAAGTTTGTGCTATCTGTGGATATCTGTGTGAGCTGTAGTGAAACTATTTTGTATATGTACATGGTGATATTTAGTTAGGAAGGTCACACACATGATTGTTAATAAACAGGGGGAGTAGTAATGGGTTAGAACTGAACCTTGGGAAGTCCAGAAGGGGTAATCACAAGGAGAGTTAGGAGAGGAGCAGGAGAGGGTCATGTTGGATGAGTAGATAGCGAATTAATGAATCACTGACATACTTCGGGGAGAAGCCAAGATTAGGTAGCTGAGAAGCAGCAGATTGCAGTCAGTCATCTCAAGGAATCTTTTGTGATCTAGAAAAATATTTCAATAAGTAGTCCAAGTTACAGTTGTGAGTTTGCAATCATCAACAAAGTGAAGCAGACAATTGTTAAGAGAAATACTTCAGGTTTCATTGCAGTGGGCCTAAAGCAGAACTTTACAGAACTCCAGTATTGACAAGTTTTCATTCTGAGGAGAATTTCCCCTGATAGCAGCCCTAAATGGATGATTACTTAATCAAAGGCTAACTTACTTGATAACATATCTAATAAACTGCAAAACTACAAGTCTGTCAAGTTTATTATGTGGTATGGCATTCTTCCCTTTGCTAAATCTACACAAAGCAGTGTTACAGCAGTACTATCATTTGCCTTGCTGACAGGATTATAAAACATTAAGAATTATGTTTAATATACTTGCTGTACGCTATTATTACCTAACAACACCATTCTCTCTCTCTCTCTCTCTCTCTCTCTCTCTACCTAATCTATTTCTTACTCTCCATATCCCTCTTTCTGTACATTACCCCTTAACATTTCATCATCTTGTATACAGTGTACATAACATTAAACTTCTGTCAACTGTTTTATGTTGGAATATCCCATAAAATGCACTTCACTACATCAATGTTATCATTACATTACTATTAGACTATTCACATTTTATTGCATTGTCAGTTTGTTGGTATACATTTCCTTATATTGTTGCTGTACTTTTTCCCAGGATGAGACTAAAATTGCTCATTTGTGCTCAGTACTCCATCCCATTTAACAGATTCAAAATGATAAACCCCTGGGTTTCTGGGTACTGGCTAAGGCTCTTGCCACCCTTATAGGGGTCTATATTATAACATTGAAGTCTTAAAACTTCAAATGTTATAATATCGAACCCAATGCACCGAACGCTGAAAATAACGAAGCTGCAGAATATTGAATACTTTCCTAGGGAAAGTATTCGGTGGGCCATTTCTGCAGCTTCGCTATTTTCTATACTGTTGAGCGAAGGTTATGGACCAGGTTAAGGTAAGTGTGCGAACGAAGGTGAGTGTGCAATAGGGACCTTAGAGTTAGGGAGCGGGTAAGGTGAGTGTGCGATAGGGACTTTAGGGTTAGGGAGCAGATAAGGTGAGTGTGCGATAGTTAGGGACCTTAGGGTTAGGGTTGGGTTAAGGTAAGTGGATAGCTAGTAGTGTATGTATGGTTTGGTGTAGGGTTTTGTGAAGTGTATGTGTGTGGATTATTTATTTTAGTGTGCTTGTGTTGTGTGTATGTTTGTCAGAACAGCAAATTTTTTCCCTGGGAAAAAATTCACTATTCTGACTGTTTGATTTCATGGTCTTTTGACCAAATGGGTTCGATATTATAACATTTGAAGTTTTAAGACTTCGATGTTATAATATCGCCCCTCCTTATAGTGCCTTTTTTAGGTGGTGCTCCAAAGACCAAATTACTACCATAACAGCTATAAATAAATGCAATCTGAGGATTATGCTGCTCAATGCTAGAAGTCTAAATCTCAAGATGCACTCGCTCAAAGCACTCCTTAAAATGGAGAACATCGACATTTGTGCTGTAACAGACACCTGGTTTAAAGCAGCAGAAAACACCCCTGTGCTACCAGACTATAACTCATTCCACACCTTTCAGCCCCAGAACATGGACTGAAGCTCCAAAGGAGATGGTCTCCATATTCATAAAGGATATGTACACCTCCAGACTAGTAGCCCAGCATAATGCATCTAAGATACACCAGGTACAACTAACATTGGGTAAGACAGAGATTCAGGTCATAGCCTACTATAGGTCCCTAACCATGTCCCAAGACTCTCACTCCACATTCCTAAGCACCCTGGAAGCTATTAAGATCCAACCCAACACTCTCATACTAGGTGTCTTCAACTACCCCTTCATCAACTGGGAAAACTACTCATGCACCAATGCACTGGCCCAACACTTCCTGGAATTCATCAGTTCTAATCCCTGGACCAGCTCATTCTTACCCCCATTAGAGGAAGCAACATCCTTGACCTGGTTATTACTAACATAGGCAACTGTTGCTCTACACCAGTAATCAATTCCTCCCTGGTTAGAGCCGACCACAAACTAATCACCATGGAAATCCTCATCTCACCCACACCCCCCACAAAGGTATCCACCATGAAAAACATCTCAAAAGCTGACTTTGGACTCCTAAAAACAGAGGTGGATGACTTCACAACACCCATGCCAATGGAAAATAGATGCATGGCTGCCGAATAATACAACAATGCACTGTACGAACACGTACATAAATACATGGAACTAGCCATACCCAACAGAACCAAGACACTCTCCTCCAAAAAAAGGAAGCCAATCTGGTGGTCCCCTGCAATTAATAAACTTCACAACAGAAGGAAGAAACTGTTGCAGAAAAAGGTGAAGTCCCAAGACTGGAAAGATTCCCTTATTAGCCTCAAGAAAAAGTTGAGATCCCTCATCAAAACCTCCAAAGCCAGCTATGATGGCAGAATTGCGGCAAACACTAAAAACAACCGCAAACCCTTCTATAGTTATATCAAGAATCTCCATGGCAATACCCAGATTTTCTCTGAGTTACTGCACAATAGTACCTCCTATACTGAGCCAACAGATTTTGCCAACATAATGGCCGACAGATACAGTGGCAACTTTACCCCCCCCCCCCCAAAGGGCCAGTCACAGTACCAGAAGAATGCCAGGCACCCAGCATTACTGAAGCACAGGTTAATGCTGCATTGTCCAAGGCCATGAATACAGCTTCCATGGGTCCCGACAATATCCCTGGCTGTGTTCTACATGAATTACAATGTGAACTGGCACCACATATGTGTGCTCTGTTCACTCACAGCCTCACCTCTGGCTTTGTCCCTACTGAATGGTGCACTGCTACAGTCATCCTTCTCCATAAGGGAGGAGTGACTACGGACCCTGGAAATTATCGCCCCATTAGCCTGATGAGTCTGATACATAAAGCTATGGAGCACATCATCATGGACCTGATTAACAAAGATACAGGAAATCTCCAAACTCTGGATCCCATGCAATTTGGCTTTGTGAAAGGCAGATTATGCTTGCTAAACCTGGTTGACTTCTTTGAGTCAGTCACCAGAGCTGTTGATGAAGGTAAGGCAGTTCATACAGCCTACCTCGATCTGGCCAAGGCCTTTGATACCATTCCTGACTCAGGAATTATTGATAAACTCACCAAACTAGGCATCAATACCTATATCATTAGGTGGGTCGCAAATTGGCTCACAGACATAACCCACAATGTGAAAGTAGTCCAATATTGTTTATTTGGGTACTTGTATTAAATGTCCAGTTTTCTATACAGGCAAATGTTTAAGTAAATTGAAGGACCGCGTTATTGAAAATTATTCTGACATACGTAGGAAGGTTAGTACGAGTGCTCTTGCAAAGCATGTGATAGATATGGATGATTCCCATGTTTTTAGGTTTAGGGTTATTCAGATTGTTTATGGGAATCGGAGAGGTGGTGACATAAATAATAAACTTGAAATTTGTGATCTCAAATGGATTTTATGGATGCAGTCTGATTTGGTACCAGGTTTAACTGCTAATGTTAGCATCAAACCTGTTTTAAAGATTATACAGACTTGTTTTTAATGAAAATGTATATGTATGATTTTTGCATATTTCTATATATATTGTATGAATTCTTTACATCATACTATACTTATACTTTCATC